>NC_013488.2:496088-750608 GCF_000004555.2 Caenorhabditis briggsae | reverse complement strand
TCAGGTTACCTCATACCGTATCCAGCAACATATTGCTGAGCTTCTGGAGTCGTTGACGTCGACGTTGGAGAAGTCCAGAAGACATCCGATGGATGATAGGAGGACATCATCCACGGTTGAGCTGCGTCGCAATTCATGCTCGAGCGAGTGTGACTGTGCTGAGCTGGGTCCCAAAACTAACTGGTCCGTGGCGGCCGCCACCACCGCGGAATCTTAATCTCTTCCACCGCTCCGCCCATTATCGTCTTTGGTGAGACAAACAGAAGCTGATTTGTTGGTATGTGAGGTATTTGTTGAGCTAGTACCACCAGCCTGGTAAGAAACAGAAAGGAAGCTAAAAGAAACAAATAATAGGTAGTTCAGTGGGAAGATCAGAAGGAGAAGAAGTCGGGAATCTGAAAATTCTGGAATTCTGGAATTGGAAAACGTTTCAATTGTTCTGTGTTTCAATTTGCCCGGTTTTCCTGAAATAAGCCCAGTGTTTTTTTCTGGAACATTTTTAATCATAATTTTTCCCGTGTTGTCTCAATGGAATGCAGGCACAAAACCGTAAGACTCTGCAGTTCAATTTGAAGCTTTCGTGTCGAGACCAACGAAAACTTCTAAAATTAACGTTCGAGCGCATTTACATGATGTTCCGAAGAGATGCCGCGCTCATTATTACTTTTTGATGTCAAAGGAATTCGAGAGGTCCGGTCACGAAATTCTTAAAGGCGCAACCAAAGGAACATGTATTACGAATTTTCGATAAATTTTATCGGTTCTTCAATAATTTTCATTGTTTTTATGAATTTTTTTCTATTTTTTGGATTCTTGTTTGCAAAAATTTAAATTTTTTCAAAATCTAATTCAAAATTTTCTGTGATTTGTCGGATTTTGGGGGAAAAATAGTTAAAAATCAATGAGATTCATCGAAAAATGGAAAAAGGGCAAGAACATAATGGTTTTACGTTACTGTAGTTGTCGCTGTGGGACCTTGGGCCACGTCTAGCCTCATTTCTCCTCCACGGCCTCGCGGAAGAGAACCTAGATTTAAAAATTGGAAAGCGCGCCAAGTTTGGACGCGTAGCGCGATCGCGTCGCGGCTTTTCGGTGAGTAGCGACTCAACAACGCTTAACTTCACGTTTTTTTCAAAACACGTTTCAAAATTTTTGAATGTGGCACGCAGCCAACTTTTGTGTGCGACGAAGCGCGCGTTTTTCAGGTTCCAAACCGCGATGCCGTGCTCCTCCACAACTTCGATTTTTTTGTACCATCATAATACCAGCTCAGAATTACCAATTTTTTCAGTTCTGTTTAATTTTTTTCAGTTCTGTTTTTTTTCAGTTCCTTTTCCAATGTTTTCTGCTTCTAATTCTCTTCCAATTACGCAAGAAACCACTTGACAAACGCCTAATAATATACAGTATCACTTGTATTTGTACTGACCTAATTGTACATATATATATATATATCTCATAAATCTCTTTTCAAATATGTACCAACGGATGTGCACTGCACATTGTTTCGCGCATACACTGATCCCATTCCTTGTCAAATTATCTCCAAATTATAATTTTCTCCAAAAAGGGATTGGCAAGTTCTTGGCTGACGAGCTAAATGGTTGGCACAACTCGTTAATGCCATTGTTTGCACTACATGCTACTTTTTTAGGTCGGAAAAAGCCAAAAGGACAGTGGCGGCGGTAAGGTGTCCCCATCTACTTACCGCCATACCGCTATTTGAATATGGGATTTTGTATTGTGTTTCGCGTGAGAATCTGTTGGGTGGGAAAAGAGTCAAAAAAGAGCAAAACGAGATAAAATAGGTCTAGAAGCTCCATTCAATTTATACGATACTTAGTACACCTGGATGCTGATGAGAGAAGAAATAGGAGGAGAAGGGATAAACTGGGTTTGGAGCAGCAGCACAAAGCGAAAAGGGAAACATACGCGATACAGTACTTTCACGGGAACCTAATAACAATTTACACTCGAAAATAGTAATAAGGCGAATTTTAAACAAGTAATGTCGTCGTCTCTAATAGTAGTGGTGAATAGTAAAAGACGAGTGGGGAAAAAACTTAAAAATTGAGAGAAATGAAACAAAAATAAAGAGGATAGGAGAGTTAGTAGCCGTATGGAATACGGTTCTAAAAAGGGGATATGGGGGAATGGAAAGACGAGAAAGACATGTAGAGTCATTTTAATGAGCGAAATTTAAAAAAAGAAAAGGAGAGAAAATCTATTTATTGGTTACTGCTCGAATTGTTACGGGACGACGTCTTGGTGAGCGTTTGAAGGAACTTTTGAACTTCGATCTCTTCGTTTTCTTGCATTTCCTTGATCCATGAGTGAGCCATAATGTCGTTCAGAGGAAGCCGCTCGCTGGGCTCTTTCTTGATTATCGCGTTTATCAAGCTGCCCGCTCCGTCACTCACTGTGCTTGGGATCTGGAAAAATGACAGTTTGTGGTGGAGAATTTGAAGGAGCGAGAGAATTGTCCCGAGGAGAAAAGGAACCAGTTCGCATTGGAAGCAAACCAGCACACGCATCTCGAGCTAGGCTTATATAGCAGTTCTCTAACGACCTCTGACCGGAAAATTTACGGTCAGCAGTCGAAAACCATGAGAGAAACTGCACAACAAGTGAAGCTAAATCCAAAAACTTACATAGATTTTGCACTCCTTGATTCTGGCGATCAACTTGTCTCCAGTCTGGTTGGCGAATGGAGCGAATCCGACGAGCATCTCAAACAGGAGAATTCCAATGGCCCAGATGTCGACATTGAAATCGTGCGGTTGATTCGAAACCATCTCCGGGGCCAGGTAGTCCATCGTTCCACAGAGGGTGTGTCGTTTTGAGTGATCCGCGACCACTGACCATCCAAAGTCAGCGAGCTGTAAAATTTTAGTTTTTTTTGGGTGTTTCTTGTGTCGGGGCAGGCTTTGGATGCATGTAGTGCCAGCTCGCGACCGCCACGCCGACACGCGACGCGTCCAAACTTGGATTGGCGCTAAATTTGAGTCTAGGTTCCCATTTGCCGGTTTTTTTTTTCAATTTTACGACGTACAGCGCATTTATAGAATACGGTGTCGTAAGGTAAAATTCTGTGTACGCAAACACTCTGACGCGCAAATGCAGTAAATTCGTGCGGCGCGCCGGCCGAATGGACGCGTTCATCACGAGCGAAGCTCAGGAGAGCGTTGCTAAGTTAGTGGCGATCGCAAACTATGAATTTCGAGCTAGTTGGCTATTCACCTTAAGATTGAGCTTCGAGTCGAGGAGAAGATTTTCTGGCTTGATGTCTCTGTGAATGACTCCTTTCGAGTGGCAGTACTTCAATGCGTTGGCGAGTTGTCGAACGAATCTAAACGATTGATTTATACGATTCAATTCAAATCGAATGAAACAAAGTACCTGGCCGCAATGACCTCGGAAACTTTGTGTCCCTGTTGCGCCTGGAGGACATTGAACAGCTCTCCTCGGCTGGCGTAGTCGAGTATGACGAACACACGCTTGTCATCGTGGAAGTATCCGTAGAGCGTGAGAATGTTCGGGTGACTGAAAATGTTCGCTTTAGAATAGCCAAGGAGCTGACAACTTACCGCAAATGATACTGGATTTCGATTTCTCGCTTCAACTGATGACTGACACCGAGCTGAAGGAGCTGGGATTTGAAGAGCACTTTCAGCGCGATGATCCTTTTTGTTTTCTTCTCACGAGAAATGAAGACGTTGCCGAATTTTCCCTTTCCAAGCGGCCGACCGACATCGAAATCATCGAGGCTCCAACTGAAAGAAAAACAGTTATCGACATGAAACGAAACTTTCGCTATTACCATGTCTCTTCCTTTGCTTGCATTTTGTGAGGTTTGCGGTCTTCAGTTAGAGAGATAACCTAGAATTGTAAAATTATCGATGTGCTTCTGTAAACTGCGAGTGTACCTCGGCTCTCTGGTCGTCTGTTTCTACGGGCGCGGAATTCTCTTTGCCGTTCATCTTTGATTGCAGCGCCTGCGAGTTTTTGAATAATTATAGCGAGAAAATGGGAAATGTCCGAAAATTTCGGCGAAAATTCAGAAGAGAAGAGAGAAGAAAGAGCAAATGAACGGCAAGAAATGCGAGAAAATTCGACGCGTTTGAACCGATTTTCGATTGGCGGGCTGTTGTCAGTCACCACTAAACAACGCGCGCATGTGGAATAGCGGAGCATCGTTGTGACACGCTGGCAAATCAAGCAGGTTTGAATTCAGAATATTCACTGAATTCTTCGGAACTTTTTCTGAATTTCCCCTGAAATTCTTTTCGGAAAATCAAATAAATCTAATAAAAATGTCGGTGATAGACAAACCTTCATCTGCAGTAAACCCGTTACGGGAAAAAGTGATGAGCGCATGTTCAAAGAAGCTATATAACGACAAGGTCAGCTAAACATACTAAAGAAAATAGAAAACAAGAATTTTTATGTTCAGGATTGCATTAAAATAGCCGACTTTATGACTCCACTGGTAGACGACATGAATCTGGATTCAAATCTCGACAGAAAACTGCACAATAAGCTGGAAAAATACGAGTTGCGATTGAATAAAGAGTATCTCAGCGAGTTTGAGAAGGTAGTTAGAATGAAATGGCTTGGAAAAAAGCAATCTTAAAAATTCAGATTAACAGCATCGTTCAAAAGTTCGACGAGCTATGTGTCAAGATGAATTCGACCTGCACAAACTTGTCGAAACAGATGGAAACTGTAAAATTCAAGAGCGTGGATCTGGTTCAAAAGACAGCGAATTTGAAAGAAAAGAAAGCAAGTATAGAGACAAGATGCAACGCGATCAACGAGTTTCTCGAGAATCATTCCTTGACTGCTGAAGAGTTGCGAGAGCTAGAAGAGTGTGAACAAACCGGACATCTCTCGGAGTTCTTCTTCAAGGTGCTTGAAAGATGTCACGAGATTCGAGAAAATTGTCGGAATATGGTTCAGGAGCAAGGCCATCTAGCAGCATTCGAAGTTATGGAGAAGATGCAGAAAATTGATGAGAGAAGCCACGCGATTATCTGTAATAATCTGAAGAGAGAATTCCAAAATCTGACAGTGGATTCTCATCAGAAAAAACAAATTCTTTCGAAGGCATTTAAGATCATTCAACAAAACGATGCGGTTTTCCAGCTAGCTATAGGTATTTTTTGACTTCCCGTTGAAATTTGAAATTAATTTTTTCCTTCTTTTCAGATCAATATATCTCCTCCCGCTCACAAGACCTGCTCAATCAATTCGTCGAGATTAACAAAATGGCTGTTCAAATGCCAGAAGGCCTTGCAGAACCCCTGAAAGCTGTCGGAGACATGCTCACCTCGATTCATGAGCTCACCGAGCAAGAGAAGCAGCTGTTCAGTTCAATCTGCACTTCTGAAAATATGCCAGCTGTTCTAGATGAGTGTCTGAAGTCTCTGACGTCTCCGTTTAAGGTGAAACTCTACTTTCCGAAATTAAAATCTAAAATCGCTTTCAGATCCGTGTCGAACAGCTACTATCCACTGAAAAAGATGCCGTGACCATTTTCAAAATGGGAAACATTCTAATTTTCTACGCTGACAAGTTCGAGACTCTTATCCGAAAGGACAGTCACTTCACGCAGATGCTTGTGGAGCTTGTGAAGACTGTTCGTCAAGTGTGCATCCAGGAATCAACCACCACGTGGATGGGCTGATGAGAAAGATGACTGCACCTCACTACGATCTCCTTCCGGTCCCAGAAGTCCGACAATGTCTATCTCTTTACCATGGTCTCATCTCCATCGCCATCAAAACCGGAGATCTAATCCTGCTTCTGGAGCCAGAAAGAATCTATGAATACGTTTTGGAGCCTCTGATTCGAACTGTTCAACTAAGTGCCACTAGGCTGAAATCGGATGTTGATGTCTCCGTGTTCACTATCAATTGTCTAACAGTCATTAGAAGCGCCATCTCAGAAATCTCAGCGTTCAAAAAGAAAATCGAAATGATCGACGCTATGATCGAAGGAAATTCTGATGTATTGGTGTCGGTGCAAGTGTCGGAAATGCTGGAGAAATCTGGAATTCTAGAGTTGTATCAAAAGTTCATGGCAGTGTGTCCAGAAGAGAAAAAACCGCTTTCGACTCTTCCTGGCCTCGAATCCATTACTGTTGGCGATGCTCTCGTTAAGTTCACACAATTCCTTCATCTCAATGCTGCCTCTGACCACACTTATGATCTCGATCAGCAAATTTTGGCTTCAGAAGAACGGTAACTTCCCAGAGTCTTATTTCAGAGAAATATTATTGCTTTTCAGTCAAAAAATCCGCGAGCGAAACACGCTGGAATTCATCAAAGTCTACAAAATGATCGTCGATCATCTGGGAAATCCAGCGAACGCGTATGAGAATCTCCACTATCTTCCAATTGAAAACGTGGAAAGTCTTCTGAAATTCGAGAAAGAGAAGGATAAATTCGCCTCTGAATCCACCGCCTAATCATGTTTGTATTTAAGTAATTTATTCGAATTTATTGCCTTTTTTTTCTATGTAATATTTCACTTAACTGTTTCCTTTCTTTTTTCTGTTTCTCGGTTCTAACCTTTGGGTTTTTAATGTGATATAGCAAGTGCAATTAATTATGGTTTTTTTTTTGTTTTTTTTTTTGAATTTTCTTCGTTTTCAACTCTCTAGTTGTAAATTGAAATTCCAGATGCTTGACGAAGGAGAGGAACTGCATACCAACCCGCCAAATAGCTCAATTAAAATTCCTTTCTTTCAATTTTTTTTCTTCTTTTCCTCTCAAAAATATCTAGCGAAGTGAATTGAATTGAAAAAAAGAAGAAAAAAGAAGACACCTCTCAAACATAGGAAACGAAGTGAAGAAAGAGTAAGAGGGAAATAGTATGAGCAATGCGGAGTGCGTCTGGTGCATCATCACCCTCCCTCCTCCAAAATCGATCCGGACTCGCTCCGTGGTCTGCACAACATCACATTCTCTTCATTTTTCTTTGTTCCCTTCCAGAAGTTTCCTCAAAGAACTTCCGGTCACTTTTCAAAAAGTTGTAATCGTAAAAAATAGTATAGTTGACGAAAGCAGCTGTTAGACTCAAAAATCAAAGGAGAACCCAACTGGAAAAAAGAATGTTAATCGAAGTGGCGCCGCCCTCTCTCCCCTTTTCTCTTATCTCGAACTCTTCTTCTTCTCCGTGTTAAACTGTACTCAAAAAAGTATTCCGTTGGACAAAAATGTTCCAGGTCATGAACGAATTACTGGCGATTATTGCCATTGTGATTGTTTGTTGTGTCATGTTCTTCTTGTGGCTTCTTTCGATGGCACTTTGTCCGGATGCTATGGTTAATGCCACGTCGGGAAGGTGAGTGTTCTAGAAGATTCTTCAGAAGCTATTTGAGAAAAGAACAGGTTCCGAAATCAATGCACTTGGAGAGCGGATATTTCGTTAAAATTTTCGTTAAGGAGCAACCCTACTTTTAAACAACAGTACATTTTAAGCCTAGTTTAATCACTATCTTCCTGTTTAATCATTTTTCGACGATTTTCATCATTTTTAACGATTTTCCCCGATTTACAACGAAAAAAAAACTATGAAAATCGTCGAAAATTGCAAAAACAGGCTTTAAAAAAACGGTAATTCGCTCTAGCGTCATTAAGAAAGTTTTAACGAAATATCCGCTCTCAATGTGCATTAATACGGACAAGCGTAATACCGTAACATCTGTAATAGATGGGCCCGCCGCACTGTCAACTTTGAGCCCATATATCTCGGTTACTGTAAGAGATTTCAAAAATGTGTCAACTGATAAAATATTGGTGATATTATGATAAATATTTTACCAGTTGACCACTTTTTGATATCTTTTACTGGAACCGAGATATATAGGTTCAAAGCTGATGACTTCAGTGACACTTCGTTAGAGTGTAGCTTGAAGGAGCTTCACTTGCAATCTTTTTTTTCTAGAAACTTGGAACTACGAACTTCGGAATAGCTTATTTTCAGAATTTACAAATAGATGCTTGAACCAAAATCGTAGGATTTTTGTTAGTAAGAATACGATTTGCCGTAAACACTCTAAAGAATGCCGTCCTTTGAGGCTATGTAAGCCGTCAACTTTGAGGCAATTTATCCTGTTCCTGTAGAAGATATCAAAAAGTAGTAAACTGATAAAATATTTGAAATAATATGATGAACAATTTATCAGTTGACCACTTTTTGATATCTTTTACAGGAATCGAGATATATAGGCTCAAAGGTAACAATATTCAAGAAGTTGTCAAAAACACGAGTCCCGATTTTTCCAATAAACTTTACTCTCTCATTTGTTGAAGCGATTCCAATTCACTTAAAGTTTGATAAGATTAGTTAAATCTTTCCTTTTTTTCTGATTTTTTGATCACTTTAGAATTCCAATTTTCTGCGAAAAAACCGCATTGTGTTAAACGACAAATAAAGTCGTTTTTATCAGTCACCTGGTATACATTTTATCAACAAAAAATTAATTGACACTCAAAGTAGTTCACATAAACACTCTAATAGAACGCCACTGCGAACTTTTAACCTTGATCCCATATATCTCGATACCTGTAAAAGAATTCAAAAAGTTGTCAACGGACAAATTGATTATCATGATATCAGTAGTGTTTTATCAGTTGACAGATTTTTGATATCTCTTACAGGAAGTGAGATATAAAAGCTCAAAGTTAACATTGATCTCTCCCCCTGGTAGTTTCACTGTTTTGTTGTTTCCAGAAAGGACAAATACTGCGAATCACGCGACTCCAAAGAGCTTATTCAACGTTGCGAAGAGGGTGATATTCGACATGTGAGTCAGAGCGTAAGGATGAACAATTCAATTAACTTGAAAACAATTTTCATCTGTTTTCAGGATTTCATCAAAAACGTCGTTTCCGCGGAGAAGATGCCTCAACCGTTGTCGACAAGAAGATCCAGTGATAAGAAGCTCAGTGTGGTTCCGGAAGCTGATGAACAGGTGAGTGATGAAAGGGAATAATGGGTTCGATTTTAAAAAATGAAACGAAAAGGATCAATAAGTTAGATCAAAACAAATCACCGTATTTTTTCTGATAGTAGCCCACCCCATACCTGCACTTTAAGCTCAATTATATCGCTCCTTTCAAAAGATATCAAAACACTGTCAACTAATAAATTATTTAGCATAAAATTACCAATATTTTATCAGTTGACAGATTTTTGATATCTCTCAGAGGAGCCGAGATAATTGAGCTCAAAGTGAAAGCATTTTGCAATTTTGCGAAATGTCGAGCTTACTGTATTGGAAAAATAAAAAATTAGGTCATGACCTAAAAAAAATTAGGTCATGACTTAGAAAAAAGAAGTCATGAAATAGAAAAGATTAGGCCATGACCTAGAAAAAATTAGGTCGTGACCTAGAAAAAAATTGGGTCACGATCTAGAAAAAAATTAGGTCGTGACCTAGAAAAAAATTTGGTCATGAATTAGAAAAAAAATTTGGTCACGACCTAGAAAAAAAAAGTAAGGACAGTACCCAGAGCAAGCCTAAAACTTTTATAGAAGGGATCTTAATTTTTAACTTTGAGCTAATTTATCTCGCTTCCTGTTAAAGATATGAAAAAGATGTCTGATAAATTGTTTATTATAAAGTCACAAACATTTTATCAGTTAACAAATTTTTGAAATCTTGCATAGGAACCGAGATAAAATAGCTCAAACTTGACAATATGATTGTATTGTATTTATTACGTAAAAAATACGTGGAAAAATAAAAAGAAAAAAGAATGAAAAAGAGAATAAATAGACAAAAAGGGACGTGGTGACATAATATTGATATTTCTTAACCTAGACATGAATAATAGTGGATAATAACAAATCTTTTTCCGAACTTCTGACAGCAGCAGGCTTTTAAATCCGTTTTGTAGAGCTCATCATTTTACTAGGAACCCTATGTGTGAAGAAGTTTTGTTTAAGTTTAGACTTTGATGGTCCTTCTTACAGGTTTTACGGTAGTAAATTCGGTTTGGAAAGAGAAATCACATGCTTCTAAAAGTATTTGATAGTATAGATCTGAACTCTGAAGTTTTGAAATTTTGAGATTGCAAGGAAACACTAGGAAGCCTCTCAAACTATTTAAAAAATTCCCTTGTTTCCAGAGCACCGTCCAGTCCACAATCCACTCGATCCGCCCAACAATTCTCCGTCGTCAACCATCTGTACCAGTCAAACTGGAAGAGGAAGTGACCGAGACATCCGTCGAAAACGCTTGAGCATTTCCCCTAAAATTCTTCTTCTTCTCTTCTTTTTTCGCCGTTTTTTTATTTCGCATCTCGTCATGTCTATGAGCTGGAAAATGCTAGACACATTACCACTACTTATTTTTTCTCTTTTCTTTCCAATTTCTTCTTTTTTAAACATATTATCCTAGTTATTCTCTTCCCAGTTTTTTTCTTTTTTTTGTAAATAAATGAACCGGTTGCCTTTTTCGTTTCTATGGAAAAATATCTAAGTGAAAACAAACATATAGAGTGTTTGCTCCACACAGGACCATTCTTTACTTTTTTTCAAAATGTTGGTGGAGCGCTTTGCCCGGTCCCGTTTATGTCTACGTCGCCGGACACACACTCTTTTCAAAAAAAAAAGTGGAGGCATGACGAAAAGAATAGTAGAAGTAGAAGTAGAAGACGTCGAAGCAAGAAAAAACATGGAGTAGAAGAAGAGAAAAGAATTCCTTCGTTTTTCTCTTTCTGGACGTCTTCTATGTGTGTTTTTCAGACTATGCTGTTTGGTGGTTGATGAGGTTGGATGTGTGTAATGTTGTCGGAAAGATCGTATGTTTAGTCTTCTCGTTTGTTTTTGTTTGTGATTGTGTCCACACAGCGTGTCGTTTCCGAGATCAGATCACCGGAAGTTTCCTTTTTTGTTTCAGTGGTTTGTTCTTTGCATTTAGACTTAATCTATTGGTTAATTATTGCTCTTCAGTACCAGTCAATTTGATTTCCGGCATTTTCAGGAGTATGAAGCTCGGCTGTTAAGTTTCCGATCACTTTGAAAATTTAGGAGAATATAAAACAGACTTAGATTGAACACATTGCATTCACAGAATTTTTTTAATATTCCTAGTTTTTCAGCTATTTGCCGGTTTCTAAAGTATACATGTTTTTTACATTTTCAGTGCAAAAACAGGCCAGAAAGGGTTCTTTTAGAAATTGGTAGATAACAAGAATTTTCAAGACGTTCTGTGAATGCAAAGTTTTCAATCTAGGTCTGTTTCATACGCTCTGAACAACACTTTTCAGCATAGCTTCAGACTTCTGACAATGGTCGAAAATCAACCGAAAAATACGTTTTTGTATGTCTTATTTGGCTGGTACTGTTGATGGAAGAGGAAACAGCAAATTTTGGTTTCTAGGCCACTTAATAGGATATTAAGATTGTTCTGGAGTTTTGTAACTTCAAGTGCTCCATGATTTTGAACTCATTTCTCTAAAATTCAAAAATTCTATATAAAAACGTTATTCTCATTTTTAGTTCAAATTGTAAAAATTATTGCAAAGATTGAAGTTTTTGGCGGAAAAGTTTCATCATCCAATTTTAGATTCCAAAAAAAATTTTCTCTAAAAATGTTCGATTTTGAAAATTTCAAGTTTTTAGTTTTTTCCGAATTGCTTTTTTTTTGAGAATTTTTTGATTTTGAAAAAATTGAATTTTTCCTCGTTTTTCATTAATTTAGACATTTTCCGTATATTTTCCTGAATCCTCCAAATTTCAGATTTTTCTCAAGAATTTCGAAAACCTAGATATCTTCTCTTATAGAACCACACCCGAACGTCAACATTGAACCTATATATCTCAGTCCCTGTGAAAGATATCAAAAATCTCTCCACTGATAAAATATTGGTGATATTTTGATAACTATTTTATCAGTTGACAAATTTTTGATATCTTTTACAGCAATCAACATAATTGAGCTCAAAGTTAACTATAACTCCTTTCGTGATCGAATCGTTTCAACAACTTTGAATCATTGCCTCTAAAAGTACCAACTCTAGTTGACACAACTCTCTCCTTATTTGAGCAGCTGGTCTCTATTTTTTCGAGGTCAGGTCAAAGTTTTTTCGATACACACATTTCCCCTTTTTCTTTTTTTTTCAATAAATTTCCATCTGTCATCTTTATAGAGAAATATTTTTCGCCTTTTCCCCTACTTTACGATTTTCGAATTTCTCATTGATTTTCCCAGAAACGTTCAGAGTGTGAAGATCACACTTTCTTTCATTTTGTTCTCTATTCACTTTCAAAGCGGACAAAGAAAAATGTAAATTTCCAGGTATTCAAGTTTTCAAGGAGATTGAAGTTTGATTTTCCGGTGTTGGGTCTTGTTCGGTCAGCAGCGTCCAAAAAGACGGGTGAGTTAAACTTTGGAATTATTTTATTTAAAGTTACAATGAAATTTTAAGACCCCTGTCTCTCCGATTTGGTCCCAAGAAACAATATTCCTAATTTTGACTACCGTAAAATGGAAAAACGAACAAAAAATATATACACTAGGTTTTATGAAACCTTCTGTATATGTAATTTTTCGTGGAACCTGATATAAGAAATTTTTGACAAAAAGAGGTTTTTAAGTAAAGCTTGAAGATTATCAGATTAAAGATACAGAATGTATCAATCACCGTAATAGAAGGGCCCCTATATCATCAATTTTGAGCCCATATACCGTAAACACTCTAATAGAACGCCACCCGGACTGTCCACTTTGAGCCTATATATCTCACTTCTTTTGAAAGATATCAAAAAGTTGTCAGCTGATAAAATGTTGATCATGATATTTGCAACATTTTATTAGCAATCAATTTTTTATATCTCTCACAGAAAATGAGATACATGGACTCAAATTTGACGATTCGGGTGGCGTTCTATTAGAGTGTTTACGGTATTTCGGTTATTGGAAAAGCCATCGAGAATTCGTCAGCTGCTAAATTGTTTATCATAATATCAGAATTATTTTATCAGTGAGACACTTTTTGATATCTTTTACAGCAACCGAGATAATTGAGCTCAAACTTGACAGTGTGGGCCCTTCTATTACAGGTTTTCATAGCGTGGGAAACTATATTATTTGGCGGTTTTATTGTCAGAAAAAAAGCGGAACTTTCACATGTCTGCAACCAGGAAAAATGTCAACATTGAGAAGGGTTTTCGAATGAAAATGGTTGGATGAAGAATAATTTTTCTGATCCCTCAAACTCTGCAATAGAAGGGCCGCCTGACCTTCAAATTTGACCGTTTTTATCTTGGTTCCTATAAAAGATATCAAAAAATGTTTTACAGACAAAGTGATCATGATGTTATGATAAACATTTTGTTAGTTGATCAATTTTCGATATCTCTCACAGGAAATGAGATATATGGGCTCAAAGTTGACAATACCCTGTTATACTCGTACCTGTTATACTCGGTAGGTCGCCTTCGGTTCTTGAGTACCCTAAAATTAAAGACACTGTTTCACATTTTAACGGACTTATGGAAACTTGGAAAAACTAGAAATAAAACTTTCCAGTCCAAATTTCGCCAACTTGCTGCACAGATTCTTGGTCAATGAAACTTAAAAATTCCAATGATTTCAATACTCAGTACACACTTTCACTCTATCTCCCCCAACTGAAACAATTGAAACAGTCTCTCGATTTTTCCATAAAGAGCACTATTTCCAGAAGAGTACACAGACGAAACTGTACTTTCTCTCTCTTATCATCATCGTCACTTCCCTGTGTTATACAATGCCATTTTGCTCTTTCCTTTTTTTCAGTGACTTGTTTTTTTTTCAAATTCTAAATGTGACATTACTATTTTTCGCCTACAGATAAATATAATAACAGACAGATAAATATAATAACAGTAAACAATACGAATTCTTAGAATGTCTTAAATGTTGGCGTCATTTTTGTAAGCTGATGTTTGGTTCAAGTTTGAAAGCTTGACTTTGCAAAATTTTCTTTTAGCACTAAATGCATAGAATTTCAAAATTTCCTTCCCAAAATAAATAACATGTGTAGATGACGTCAAATCATCTCATTTCTGCTTCTGATGATGATCATTTCATCCGAGAAGGACACTCATTAGTCAGAAGGCGTGGGGCGAGAGAGTATTCATAAGCACTCTTCTTCTTCTGAGGAGCAGCAACCTCTTCTCATCGACCTACACCCCTCATTAGTGTATCTTATTTCGCATCGTTTTTTCGCATGTTTTTCGGGAAAACGGACACGGATTGCAGACGAAAAAAAGAAAGAAAAAAGAAATAATTTGGGTCGTAGAGGAAGAGAATGATGAGCACGCATTCTGGGAAAAAATAAAGATAGGACATTTGTTTCAAGCGATTCAGACTTTTATGGATGCTTGAGTTTTGGCTCGTAGGAGAGAGGTTGTTATATTAGGATTGACTAGGAAAATTTCCGTTTCTTTTTGAAAACGGTTACTAATCTAGTTTTACAAATCTCTGCCAATGGCTTGACCGGCAACACTTTTTCTGTCGGCAGAGAGTTTTTGTATCTATCTTAGACACTCTAACAGAGTACTGTCAACTTTCAGCTTATGTATCTCGTTCCCTGTAAAAGATATTAAAAAGTGGTCAACTGACAAAATGTTTATTAAAATATCAAAAACGTTTCGACCACCGTTTTATATCTTTTCCAGGAACCGAGATAAATTGGATTGAAGTTAAAAGTTAGGTAGGGCGTTCTATGACCGCTGCACAACCATTTCGGATGTTTCCTAAGAAGACAGTTTCCTGAAGTTATTGATTTTCTAAACTTCTTCAAAATTACCGTAACCCGAATGTTAGGCTTCGCAATACTTCAAATCCGTGATCCAAAGTTCAACTGGTAAGGTTTTGTGTTTCAAAACTGAAATCAAAGTTTTAAATTTGCTTTTTTCTGATCTGATAGAATTGGAAACTTCGAAGATTTGAAAACTTTGTTATTTCATTTTTTTTCATTCAAAGTTTTGAAATTTCAAAAGTTCGAAAACTGTTATTACATATTTTTCTGAAACACTTTGTCATTTTTCAAACCTAAAAGATTTCCTGTATTATCACCCGCATTTGTTCTCTAATCTTTAATCTTATTGTACGCCCGCACTCGCACATGTGTTCCAAAGAGAGCACTCTCCTAATATTCGTGTGCCACCAAGAACAAAAAATCTCGATACTCGTTGAAAACTAACCCAAAGCGGTATGGTTCGCTTTTCTATTATTACGGTTATTGTGAGCGCATGGTTAGTTGTTATCTTTGTAATAAGAACATTGTGAGTTCTTCCTTGTTATAAGATTAAGCAAGTAGCGGCCGCGGTCGGCCGTCACTGGGTACTTTGTCGTGGATTCATCAATCCATTATTTCGGAAAGACGTTAAGTATCCTCCAGAAGTACCCTGTTCTAAATCCTGCGACCGACCTAGGTATGGTTAGTTGTTTTCGTTGTGATTTTGACTTCACATTTTGAGTTCTTCCTTTTTATGGAAGCGGGTATAATGGTTTTTGAAAGAGATACCATAACATCATTATGGCTTTCTATCAAAGTAGATTCATTGAACCAATTTAGTGAACATGAATTTAAAGTGGAATTTTCAAGAATTCCTTCTATTTTTTGTCCTACAGAATTCAAACTTTTACCACCTCTTCAAAGGACCCAAAGTCCAAAAAGTTCTATTTCAATTCAATTAAACTTTTTCTTCTCCAGACATTCCATTCGTTTGCCTTCAAAGTTCCCTTTAATTTCCTTTTTCAACTTCATCTTCTAGAACTTCTAATCTCTGAATTCACTGAATCGAAATGGAAATAATGAGCATGACCTGAATAGCGGGAACTAGTACATACAACACGTGATGGGCTGCTCAAAAGTTACCTGAGCTGCCATGAGCTTACTCTCTTTTCTTCGCACGTCTATCTCGTCATAATCCCATATTATTATCTCAAAACCAGAGAAAGAGAGGAAGCTTCGTAGTCAGTTACTTCTTCCTCTCTGCATTCTGAGGTTCTCAGATATTCCTCATTTTATTCTTCCCTATATTTCGAAACTAACCTACCAAAATCAACCCCTCGAATAGGTCAACAAAAAACGATGTATTCCGAGTGAGTCCTTCTCTTCCTTATGCTTTTTTCTTCTCTCTATCTTCGTCATCTTTTTTTCTTCCTTCTCGCCCCATCATTTTTTTTCTATCCTGACAAAAGAAATCGGTGTCAAGGGGCGTGTCAGTTTTGAAACCAAACCACATAAAAACGAAGCGAAGAGAAAGAAGAAGGAGAAGAGTCACATGAGAGTGTCTCAAAAATCGAACGCCTCCCTGGGGACCATCTTCTAGAAGACGGCGACGTCGAGTCCGCGGCGCTCCTCGCACTTCTCTGGTCCTGCCTTCTGTCAGACAGAGAGCACTCCTCCAATATTCTTGTGGAACCAAAAACAGAAAAAAGTTGATATTCCCTGAAAATTAACCTATAGCGATAATGGTTCGCTTCTCTATTATTACGGTTATTGTGAGCGCATGGTTAGTTGTTGTCGTTGTGATAAGCACATTGTGAGTTCTTCCTTGTTATAAGCTTGGGCAAATGGCGACCACGGTCGGCCACGACTCGGACCGTAGGCACTTTGTCCTGGACCAACCCGTCCGTTTTGGGACCAACCCTGACCGTACCCTTACCTATCCCTCTAGGTACAGCCTTGAATCTTTTAGAAGCGGGGTCTACGAGGACCACGTCTACAAATTTTGTAGCTTAAGATTCACAACTTCAATGCAAAGATCGTTGGATCTGTTGCAAGTTTTTCAGACGGCCTATAGGTGATCCTATACGTTTTGTTTGAGAGCCTGATGTTACGAATGACCTATAGCGCGATCTTTGAAGTTTCAATGTTCTTTCACTTTGACTTGAATTCTCTAGAACCTGAAGTTCTTTGTGTACTGTACTACAAGCATCACTAGGTCAGGGACCGTTTGTGTAAAGAATCGTCCGACCCAAATTCGCCAAATAAAAATCATCCTTTTTAATTGGGTATCATCCAGGTCCTTTCTCAGCTACACAGCACCCTATTTAATCGTTAAATTCTGAAAACCATCTCTTCCTTTTCAGCTGGTTAGCTCAGTGGATGGAGGCGAAAAAGGACCGCATCGATCCGGACGCGGAGAACGAGTATTGGGATGCCATCAAGGACCACAAGATCCAGAAAGAGATTCCCAAGTTAAACGACGAGGGAGAGATCAACTTGCCACCAACCGACGGAACGCCATATTTGAAAGTGGTTTGCATCTCGGACACCCATGAGCAATTGCATAATGTTACGGTAGGTGATTCTTGTTTTGATTCTTTGAATGTTACGAAAATTGGTTTGTTGTGTTTTACTATTAATTGATAGTTGCTCTCTAGATCTTTGATTTATTAGTATACGGTGTCTTGTCTTTCGAACCTCCGCAGCTGGAGATTGCCGAACATCCTGGGAATTGGGTGTACCAGGAAGTGGTGGAAAAGAGATTGACGTCAAGGAGTCATATCTCTGGGGGCCAATTCAGTAAAATTGTTTTGCAGGTCCCAGATGGTGACGTCTTGATCCACGCCGGTGATTTTACCAACAATGGAAAACGCGAGGAGTTGATCAAATTCAACGAGGAGATGACGCGTTTCCCACACAAATACAAATTGGTGGTGGCTGGAAATCACGAGTTGGGATTTGATCATGATGAGAATCAAAGTGACCGACAGGACCAGGATAAGGGGTTGGGTACCGAGGAGGGATACAATTTGCTCACCAATGTCACCTACCTTCAGGATAAGGAGATTGTGGTAAGTGGGAAAAATGTCATAGTTTCTTTTAGAATCAATATTCTTGGACTGAATAAAATATGGATGATAGAACTCGACAAGAACTACGAAATGATGCTATTTTAAAAATTGTATCTTGCCTATGAACAAAGTTACAAGGCCTTAAAGATGTTACCGTTTAGCTCAGACGGCTTTTGGCTTGTAACTTTGTTCATAGAAAAGATACAGTTCTCCAAATAGTATTGTTTTGAAGTACTTGTTGAGTTCTATCATATCTAGTTTAGTAAATTTCAAAATATTGATTCTAAAGTAATGCATGGGTTCGCAAAGGTCCGGTTTACAAGTATGGCATAAAGAGACATCTTCAGATTGATGGAGTAAAATTCTTTGGCTCATCATACCATCCACTTCGCGGCTTCCCATTTTACCGTACCCGTGCACGTGAGCTTAAAGAATGCTGGAGAGCAGTCCCAAACGACACTGACGTTCTTATCACACACACTCCACCACTAGGTTATCTCGATCAGTTTGGAGACGAGCGTTGGGGATGCCGAGATCTTCTGTCGACTGTCGAGAGAATCAAGCCAGCTTATCACATCTTCGGACACGTCCACGAGAGACACGGATGCCTCTTCAATGATCATACGGTAGGGGTTACTGTAGTTTTTATCCTGATTGATTTTTCGGTTACAGTACTTCATCAACGCCGCTCAATGCAACAAAGGAAACGTGATTCAAACCCGTCCATTTGTCTTCTACATTCCAAAAAAGACCTCATCCTGAAAAAATCTGTTTTTTATAATTAAAGTCCATCTCTCTTTTTTCTAGATTCATTTTCTTGTGATTTCTTCTCAGAAATTTTTCCAATTTTTTTTCTGTACTTTTTGTGCTGCTTGCCATACCCCAAATCTATCCCTTATTCTTTTCTCTCTTAAAATGCTTTACTCTATCCTTCAATTATTTTTTCTCCTAACAAACTCTTGCAATCACTAAGAAGACCATTTATTAATGTGTTTATTATAATTTTGTGAAAAATAAAAATGCCACTCGTTCAGTGATTTTTCCTTCAATGTGTTGTTGGGGGTGCTGGACACTTTCCGACCGAGTCCACAAACTTTTTCCACGTCGGCTTCATTTCCAGTTTTGTCTCATCGATGTATTTCAGGGGGACTCGCCAATCGCAGAACGTGATTAGAAGAGAGTCATTGTTGGCAGCGGATCCTGAATATTTAGATTTCAAGATCTTATGTTAGGATTTCAAGATACTGTAAAACCTGTATTAGAAGGGTCCCTTTAATAGGAGGGCCCCTCTAATAGAAGTTCCCTCCAAGAGAGGCGTGGAAAAGTAGAAAGTACCCTGTAATATTAGGTTGGCAACGTCCGGAGGGCCCTTCTATTATAGAAGGGCTTTCCGGAAGTACCATGGAACAATAGAAGGGCCGGCCCTTCTAATGCAGGTTTTACGATAATTTGGAAAAGCTATGCAAAACAGGTTGTACTCAAAACGTTCTGCTTAATATTAACCCATGAATCTAATTTTAAGCTGTAAGGAAAGGCTGCCCAATTCCCTATTTTTGACCGACTCTCGCCAATCTATCATCAAACAGGGCGATCAATCCGTTTCATACTTGCAAATCGGGCCTTTGCGAGACCTGCCAAAGTTTCCTACAGAATCAATAGTTCAAAACCAGTTTAATCAGATTTTATAGAACTCAACGAGCTCTACAAAATGATACTATTTGGAAAACTGTGTTTTCTTTATGAACAAAGTTACAAGCTATAAAGTGGCCGAACTCCGGCCGTGCAGCTCCAGGTACGGCCTGTTTTTTCGGTTTGGTTTGGTCTGCAACTTTGTTTATAGACAAGATAAAGTTTTCCAAATAGCATCATTTTGCAGTAATCGTCAAGTTCTATCATATCCAATTTGAAAAATCTCAAAATATTGATTCTTGCCCTGTTCAAAGCCCGACTTACAAGTGTGAACCAAACCATGCCGAAATTCTCTGCTTTTAAAAATCTCACCTCCAAAAATATACTCCTTGCCCACTTTGAATTTTGTCTGTCCACATGCGCTCTCCTGTGTAGCTGTGTTCATAATTTCTGGTAGCGTTATGTCTTTTGGTGCCTGAAACCAATTTATTAGTACTGATCCATCTTCTGTCTAATAACCTTGATAACTTTCAAATGTTCCAAACGATATGACATCATCAATCCCAGCCCATCTGTTTCTTTCGACAAAACTTTCACCTTTGAAACTGCAAACATATGGGAACATGTGAAGTTTAGGTTAAAAATCCGCTATGACTCACTCCACGAAGTTGCGCAATACCCATCAGTTTCAGTCTTGAAATCCACACAGCTACACGATTCGAAACATTGTGGGAGACTAAGAATAAGGATTGGTATGAATAGGAGAAGGAGCATTCTGGAAAGAAAAAAAGTGAAAGGGATTTAATGCAAAAGAAATAGTGAAAAGTGACACAAAGTAAGTGGACAGTAATGGCCGATAAAGTCCATCTGGCGACCTGTTTTTCGTCAATCGCATAGAAAAAACAACAAAAAAAAACGGAAAAAAAGGAAAAGAGAGAAAGAGATAAATATTGACGAATCTTCCACCTTACTTTCTAACCGTCTGACCAATACGGAGAGATGGAAATTAGGACACTGAAGATTACCTGTTGATAAATTGATATCACTAAAGGGATACATTTTTTTTTCAACAATAATTCAAGATGTTCAGTGAATGACAGTTAGCGGCGAATAGAACGAAATTGTCAGATTGTTCTGAAATCAAACGAAACAAACAATGCCTTTTTGTAACCACTGGAAACCCTGTAATAGAAGGTCCCCACAGTGTTAACTTTGGATCCGCGTCACTTCGAAACCACGACGTTTCGAAACCAGTCATTTCGAAACCGCGACACTTTGAAACCGGTCATTTCGAAACTGCGAGCAATTTTTTTCCTTTAATTTTGAGTCTTTTTTTTCCAATTTTCCTTTCATTTTTAAGTGACCGTGTTTTTTTCGGTTTCGAAATGACTGGTTTCGAAATGTCGCGTTTTCGAACTGACTGGTTTCGAAGTGTCGCGATTTCGAAGTGACGCGGAGCCTTAAGTTTGGCACAATTATCTCAAGTCCTATGCAAGATATCAAAAATTTGTCAACTGATAAAATGTTTGCGATATTCTGATAAACAATTTATTACTTGACAACTTTTTGATATCTGTTGAAGGAACCGAGATAAATTGTTAGAACGTTGAAAGTTAGAGAGCCCTTCTATTACAGGTGCTGCGGTAACAAATTTGTTGCCTTGCCTATTTTGAAGACAACTGTGATTTTTTTGCACATTTTTTCTGTAAATTTCAGATAACTTTATACTATTTTAGAGCCCAAAAGAAGGTTTTCAAAACATTCACTCAAAAAATCTACGGACTTGGAATCCCAAACGGAAATACAGGACACAAAACCTGGAAAACAAAAGGCAAGGCCCATTTATCAATTCTTGACTGTTACCCTTTTATACTCTCTTTTTCTGAACCACAAAACCAGCCCTCTGGTTTTTTGTTTTGGTTTTTTAATGCAAAATGATTTATGTCAATATATTCTGTTGTTTTGATTTGCTTTCTGTCTGGAAATCAAACTCTTGAACTCGTTCCTTCGACGAAAATCGAATTAAGAGGTTAACAACTTATGTAGTCAGTTTATTATCACAAAACAGGAAATTGAGAAACTAAGTAATAACCGTAAATTACATAAGAGAGCGCATTCAATTCCAGCTACTATAGCCGATTCGATAGGTGAGACTGTTTCGGGTCAACACGTCATGATAATATTGAATAGGAGGAGGAGGCGTAGACTTATTTAAAAGAATCTGTGTCCGGAGAAGAGCTAGTCACAGTTCACTGTGTCTGAAAGTCGCTTTTGATGCTGGAAGTCGTTTCTTCATCAGTTCAGCTCCAACTGCCTTGGCAATGTCAGACTGCCAAAGTTCGTAAGCATCCTTGCGGAACGAAGGTTGAAGAGATGGCTGGTCGTTCAAGTGAAGATTTGCAAATGGCTCAGATTTCGAAACTGGTGGCCAGGAGACAGTCTCAGTGCTAGGATTTCCAGTATTGATGAAATTCACAATAGCGCTCACAAGATGTCCCTCGAAGGTGGTATCCTTCTCGTTGAAAGGAATCTTATCCCGTCCGTCAAAGTTGAACAAAAATCTCAGTTCCGAAGCATGGAATGGTCCGCGAATCGGATGAGTTGGATCTTTAGTCGTCTCACTTTCATAATCAATCACATAGAAGTAGGTTTCCCACCCATGTTGCATCTTGAGTTCGATCTCATGAAGAGTGGGGATGTTGTACTGAAGATCACTGAGTAGCGTGGCAAATGCGGTCAAGTAGAAGCTGGAGTTTCCACTCATTGGACCATTCAGATAGAATTCTTCAACAAGACCAGAGAATCTTGCTGATGCAGTTCCAAATTCTTGTTCCACGGCGACTGAAACCATATTAGCCTTAAGACTTCGAAAAAAGAATCGTAGACTTTAAAAAGGGTCCAATCCAGGCCCTAACGGACTCTGCCATAGTTTTTTTAGGATCATTATTTTTTCGACCAACTAAATAAGATATGATAGGATTTGACGAGTACTACAAGGTAATGCTATTTGAATTACAGTACCCTTTCTATGAACAATGTTACAAGGATTCAGAGATATGCCCGCGTAGCTCAGACGGTTAATGGCTTGTAACTTTGTTCATAGACAAGATACAGTTCTCAAAACAGTCTCATTTTGCAGTGCTCGTCAAGTTCTTTCATATCTAATTCAGTTGTTCCCAAAATATTGATTCTAAAAGAAAATATGACAAGGCCGCCAGGACCCGGATTGGGTCCGTTATCAAGTCTGGAGGATTGAAATACCTTGAGATCTAATGAAATCCACCAAGTTGTCCTTGCTATAAGTAGCCCAACTCTCCTTGGGGATTCCAAGAAGTTTGGCGAGCTTGACTGGATAGAGAACACTGAGCCCACTCTCCTGACTTACAAGTCCTTGCATTGTCCGCTTCTTTGGTGCTTTTCGCGACATCTTCTCAATCTGAAACTTATCAATTCAGCTCAAATTTACAATATGTTGAACTCACATCATACGGGAAGAAATCCTTATCAAAATATGGATGGAACTTCTTAGTTCTTGGTCCAGGAAGGAGTTCACCGATTTTCTCCATAGCATCCAACAACTCATCAACTGTTCGAATCTGAATACAATCTCTCAATGCCTTCGAATCCTCCTGGTCACATCCTGCAGCCTTTGCCAGTTGTTTACTATCTTCGACAACGTTTTGATCCAGATTACTCTCGGAGAAAATGCTTCCGGATAATTGGATAGCTTGGCTGAACAGATCTGAAAACCTGCACTTGCTTTCTGTCCAAATTTTGTCAACTCACGATCGGAATGTGGAGAATAAAGAAGTGCAGAAACACTAGCAGCTCCTGCCGAGTGTCCAGCCAGGGTGATTCTATCCGGATCTCCTCCAAAGTCGGGAAGGACTTCGTGCAAGAACTGGAGCGCAAGAGTCTGATCCCATAATCCCATGTTTCCAGAAATCTCAGAATCTCCTGTCGTGAAGAACCCGAGAGGTCCCAAACGGTATTGAACAGAAACGAAGATGATGTCTTGGGATACAAAGTTATCTGCCGCCTTCTCGTATCCAATCATCGAGGAGTCTCCGAATTGGAAACCACCGCCATGGATGAAGACGAGGACTGGAAGTTTCTTTTGGCGCTGAAATTCGGGAATTGTCGTCTTGCGATATCTTAAAAGAATACTTACAGCATCTGGAGGCGTGACGATGTTCAAGAAGAGGCAATCTTCACTGTAGTTAACATGTTCTTCAAGTTCTGAACGGAGTGATGGAATGCACGAAGCACGGAAATGAGTGGCGTCGTGGTTGATGTGTGGCCATTTTTCAACAGGTTCGGGTTTCTGGAAAATGGTAAATTATTTAGAAATCTAAATCTGGAGTTTTTCGGAGTTAGGGTATGCATTCTGACGTGATGGTGTACAGTGTTTGTGCTTGTGGCACCGTAGCTCAACTGGTAGCTTCGCAGCACCTCCACTAGTGAGCCCAAAAGTTCAGCTCCTTTATTTTTTAGCCCTTTAATAATTATATTTCCTAGTTTTCACTCACCTGGAATCTGTAAATGTGATCCGGTGGATTTCCATATCTGATTCCCAAAAACGCGTGGTATTTTGATCCGCTTACTGCCGACTTAACCTCGAACCCAACAATTGGACCATATGGAGTGGTCACTTTTGGTTTTCCAGCACAAAACGCCGGGCTTACTAGGAACAGGCCTAGTAGTAAGTAGAACAAAGACATCAGCTCCGAAAAAAGAAGTAGCCAATGCCAAGCCGATGAGTTGACCTCAAGCAGGTATCTATGCAAATGAACAAAAACGGCGGGACAAGAACGTAGAGCAACAAAACGGGCGAGAGATTGACTGTATAGAAGAGACGCAGAGAAGGAGAGGAGAAGTTGTTTGTGCTAGCAAACAAAACGGCGAAGGTAAAGGCATACATGAAGGAGAAGAAGAGATGGTGAAAGGAAGGGTCAGATGTGTGGTGATAATTGCATTTTTTGTTTGTTTTCTGTTATGGGGTGGACAGGAAAAGGAACATGGGAAGGTCTTGCTGTCAAAGGTTTTCTGCAGAATCATATTCAAGTCGAATTCGTTTCAAATTCCAAAAATTCATTCTTATTATTACAATCAAAAATTTTTATGACTCATCGTTATTATCAGAATTCCTTATCATTTCAACATTTGATAGCCTTGATTTGAGTTTGAAGAGATTGTGGAACCTGTAAACAACAAACGACTCAATTCGATATAATCCAAAATATCAACTCACATTCTTCCACTCAAGCACATTCTCGAAAGACGTTTGTGATCTGTCATCTGGGAGTACTTGACCACAGAGGACGGTGTATAGAGCGTTTGGTCCCTCAACACGTCCGGCAAGAAGGTATTCGTGGCCGGCGGCAATGGTAAGACCACAGGCTGGGGACTCGGATGGAGTATATATTTCGTCGGGCAGAGTGGTCATGTTGGATGGCTTCTGAACAAAATGAAAATGGATTTTTAGCATGGTGTGTTGTGATTTCAACGACTTTTAAAAAATATTCCGTAAAACCTGTAATAGAAGGGCGCCCTGAAAATTTCAATAAAACTGAAATTCATGATAATCAAATTTCAAAACTCCTTGAAATAGTCAAGTTTTACCGTAAAGCCTGTAATAGAAGCAAAACATTTTGGATATTATGATAAGCAGTTTGTCAGTCGACAACTGTTTCATATCTCTCAAAGAAACCGAGATATATCAGCTCAAAGTAAGGGGGCCCTTCTAATACAGGTTTCGCGGTAGTTCTCTCACCTTGAAAACCTCCACATGCTGTACCGTGTATCTCAAATTGTTCAATCCCTTTCTCTCGGATCCTTCTGGAAGTCCTTGCTTTCCAACACGAACCTTCACCTTGACATGAGACACCCAATGAGCATTACAGAACGACTCTTTTGTCGATTGCTCTTTACACTTGCAAGCAGAAGAAACTGCAAGAAGAGCGGATAGAAGGGCCACGGTTAAGAGCAGTTTTGACATCTGGAAAAAATTATAAATTGGCTATCAGAAAAAATGTTTTGAAAAGTGGAATGAAAGTTCTGGAATAAAATTGTTTATATAACTTTTTTGCAAAGTTTACATAATCTGAGGGTAGCAGAATATTTTCAGAACAAAAACACATTCAAATTGCAACTACTTTGATTCCATAGTTTTTTAGAGAGAGAGTGCAGATGGAGAGATTGATTTAAAAAAAATTAAAATCTGAAATCCAATAGCTAGCTGGAAAAGTTTTGGTTGGGTTTGTTGATATATTTTCAACCTAACACCCGTTGACTGATCGTGAGAAGACATGGTTGAGCGAATTGAGAATCGGTCAAGTATTGGGGAAAAAAAATAGTGTGGCGGATCGGATAGACAGTAGACAGGTAGACAGGAAGTGTAACAAAAACATTGGGGGTGACAAAAAAAATATAAAGAAGGTTGGGTCGGAAAGATGAATCACAATGACGTATGGTTTACATTTTTAGAATCAATGGAAGGACAGAAAAGGATCACTTCCGAGATGCCACCATATACGTTCACTTTGAGATCAATTATCTCGATTCCTTCAATAGATATCAAAAAGTGGTCGATTGTTAAATTGTTTATCATAATATCAGCAATATTTTCCCAGTTGACAGGTTCTTGATATCTAACTCAGGGACCAAGCTAATTCAGCTCATTTATAGGGTGGGCTTCTATTAGAGCAAATATGGCAGGACCAGATGAGGGATGCCATCAGAAGCTACTGTAGAAACAAACAAAAAAGGTTTCACAAAGTTTCAAAAAGTACAAACACACAAAAAAACTTCTCTTTCAAACAACCGCGCAAATAATTGAACCGCCCGACCAACTACCAGCAGTTCCCCCTCCAAAAGAAACGGTTTCATATAAAAGCTTATTTTATAATATTTCGACTACCTCTATAAAACTATAAAGTTGAGCTAAAAACGCTCGTTTATCTATACTTGAGAGGTTTTGACCAATAACTTATGAGGGATCGAAGTTCAGGTGAAGAGAAGGTTCAGGAATCATGGTTGGAATGATAGAAGTTGAACTTTTTATGGTTTATATTGTAGCCGTGTGATGACAATTTTGACCTATTTTTGACCTAGGTAAAATTGGCGCACAATTACCCGGGCTGATAAAAATGGGTATATCATCAGACATAAGTATCTTGGAAGCACGAAAATTGGTAGAAATATAATTTTCTGTTTGATTCCAAGCTACTGAAATTTCAAAGCGATTCCTCAAGTCCAGGTATCGTTTTGATTATTTAAAGATCAGTGACGTAATTTTCTTACACGCCGTTGTGATTTTCATGAGAAGAAGCACCTTTGACAAGCTATAACTCAGCTCCAAGTTTTTCAAATAATTAAAAACTTGGCCTGTATACTGATGAATTATTCAAATTTGTACACTCAAAGTTAAATGCTTCACTCAAACTTTAAGCTAGTACAAATTTCAATCCGGTCGAAATTGTGCCAACCTGTGTATCCAAGCTGAATCGATTGAAGAATCTGAAACCAGAAAATTGGACCTTAACTGTAACGTGAGCTACATATACTTTTGTAAGAAAACAGTTTGAATTAGTAAACAAGCTTTGCCACGTATTGCGCCGCCCAAAAACAAACAGGTGAACGATTCCTTCTGCATTTTCTAGGAGAGCAATTTTTGGCTTCTATCCGTTTTTCTTTGAAAACCAGAATTTAAAAGAAGCTCACCAAAACCTATTCTCTATTTCCTTTTTTCACGGCTATCGACCCGAACATCTGTATCTGTAGTCAATAAATCACTCTCTCGAACCACCCATTATTCCCCAATCACTTTTATTACCTCACATTTACCTACGGAAGTACTAAGCGTTTAATTTTTCTATAGTTCACTTCCCTTCCGTTCATATTCATCTTTCTCTTTTTCTCTTTACAAATGTTCTTTGATTCTCTCCGATCTCTCTTCACCACTCGCTTTTCTCTCTATTTCTTCTCCCAAATTTGTTGTTATTTGTGTGTGAGGTTGCGCCCCGTTCTAGAGGGTTTCTCCAACTGTCTAACACTCTCCACTATTTCTATCGGAAAAGGTTTCCCTTTAGTGTCCATTTCTATTAGTGAAACTAAAATGGAAGAAATGTTTTTGTTTTCCAGTCAGTGTGCTAGGTCGTGAATTGCTTTGACAATAATATAACTTCCTATAACCATAAAACCAGAATAAGTGTAGTTTTTGAAAATTTTAAAAGTAATTTCCTTGAAACCTTACTATTCGAGATACTTTTTGCTCTTTGTGATAGTCTCAATGAGCGGTCCAACGGATCAAGTTTCGTCCAAGATATTCTTGTTTACTTCGTTTTACCCTTGAAACTCTAGTGTGTTGTTTCGCTTTTTTTCGATTATAGCGTTGTACCGGGCTAAAAATTGAACAGCACTAAACTCAAATATTTGATTCATAAACTGGCCAAGTTTCAAATTATTTGATCAACTTCGAGCTGAGTTATCGCTTGCTTCATCTCATGAGAATCCCATTACGCCGTTCATCTTTAGACAATCATAACATTATCTAGAGTTGAGGAATCGCTTTGGAAATTTCAGTAGCTTTGAATCAGACGAAAAATTGTATCTCGCTTCCCAATTTTCGTGCTTCCCAATTTTCGTGCTTCTTCTATGTCTAAAGTTATACCCGTTCGTTTCTAGCAGTCCTGGTAATTGTGCGTCACTCTGGAATCTCCTGCCCCCCTTCTTTAGAATTCAAAACTGTTGATTTTTGGCACATGACGACGACGTGGGTGCTCAACTGAATCTAGTGAAGATGAGTTTAATAAAGTTTGACTAGGAATTTTTTCTGCAAAGTTGTTAAAAAAAACTATAGCAAAAACCGGAACAAATTTCGGATTTCCAAGGCTTCCACATCTCTCCGCAGTGGTGGATTTTTCCCTACCCTATTATTATTATTCCCTTCTTCCAAGTCATCATGACCTCTTCCTCTTCCTCTCCTCTTCTTTCTTTTTCACACTTTTTTTTCTTACCAAGAATACAATATACATGCCAGTGTCAGGGGCATTTGTCAGCATTTCCATCCTTTCGCCACCCCCAGCAAATAGAGACTTTACCATCCTAACAAGTGTGCTTTCTTGTGTTGCTTTTTCGAGCATCTCCTCTCACAATTGGTTTCCATGGATCCTCCTAGAAAATCTTTTTCGTCTTCAAAACTATACAATTCCATTCCTGCTCTCTTTTAACTTTCATCGTTCATAGACTCTCTCTCTCACTGATAACGAGAAGGAGACATAGTTTATTTATTTATCATTCTTTCATGATTTTAACTTAAAAATTTTCTCATAAAATACGGGCTTTTGTCACGTCCAGTCATAGAATTTTGGTTTCAGGAGAGAAGATGACGCTCTGTGATTATAAGCCTAATGAGCCAGAATGCGACGGAGATGATTCGCCAATTGTGGAAGAGGTTTTAGGAAAGTTGGAAGATGTTCCACCAGGAACGTAAGTTAGTATGAAAAAAATATTGGGTTGAGATATTCGAAATTAGAATAGGATTATAAAAGTTGTTCGTTTCGAGAATCACGACTTCTAATTGTAAGAAAGGCATACCGTATTTGCTCTAAAAGAAGCCCACTGTCCCCTTTGAGCCGAATATCTCGGTTTCTGTGAAAGATTTTGAAAATTGATCAACTGATAAATTATTTATCATAATTCACCGATATTTTATCAGTTGACAAATTTTTGATACCTCTCATGGGGTCTGAGATAATTTAGGTCAAAGTATAGGCTGGGATCCATTATTGCGTAGATCAAATTTCCTAAACTAAATCGTCTCCAGCAAGAAAACCTTCGAGGTCCGCGGTCGCAAGATCCTTGTCATCAACGATGATGGTAAACTATTCGCAATCAACGGCCTTTGCACCCACTACAACTTTTCTCTGGAAAGCGGAACTTACGCCAAAGGAAGAATCCGTTGTCCACTCCACGGAGCCTGCTTCAACGTTCGTTCTGGAGACATCGAAGATTATCCGGGATTCGATAGTCTTCATTCCTACTCGGTATGATTCTAAGGAAGTTTAGATCGAAATCTTTCAGTTTCAGGTGTCTGTGAACAATGGAGACATTGTGATCAAGACAACCGAAAAGAAGCTAGGATCAGACCGTAAAATCCGCCACCTTCCAAAAATGAAAGAATGCAATGATCGGCCAGTGGTGGTGATTGGAGGTGGAGTCGCCACTGCCACATTCATTGAACACTCTAGATTGAATGGATTGATCACTCCGATTCTTGTGATCTCCGAGGAATCCTTCCCACCATATGACAGAGTTTTGCTCTCGAAGGTATAATATTTTTGAAAGTAATAGTTCAAATTAAGAAAAGTTTTTTTCCAGAACCCATCCGCCACTGGAGAGAACATCCGAATGAGAAAAGACGATGCATTTTATGAGGAGAGAAATGTCAAGTTCCAACTGAAGACGTCAGTGGTTTCTGTGAATCCGAATAAGAGAGAAGTTCATTTGTCCAATGGAGACTTCGTTTTATATTCGAAATTAATCATTGCAACTGGAGGAAATGTTAGAAAGCTTCAGGTCCCAGGATCAGATCTCAGAGTAAGAATCAGATATCTGGATATACAGACACACAGAAAATTTTCAGAATATCTGTTACTTGCGGAAAGTGGAAGAAGCCAACCACATTGCTGATCTTCACCCTGGAAAGCACGTCGTCTGTGTTGGATCTTCATTCATCGGAATGGAAGTGGCATCTTCTTTGGCTGAAAAAGCCGCATCTGTCACCGTAATCTCCAATAGCCCAGAACCTCTTCCAGTTTTCGGATCAGACATCGGGAAGGGTATTCGTCTGAAGTTCGAGGAGAAAGGTGTCCGATTCGAGCTCTCTTCTGGAGTGGTTGCTCTACGTGGCAACGAGCAAGGAGAAGTGTCGAAAGTGATTCTTCAAGACGGAAAGGAATTGGATGTTGATCTTTTGGTTTGTGGAATCGGAGTCACACCAGCCACGGAGTTCTTGGCAGGATCTGGAATCAAATTGGATAGTCGAGGATTCATCGAAGTAGATGAGAAGTTTAGAGTGAGTATAGAAGTTTCTCAGAATGATATGATTCAAATATTTCAGACAAATATCAGCTACGTATTTGCTATGGGTGATGCTGTTACAGCTCCACTGCCACAATGGGACATCGAAAGTATCAATATTCAGCACTTCCAAACTGCTCAGACTCATGGTAAGTTTTAGAACTTTCGAGGACTTTCTAGATTTCTAGAAATCATACATTTTACATTTTCAGGACAATATCTTGGTTACACCATTGTCGGAAAACCGCAACCCGGACCAATTGTTCCATACTTTTGGACCTTGTTCTTCTTTGCGTTCGGTTTGAAATTCTCCGGATGCAGTCAAGGTTACACTAAAGAGTATACTAATGGGGATCCAGAAACTGGCAGTTTTGTGAGATATTTCTTGAAGTGAGTTGTAATTAAAATTATAAATTTAAAGAAAATAATTCAAATTCAGAAAAGATCGAGTGATCGCTGTAGCAGCTGGTGGTCCATCTCAAGCAGCATCCCAGTTTGCTGAGATTTTCAAGAAGGGAATCGAGGTGACATTGAAGGATCTGAAGAATAGCAAGGATCACACTTGGGGACATCTTCTGTTGTAGAAAAATCTCAAAAAAATAACTTTTGTGTTTTTATTTGATTTTGAATAAAGAGTATTTCAATTTTTTACAAAAACTGTGTCCTTCTTTAATAGAAGCTCAGCCAAACCGTCAACTTTGAGTTTAATTATCTGTTTTCTGTGAAAGATATCAAAATTTTGTCAACTGATAAAATATTGATGGTATCATGATAAACAATTTATCAGTTGACAAAATTTTTATGCTTTTCGAAGGAAGCGAGATAAGTGACCTTAAAGTTGACGGTTCCGATAGGCTTCTATCATCACTTGCGTCATCGTGTACGTCCGTTTTGAGCTCACTTATCTCGGTCCATTTGAAAGATATCAAAAAGTGGTCAACTGATAAATTGTTTATCATAATATCACTAATGTTTTATCTGTTAACAAATTTCTGATATCTTTTAGAAAAACCGAGATAATTGAGCTCAAAGTTGACGGTTTGAGTTGGCTTGGCGCATTTACGGGACCCTGTTTGCCTACTTTGAGCTCAATTATCTTGGTTCTTTTGAAAAATATCAAAAAGTAGTCAACTGATAAATTACTTATCTAAATATTACATTTTATCGTTTCACCAATTCTCTTGATACCTATTATAGCAACTAGCATAATTGAGCTCAAAGTGCTGGGACGGGTTTTCATTAAAGCATTGGTAGTCAGGTTTTCTGGTATGAAAAATAACTTAAAAATTATTCAAAAGTTCTGAAAAAGCTGTGAAAGCAGGGTACATTTGCAGTATAATTTTTTTCAGAAACCAGAAAAAAATCAAGAACGAAAAATCCCGAAAAACAAAAACCATGCTCACAGAACTCGCACCTGAAACCCTATCCTATCTGCCTAGAACAATATAGACACTCCCTTCTAGTGTGATCCATGAGACTTCCAAAATCTCACAAATCATGAGTAGTGTCACGTCAATAGATCCCCAGACAACAACCTCTGATCCGTGTAACCCAAACCAGACCCATTTGACTTGCTCTTGACTTGCATTATGCTCTTCTTCTCTCCCGGAGAGCACCTTGCGGCGATAAAACATTTGATTACGATGAGCCGGAGGTACCAGGGATTTCTCATATCACTAACTCTTTCCCAACCCCCCCCCCCTTGCTAATAGAGATGAACTTGTCTTGAGAAGTTGTGTTCTGTCTCTTCTTGATATCATCTTCTTCTTCCTTTCATCCTCTCTTTCTCTCTCACTCGATTCACTTCTCACCTACTTTTCCACTCTCGAAATCCTACCGCCCCACCGTTTGTCACATGTGTCGAAGCCTGAGTCCCCCCTCCTCTCATCTCTTTGTCATCAGGGTCCGTTGAGCATAAAGAGTGTGTGATTTGAAGAGAGTTTAGACAACGTAACATTAGAGCAAACCCAGAGAGATCTCTCTCAACGAGATCCCAGCACCCAGATATCGAGAGATGATTATGTGATAAAATCTGGGAGTCACCACTCTCGCTTTTCTACCTTGACTTTTTGGCCTTTTGTTATTTTTATGTTTATCCTCCTTTTTTTCTTTGAAGTATAAGACGGATCTTGAATTTTTAGATACAGTACTCCTCTCCGATTCTGTTTTCATTCGAAAATTAAAAAAAAAACAAATCACAAATGAAACTAGCCACCTCCTCTTGGTTTTGATTGTCATTCCAAGATTCCTGATCCAAAATGGTGGAACGGCTCGGTTCGGTGAACCCGACAAAACCGGCCAATGTGGCCGAGGCGGCCCAATTAGCGGTTCGGCAGAAGAACTTCAACCGAACTTGTTGCAACATGTGCCACATAAAGCTGGGTGAGTCAGAAAAAAAGATGCTCAAATTTTGAGAAATATATGTGACAGGTGAAGGAGAACAGGTTGTGCTGTTGAGCTTATTTTGAAATTGTGTCAAAGGTCAAAATGTGACCTGAAGGGTAGAATAGAGTAATGGGGAAAGTTTGTGTTTTGAAGTTTGACCATCTATGAAGATCCTGAGCTTTAACCATTGATTCCTTATTTTCATGTTCATCAGATCCTTGAAAAAATTTTGCCCTGCCATAGTTAATTGGAAATGATAGAACTCAACGAGTACTACAAAATGATATTAATTGGATTACTGCATCTTGTCTTTAAACAAAGTTATAAGCCAAAAACAGTCTGAGCTACGCGGTCACAACTTTATGGCTTTGTAACTTTGTTCATAGACAAAATAGATTTTTCAAATAGTATCGTTTTGTAGAACAAGTTCTATCATAGCCAATTTAGATAATTCAAAAGTATTGATTCTGGAAGAAACTATGGCAGGGCCCGCGAAGGCCCGCGTAGCTCAGTTTGCGACGTAGCTCAGTTTGTTTTTGTCTTGTAACTTTGTTCAAAGACAAGATACAGTAATTCAATTAATAACATTTTATAGTACTCGTTGAGTTCTATCATTTTCAATTAATTTCGTTTGAAAATAGCAATTATAAAAGAAACTATGACAAGGCCCGCCAGGACACAGATTTAGTTCATTTTCAAGAATGAGTTTGACCATATCTTGGCACCTTAAATCCCTGAAGATCTTGAGCTTTAACCATTGACTTTTTATTTTAATGTTCATACGATCTTTTTGAAAAAACTGATTTTTTATAACCCAAAAATTTTATTATTTTGTGAACTGCTCATTTTTATTTCTTGGAATCACTTTTAGTACTTTTTTGACTCAATTTTTTGAACGAAAGAGGGCCCAAACTGCTCGTAAAACAATAGTAAAAGTTGTAAAAGACTCTGGTCTTTTCTTTTTTCTTTCCAAGATCAAAAAACAAAATTCAATTTCCGATGAACCTATAAATCTAGGATCCTTCGATCTTCAAATGAAAATCCCATTTGCACTCGGTTCACACTTAAGAACACCACGGCTGTCTCTGTGACCTAACAAATTGATTATTACACAAAATCGCAATGCGTTTATTACAGGTGCCGCATTTCTGGGAGTCGTCGAAGCGATTATAGCGGTTTCGGTGCTTATTGGGGCTGTGCAACAAGTTCTTTGGAAGAATCAACATTCATCGTCATGTGCCAAAAAGTAAAAATTTAAATCTTTAAGGAGGAGGGGGACAAAAGATTTCAGTTTGGCGCACTATTACCCAAACTGATAAAAACGGGTATATCTTGAGACATAAATATCTTGGGAGCACGAAAATTTGTAGAAATATAATTTTACGTTTGATTCAAAGCTACTGAAATTTTCAAATCGATCCCTCAAGTCTAGGAATTGTTATAATGGTCTAAAGATGGACGGCTCGATGTGGTGATTTCCATGAGATGAATCTACTTTGACAAGTGATAACTCAGCGCAAAGGTGATCAAATAATCTGAAACCTGGCAGGTTTACTGATGAATTAATTGAATTTTCGCATACCAAATTTGATCTCAGTACAACGCTTTACTTAAATTTTATACTAGTGCAAACTTGAGACCGGGTATTTATGCGCCACCCTGTATTTGAACAAAACTTCGAGGCAATCATTTCCTCCCCACCTTAAAAATAAACTTTTTCAGCATCTTCCGCGACTGTCTCATCTACCAATTCAACCATTTCAACGTCACCCTGATATTCGACTACGTCGTCATCCTAATGATGATTCTTATTCTATTCTCTGTGCTCTGTCTATTTTTCGGTGTGGCCAGTGACACTTCCTGCCTAATCCTTCCACATATCGTAGTACAAGCCATCTTCCTTCTATTCTCCGTTGGATATTTCATCCTTTATGCGTTCTCCTATTTCTATGGAGATTTGATAGTTCATCATAGGACGTTCATGGTGAGCCAATCAATCTGCCGATTCTCTGAAACAAGCATCCTTTGCAGATCCAATCAATGTTCGAACGTAGTGGCTGGCTGGTCTACTACTAGTGCTCGCCGCATTACAAAGCTATTTGTTTTCCTCGGTGATCCGATGTAGCTTATACTTGGCTGTGAGTCTCGTTTTTCTTTATCGTTGCGACTCCATTTGATCTCCAAACGCTCTTGTTTTTCTTTTGAGCTGATGAACACACATTTCAGATGAGTTAACTGGAGTGAGAGGGGACCAGGGAAAATGGGACATGTGATTCTTGGAAAAATTGAATCTGACATTTTTAGGACATCGAAGACAACCGTCGTCGACGAGAATCAGCATTCGAACGCTGCAGTGAGCGAGTTCGGATAGCCAAAGAAAACGGATTATGGAGAACAACTAGTTGGGGAGGAGGCTTCCAGCAATACAAAGGACAATATGATCGTCCGAAAAAAGAAATCAAGAATAAAGGATATCATGTACAATGGAACACAGATGTAGAAGCTGGATTTGGATTCGGATTCAAAAAAGATGCAGTTGAATTGGCTAGGTGAGTCTTTCGAAGTTTCGTCCAACAAATATTGAATTATTCCAGAATCGAATCTTTGGAGACTCCTCCATTGAGTCCGATCCCTGAAGATGAAATCAAAGAACCCTCACCTTCAAAAGTAGTTCATAAGCTGAACAGAAGTTCTTCGAAATCTGAAGAAAGAAGAGGTTCGAACACCTCAACAGGATCTCATCGAGTGAGTCGTGGAGTCTCTGAAACCCCTGTTAAAAAGGACTCAAAACAACAACCAAGATCAGTAAAAAAGACAGCGTCAGAAGGGACGAGTAGAATGGAGGAGGACTTGAGAAGAATGTCTTCAACAAAAGAACATCATCATAAGGAACATCTTCATCATCCAGAATCCAAGGATTCACCAAGTATGCCGAAGCGGCATGCAAAGTTAAGAGTAACTGAAAGCACGAGGTGAGATTCACGAGAAAAATATTTAACGAGATTCGACAAAATTTTCAGAGAACCTCAAAAAACGCCAACCACTGCACGTCGACCTTCATTGACGAAGAACCGAAGTGTGGATAGCGGGGATCAGTATGATGAAGTTGCCGTGTTTTATAAAGAGAAACATCATCGGAGGAAATCTTCGGACCATGGGCATGGGGCACATTCAAGGAGTAAAATGAGCAGGTCGCCTGAAAGTGAGTATTTGGAGATTTGTTGAAAAACCTGTAATAGAAGGGTTCCCTAACTTGAGCCAATTTATCTTGAAATGAAAGATATGAAAAAGTGGTCAACTGATAAAACTTTCATCGTGATATCAGAAACATTTTATCAGTTGACATATTTCTGATATCTTGCATAGAAGCCGAGATAATTCAGCTTAAACTTGGCAGTAAGGTGTCCTCAAAAACTAAAATAGAAAACTTCGAAAGTTACTTTTTTTTTTCAAAAATATTTTTCAAAAATAATTTGAAAACCAGAATCAAGACACCACTGGAAACACTAAAGAGGTTTTGTTTGATTTTTGAGGTTTTTAAAATATCAGCATGTGCATCCATTACGATATGTTAACTTTATCACACCAGCAAAAAGTAGACCCACTGATTAGCTGAAATGGAGAGAACACTTGCCGTAGTAGCTCTAGTAGAAGCCCACCCTATATGTGCACTTTAAGCTCAATTATCTCGTTTCCTATGAGATATATAAAAAATTGGTCAACTTTCAAAATTTTTATCATATTATCAGCTACATTTTATTAGTTGACAAATTTTTGATATATTTTATAAGAACCGATAATTGAGCTCAAACCGCACGTAGTCCAAAAGGCTTGGTAAGAAAACGCGCCCTAGATAACTTTAGGTTCGCTGGGGCGCAATTTCTGGCTAGGCTTTTTGGAACCCTGTAAATAGTGTGTATTATTATATGCACAAAGTAATGTTTTTCAGAATATAAAATCGCTTTTTGCTTAATATTCAAACATCACAACTGCTTCAACAATAGTTCACCACGATCAAAACTTCAAACTGCAAAAAATGTATCCAATTTCAGAAAAAGAAATCCCTATCGTCAAAAAAGTGTCCATCACGGCATCGTCTGTTCCATTCTGCTGACATACACCTCTTCAACAGTACAATTCTATTATTTTTCCAATTTGATAATTTCAATCGATCTCAATTTCTGTACATTTCTTCGCCCCTCTATCAAGAAGGTTTTTTCTTCGAAAACCATGATTTTTCACAACGAGGTAGATTCAAAAACGTTCAACTTTTTTGTCTCATTTTATGTCTTTCCACTCATATTCATTTCATTTTTCATTGTTATTTTTTGATATTGAAGAATAATTTTTTTTTAAATTTCGCTCAGTTGATAACCAACGACCCAAACTTACACAAAATTTGATACCAAAAATATATTTCCCATCGATTTTAAAACAAAAAGGGACCAGAAAACAAAAACACGAAATGGATCAAAAATAATTATAGGTGTCTTTCTTTTCCTTTAGCTCCTACGCAAATCTCCCTTCATTGCCAGATGCCTATCCCAACAACCACCGAAAAAGTCAATAATTTCCATTTTGTCACCTGGCGACTGTTTGATCCCTTGTATCTTCTCTTCGTCATTCCAGTCACCATTCATTACATCCTTGTGCTTAAAGCCGTTTCCAACTTTCGAGAGTCAAATTCTTTTTTGTACATTTTTGCGATTCTTGGAGTGTTTGATGTGGCTTACTGTTTTGCGATGCTGGGATGTGAACTTCTGCATTATACACAGTTTTTATCTCCGTTCGGTTTTGTGTGCTGTGTGGTCCTCTCGTATTACGGAGTGTTTTTCAATTTGCTGTCCAATGGATTACTATCGGTGAACAGATTATGCGCGACATGTGTTTGGTATAATACGGTAAAATATTGGTGATATTATGATAAAAATTTTATTAGTTGACACATTCTTGATATCTTTCGAAAGCACCAAGATAATTGGGCTCAAAGTTGGGTAGATGTCTATTAGAGAATTTCTTTTTCAGTACTTTTCTCATTCCTGCATCAAAGTCTACTTATACATCATCTCAATAATTACCCTGATATGCACTTTACCAGGAGGTGTTCTAATGTTCATTTATCTCTTCAAGGATTACGGTCTAGCTGTCCAATACGGAAAAACTGGCCTTGAATCTTTCAACACCCATCGAACCATTATAATCACAATGATGATAAGTGATGGGTTAGTTGGATGTGTGACAAGTTTAAGCACTATGTATCGCTTGAGAAAGTACAAAATCAGCTATGATAAGGTGAGAATCAAAGCTTGTTTTCAAAATGATTTGTTTTCGTCTAGAGCCTTCTTCTTGTAACTACTCTTCACATTTTCCCGGATGCTTTCGTCAGTATGTTCAATCTGGATATGATTTTCCAATACACCGGAGATTCTCAATATATGAATGAGCTGGTGAGGATAAAAAAGATTCAGAGCAGTGTGGGATTTTTTTTCGAAAAGTGTGACTCACAAATTCTGGTTTCATGTGAGGAGCATAGTGACCTAACTTTCCCAACATGATTTCCTAGGCGACCGTAGGTGATGGTCCAGAAACGGTCTAACATGCACCTGATGTATTTTCTAGGCCATTTAACATGGTGGCCTAACTTTGGCAAGTTGAGTTTTCTAGACCACCAGTTTTTATGGGCGATAGTCTGATAGCCTGATATTCATTTGGCCTGGTTTTTACGCTATTTTAGCATGGTGGCCTAACTTTCTCAGGATGAGTTTTCTAGGCAACATCGTTTAAATCATACTTGCAACGGGCCGGGCCGGACTTTTTTCAGAATTTTCAGGGCCCGCCCCGCCCCGTCTCGGCTTGGGTTTTCAGAAAAAAATTTTTCGTGAATTCAAAAAGTTTTTTGGGGTCAACAGAAAAAAAATGGACGATTTTTCTGTCAAGTAAAAATTTTTCAAGAAAAGAGTGCCCATAAAAAATTGTTTTTTTTACAAAGAAATTGTGAAAATTTTTTGAAATTTCAAAAAATTTTTCAAGGAGAACCCGGGCCAGGCCGATGAGTCACGGGCCCGGGCCTGGGGCCGGGCCCTGGAAATTTTCGGCCCGGCCAGGCCCGCGGGCGAGGCCCTGATTTTGCAAGTATGGTTTAATAGTGTAGGAAACCTATCAGGAGAATACCAGGAAATTTGTAGGTCATTCAACATGGTGGCCTAGAAAACTCAAATTGCAAAAGTTAGGTTCTAATGCTAAAATGGCCTAGAGCAGTTTAGTGGTTCGAACGTTCAAACATTTTTTTTCGAAATTTGGGATTTTCAAAAAAAACGTAGATAAAAAAGTCAACAAAAGTGATTCATGTTTGTTTTGAACTTTTCCATTCAACTCAAATTTGAAAGAAAACTTTGAATCGCCACCTAATTTTCTATACATTTCATGATTCCGATAACTCTTTTCAGAGTCGAATGTTCCTTGTTTTTTTGGTGTCATTCAACAGCTTGACCATCGTCTGCACCAATCGTCAGATTCGTCAAGAGTACTTCCGATTGCTATTCTTTTGGAAGAGAATTTGTTCGAGCAGGACAGTTCCGCTTTCTAGCATTAAAATTGAAAGTACGGATAAGGTTACTGTATTTTGATAGGTAAAAAAATAGGATGAGACCCTAACAACCAGGATTATAATTATAGGTTTTAGAAGAACAAGATCCGCTTCTTCGTGTTCCCTTTTCTTCTTTTTTTCCCGAATGTTCCGTGCCACTACCAAAGCTCCTGCTCTTCCAGTCAATAATTTTCACTTTGAAACTTGGAGACTTTTCAATCCATTCTACCTGTTATTCTACTGTATTCCTGTCACATTTCATTACTTTCTTGTCCTTATCGTTATCCGAAAAACCAGAAGATCCAGTGGATTTTTCCTTATTTTCTATCTCGCGGGAATATCCGATGTAGTCTATTGTCTCTCAATGCTCTCATCGGAATTTATTCATTACACTCAACTATTGCCAAGATTCATTTTTGTATGTTTCGTGGTAATTTCCTATTATGGAGTGTTTTTCAACCATTTGGCCAATATTTTATTGTCTGCAAATCGATTCTCAGCGACTTGTGTTTGGTATAATAATGTGAGTTTTTAAAATGGTGAATATTGAAGAATCTTTTCTTCAGTTTTTCGATGAATCCTCGATCAAAAAATACTTCGTTGGGATTACGGTAGTCTCGTTTGTTTTCACACTACCTGGTGGAATCGTCATGTTTATTTATTTGTTTATGGATTGGGGAACACAAGCTCAATACTCAAAAACAGGTATTATTTTGGCACGAAAAATAGGAACTTTGGAAGAGAAAGGTCGGTGGCCGTGGCCGAAGGTCCCACAGCGACAACTGCAGTAACCTGAACAAGCGTTTAATTCCCGTATTTATTTTCTTGTTTCACTGCTTTTTCGCGTTTTATTGTCGAATTAAAAAAAGTGACACCTGAGAATTTGAAAACGTTTGCTTTTTTTGATCTACGAAAAAGTGCGGCAAAAACGTAATAATTCAGAATTTCGGCTCGTTCGAGCTACTTTCGCGTTTAAGTTTAGTTTTTTGTTGAAAAATAGATTCTAGAGATGCTGGCGATCATTTTTATACCAAGAAATCAAAATTTTGTTCAGAAAATCTCACTAAATTCACATAAATAAATTTGTTATCTACAGTATCCGTTTTCGCTCCGCCCCGTCGTAAATCGACACGAGCGCCGTCTCCGAGATTTTCAGGTGTCGCTTTTTTTAATCCGACAATATGTTATTTTTTCCAAAAAAGAAATCGAGATAATAAACCGGAAAAAAAATTTGGGTTACTGTAGTTGTCTTTGTGGGACCTTCGGTAACGGCCACCGACGTTTCTCTTCCACAGATCTGATTACCAGAAAAATAGAAAAAATTGAGGGCGTTCTAAATAATTCAAAACATTCCAGGCCTCCTTTCATTCAATCTTCATCGAACTATCATTATATCTTTGACTATAACCGATACTATTCTCGGAATTGGTACAAGCATTGCAACTATTTATCGTCTGAAGGCATACAAGTTTTCTTATGATAGAGTAGGTAAGATTTTTAAAATACCCCTTGCAGCTGGAATTTTCAGAGTCTTCTCCTTATCACCACTCTTCACATTTTCCCGAATATCCTCGTCTCAATGTTCAATTTGGATATGATGTTTCAGTTTTCAGGAGATTCGAAACTTTCAAATGAATTGGTAGACACTTTCGAAATTTATAGCCTTTGTTCGAATTTTTGAATTTTCAGAGCCGAATTTTTCTCATATTCCTGGTCTCTTTCAACAGCCTCACCATAGTGGCAACAAATCGCAAAATTCGAAGAGAGTACCTTCAGATTTTTATATTCTGGGATGTATCAGAATCCGTTGTTGGAACGGTTTCAGTGAGGAAAAGATCCACAACAATGGCAACTCCTGGAATGGGTCGGATTACTGTATTTTAAGCAGTCTTTTTTATTTTGTTCTTATAAATTTATTTTATTATTTTCGAAACATTTTATATCCTATAACAGAGATCCTAATATTCTTATGATTCCGCTTCACTGAAATAGGTGATCCTCGATATGAATCTCCCTCGTTTTTCTCGTTGACCGTGGTTTGCTGTCTGTCAGGAAGTATCGCTTCAGACATTCTCGATTCCTGCCGTTCACCATGAAAAGTCTGAAACATTGAAAGGTTTAACTTTGAGTTGAGGGACACTAAAATGATTTGAAAGTTATGTAGTGTCCTAATATTATCACAAAAAAAATTCCAAAATCCCCAGAAAACGGCCGTCAAAAGTGAAATTTTTGTTTTAAAAAGTTGCGGACAGGGCGGCGGGCCGGCTTTCTTTGAAGTGGTCGACAGTGTTTTTAAAAGGCGTCCAGCCGCCGCTTTTTGATTTTTAACGTTATAATAATATTAGAAAAATACCATAAAAGCTGTATTAGAAGGGTCGGTCGTTCTATTTTTCCAAGGTACCTCCGGAGGGCCCTTCTATTACAGGGACCCTTCAATTAAAGGGGTCCTTCTATTTTTCCGGCCATTTTTCCCAAAAATTTTCATTGTTTATCATAATATCAGAAGTTTTTCGTCAGTTGACACATTTTTGATATCTTGCATGGGAATCGAGATAATTGAGCTTGAACTTGACAGGACGAAAGCCCTTCTATAACAGGTTTTACGGCTGAGACGCAGACAAGCTTTTTGAACATTTTGATGCAGAAAAAGTTTTCGGTTGATGTCCACCTTCAAATTTTATAAATCTTACCTGATATGCTTGAAGAATTCATGGATTTCCGAATTGACAAAAATCCACTGATGAGTTATAAAATTCTTCCGGATGAAGCTTGCGAAAGTCTCACGATCCTCATCAGTCGGACTGTGAATTTCGATATTGATCTGGAAAAAATAGTTGTTATTTTTTCAAATTAAAATACCTAGGTACCTGACAAACATTGATCCCCCACTCCTCCAACTGTCCTTGCTCCTCTATAAATGGGAACACTGGGTACTCTGCGTGCTCAATATCTACCATTAGTTGGTCTATAGTTTGCTGTTTGACCTAGATCATTTAAATAAGATGTTGTAGTCTTTTTTTTTAACTCACATTATTTCTAATAAAAGTAGCCAAGTCTATAGTTAACACCTCTTGGTATCGATAGATCTCCTCCAGAACGTACGACCGGAAACTTCCATTTCGATCCCCAACGGCCATGTTGAAGAATTTTCCGAAATCGGAGAATAGCTCATTGTTATCCTCCTCAACCGGATCCGCGCCAAAAAAGTTACAATCTCGCATCACACTTTTCATCTTCTTCTCTGCTTTGACATCTTTTCCTATTCCAAGAGATATTATTGTGCAGTTTGGAAGTTTTCGAAGAGGAAGAAAATGATACTTCAATTCGTCAGAATTTGGGAATTCTCCGAGTTTGACATCCTTCAGAGACGGAGAACATTTGTTGACTACATACGGAAATCGATCCCAAAACTGCCAAAGATTTCCCACCATCAGGGGTTCTATGGTCTCTTGCACACATTCTGCAGAACGGTGGAGACCGTCCACGTTGTCCTAGAACCAAAATAATCCAGAGAATCTGCCTGAACTATAAATCAACTTACTCTTGTATCAAAGTTTCGTTTCAAAAGAACATTTCCTCCGAAAATCACAAAAAGAATAACAGTATGAACCGAATAATGTAGACCCATCTCCGGGGGAAAAAAAGAGTGAATGAATACTTTTTTTTCTCGACTTTGGCAGATTCTTGTTCCGTTCAGATGAATCGGAACTGGATGGTTTTCATCATACACAACGGATAGAAATCTCGGGAATAAATGAGAAGATTTAGATTGGGATCTTCCGCAAAAGTCCACCGAAACTGGTATGGCATGTCTTCATTTTTTGAAATGGCTTGCATAATAGTTACATAAAATAGTTTATAGAATTGAAACGCTTTTTATGGTACAAAAAATAGGAGCTGTAGGCGAGTAACCGAAGGTTCTACAACAACAACTACAGTAACCTAAAAAGTGGGCACAGCTCCGATTTTTTGCACAAGCAAAACTCCCATGAACATTGGTGACTGTTGGTAAAAAAGAAGGCTGCTGCTGCGGTGGTTTTACATAGATATCATGCTTCATTATTGGTATGGCACAAAATAGTTTCAATAGTGAATTCCTAGGAAAATTGTATGCTTGTTTTGGGAGAGAACAAAAAGGAATGGGTGATTTGCTTCAAAAACAATAGGTTTCTTTGTCAGCCGCAATCTTGAAACATATTTCAACAACGCGACAGTCGCCGCCGCCGCAGTTGTTCCATCTTCGTCGACCTCAAATTCTCAACTTGAAATGACTGAACTTTGTGTCATAAAATTTATAATTTTCAAAGGAAACATGCTTTATTTCGTACTTCAATTATAAGGTTCTGCACACCACACAAGGAAGCTGCTTAATGGCGGATTCCGATGAACAATGGATGTTTGTTCTGGGAGAGGACAAAGAGGAATGGGTGATCTGCTTCGAAGTCAATCGGATTTCCAGCTGGACGAAGAGCCGATTTCCTTGACATCATCACAACCGTCACCGCTGCTGCAGTTGTTCCGGCTTCGTCGACCTGTATTTTAGAACGTCCTATAGTTTTGATCTTAATACATTAATTTATTTTCGCAGAAAAAAAATCACATCATTTTTACAATATTAGACAACTCATCCTCATGAATGAAGATTAGAGAAAAAAATATACAAATCGCTCGCTTGGCTCTTAAAAATCTAATGATGAAGACCGACAAAAAGTGGGTGATTGTTTTGGGAGAGGACGAAGAGGAACGGGTGATCGGCAATGAAATCTTTTGGCTCTTCGATTGGGAGCATTGCGGATTTTAGAGATATCGAAATTGTGGTAGCTGCGGCGGCTTTCGTTCCGTCTTCATCGACCTAGAACAGACAAGTGAGTGAAAACGGACAGGGATTTTTATATAGGAAAATTAGTGTAGAGCTGGGTAAGACATGCGAAACGGGACCCAAGGAACGACAAAAAGCTTTCTTACCTCAATCAACGCCTTGTGCGTCACTTTCGACACAAAGATTCCCCCAGCCAAGTTGCTCAAATCGGCCGATTGATCGAAGGCCTTCTTGATTCCAATGTGTTGAAGCGCTTCGTTGAGTCCCAGCTCGGTTTCAATCTTCCATTTTGGAATTCTGACCTGAAAAAAATTTGATGGGTGTTATAGATTCAGAAAGATAAACTTACATTAACCAGCTCATCGGAAACATTGGACATCAAATGCTGGATAGTGGCAGAGTCCAAAGTCTTCATGGCCTCTCCCAATCCGAATCTCGTTTTTGGAAGGAAAATCGTCAAAGCAAAGGTCTCATCCTTGTATGGGAGACTGAGCACTTGGAATTGGTCGTTCTCAGCGTAGCTTCTGTGAACCGCGGCGGCATTCAAAAAATCGATTTCTCGTTTGGAGTCGGCTGAGCTATGGAACTCTCTTTTGAATGTCGACTCCTTCTTGAACTTGTTCAGCCAGTCAGCCTTGAAGTAAAGGGCATTGGCGAGAACTGCCACGAGATCTGGAAATTTGAAAATTTATGACACTGCGTCGGCAAACACATTACGCGCAAATTCACGAATTCGGTATTGCCTACCTGATGTAATACTATCCGAGCTGATGATCTCTTTGATGTGCTCTCCAGTATTCTCACGAACGAACTTGTTGATTGCCTCCGCAGACGCTTCGTTGTCATCGAAGTTGAGTGAAGTGGCTCCGGCGTTGTACAACTTCTTGACAGCATCCAAATAAGTTTGTTTTATAGGGAATCCAGAGCTGGAAAAAAACCCATAATTATGTATCCTGATCCGTTTTTTCAAAATCTTACTTCGAGAAAACATGGTTGGCAATATTGACTTGAGTTCCTTTCTCTGCACCTAAAAGTGAAGCGGAGATGTTGGCGAAGTGTTGTTGCAATTCCTCATCAGTGGCTCCCTTGACAAGTGCCTCCCGAATCTGATTCCGTGTCTCTCCGTTGGCTGCCACGTGGACCAGGGAGAGAGCGAGAGCAATGGAGAGTGGTGAGAAGACGAGCGATTCATTGAGATTCTGTTGGCGGAGAAGTCCGAGACCAAAGTCGGTCTCTGATTGGAGAAGGAGCGCCATGCTGGAAAGGAGAAAATTTGTTGAAAAGGAAAGTTAGAGAAAATTGGTAAAAGGAGAGTGACCCATTGAGCGTCAGAGCTGTCGCGCAGGTTAAATATTGACCATTGAGAACAACCGAAGTTCGCTGATGAAGGGGTGACTAATCAGGGATGTGATAACTTTTAGTTGGGTAATAGTCTTTGAATGTTTTTATGTAGCTACACTAGGGAAGGAAGTGACGAAGATTAGCCATCTCAAAGACACTCACAAGGGGATCTTTTAAGTAGTTCGCATTTCAGAGAAAGCAGTGAAAATATGAAATTCCAAGTAATTTTAAGTTTCAAGTCTTGAAACCTCCTAGGAGTCGAGAAAATCAAACTTGAAAATTGCCGAATTTACACTGAAAATGTGATTTTTGGTACTGAAACTGAAATCTTAGCACTTTAGAAGTTTTTCAAGCTAATTTTTAAAACGGTTTCATAGGTCTTAAAAGACGCTCTTTTATCCTGTATACTTTATTTTGGCCAATCAGCCGGACAACTTAAAAGGTCAGCTTTTAAATAAGTCTTCCATTTCGGTCGGTCGGCTCGGTCGGTCGGCTAAATTTCCCGACCGAATGAAAGCCTTACTTTGAACAAATGAAAATAAGTTTAGGTTTCTTCCTATGGTACGTCGACTAAAGTAAGGTCAAAAATGAGTTATGAATCGTAGCGTTAGGTTCGAATGTTAACCTACACAGCAGGTTACTCTACGTGTATAAACCGAAGTAACTTTCAAATCCGGATCGATTAAATGGTGGTTTTTCGATCACAGAGCGTGTGTTGGCCGCAGTAGTGTCCTCTAATTCGTCATGCCCCAACAGTTGTTGTTTTATGTTGTTTCGTCATCTCTCTTTTTTCAAAGAGCCAACTCACTTTTGCTTTGGGTCGGACATAATAATAAGACGACTACGGCTGAAGTGCAGAACGACAAAATGAAGTATGTGTTGGTTGGCAACGCCAAAATTGAACCGAAAAAAGGAAGAAATCGTTTATTGTTTGTTCCTCTAGTCGTCTGGCACTCTCCGCTCTTCACAATACTATTTCGTCATCGTCAACAACCCAAAGTGAGCAGAGAGAAGAGAGAAAAGGGAGAAGAGGGCATGTGAAAATATAATGGGGAAGACGTTTTTAATGCTTTTTTTTTCGAAAAAAAGTAGGAGAGAAACTGGGAGGAGTGTTTCAATTCGATCAGTTTCGACGAACTTCAAACTGTGTTCTGCTGAACAGGAAAAAAAACAATACTTTACACTGTAGTTCGAAAGGCTAAAAAGATGTTAAAGAAACCGATTGATATTTCGAGTTCACAAGTTCACAAAACCGTCTGAGATTGGGAAAAATGAGAAAAAGAAACATCAACACACATCTGAAATTCCAACAAAAAAAAAGATAGAAAAACAAAACATTTCACAGACAGTGTGGAGAATTGTTCGTTGTGAGGCGATGAAAACAAAATTGAAAAATGCGCTTTTGAATAGGAATAGAAATACTGTAGGAATACTGTAGTTGTTTCATGTTCACCAAAACCCGTTTTAAAAAATCTTTCGGGTCCCACGTTGTCGGATTCGAACAGCAGTCACCTATTGACCACAATAACCTATTGACTTTGCTTTCTATTTCTCCTTTTCCTGCGAGAACACTGATTGATTTCGGCCTGAAAGATTTGTGCGGGGAGAATAAGAGAGAATTTTAGCCCATTGAGAGTCACCTTGAAAATTTACAATTTTTTTACAAAGAGCACATCTGGTTAAAGAAACGACCAATTGTGAAGAATTTGCAAATTCTCGGTAAATTTCGAACTGCTATACAACTTCTGTATTGATCAGAATTTTGGAAATTTTTGAGAAAAAAACAGGGGCTTCAGCAAAATTTGTGTACCACCGTTGTGAGCCACAACAATAATGATGCAATTCGCGTTCTCAACAGAGATGTCAGGAATTCCGACTTCCGAGTTGGAAATTTTACTTCCGACTTCCTACTTCCGATTTCCGAGAAACAAATTTTACTTCCTACTTCCGACTTCCGCCTTCCGAAAAACGCACTTTACTTCCTACATCCTCGAATTCTCGAATGTCATCAACGACTTTTTGCAGAAAAGTTGCAAAATTTGTCCGTTTTCGAACAGAAAAATAAAAAAATTGCCGAAGTCAATAACATAAACTAATAACATAAACTATTGCCCGGAATAACCGTAGGAAACCAAAATAGCTCAATTTTTAAAAGTTTAATTCCGACTTCCAAGTATGAAATTTTACTTCCGACTTCCTAATTAGAAAATTTGCTTCCGACTTCCGACTTCCTGAAAAAATATTACTTCCGACTTTCGAGTTCCAAAATTTCACTCCTGACAACTCTGGTGCTCACGCCTGGAGACGTTTGGAAGCTTAGGACGCGGTAAAACTTCAGCCCGAAATGACAGAAAAAAAAGCTGAAATATATTAGGTTGGCAGGAAAGTAACTGTCCCTTGTTTTATTTGTGAAAAATACAAAAGCAGGATTAATCCAAGATTAGCAGTATGCCCCGTCGTGGTCCACGACATGTTGGCAATGTTCAGATAACTTGTGGATACAATACCTTCAAGCTAGCCGCGAATCAAAGTATTCATTTTTTTCCTGTTTTTCACATAAATGGTGCAAATTTCCGTATTCTCTAGATGAGGTTGTAGCTCTCCGAATATCCAATAATCTGATAGAGCTCAGTCGGGACTATAAGTAGGTGAGGGAGAACGGTCACGCTGAAGCTGCTCAGGTCTGACTTGACTGCAGGAAAAAAATGAAAAAACCTCATGTTCACAGAAAGTCACACCGTACCTGAGCCGCTTTGGCTGGACGGTTCTCCTTTACCCCCGTCAAAGACTTGATTCAGCTCTATCAGATCATTGGTTATTCAAAAGTATACGACGTCATCTGGAGCTTAAGGACTTTAACACAATTGATGCCTGAAAGAATGGGCTGGAGGGATACTTTGACTTGCCACTAGCTGGCTTTTAGAGGGATGGTACCCACGAGTTACCTGAACATTGCCAACATGTTGTGGATCACGACGGTGCATATTGCTAATTCTGGATCATTCTTGTGTTTGTGTTATTTACTAATAAAAAATGGACAGTTACTTTCCTGCCAACCTAATAGCACATAGGCAACATATCTGCAAACGGATACTGTTTGAAATCCAATATTGTTTTAGGGTGTGAAAACTACCGTTACATAAAAATGTTTATTTTCGAGTTTTTTTTCTCGATTTCCGTACGTTTTCAGTCAATGTTTTCACTATAAAACATTCAAATTTCCGACTAGTAGGGAAAAAAATTAATAAAAATCGACGAAAATCGGTAAGAATCGAAAAAATAAATCTTGAAAAAAAGTTTTTAGATTACTGTAGTTGTTGTTTACCTTCGGACACGGCCACCGGCGTTCCTCTTTCATAGCTAGCTATAGCTCCAATTTTCGTACCAGAATAATCATGAAAACGTTTTCTCTTGTAAGTCCACACTTCGCCTTTTATCCCTATTTCATTACTTATCCCCGAATCTCAATAACCCAACGGCTTCTTCTCTCACAGACCTTATTTGAAATATTACTTCCTGTCCGACTTTACTGACCTCTGCTCAATTTTTCTAGCAACCCCATGCATTCCTGAACAAAAACATCACGGAGACAGAAAACAAATATTTCAGCTAAAAGGCCCGTTCCTCTTCTGGAACAAAATACTCTCCCCCATGACATCTGAAATTGGATTCCCTGCATTCCCGATGTTCAAAACTTTTTCTATAGGATCCGCATCATAAATCTTTTCATCTTCCGCTCACACTGCTATTAAATGCAGGAAAAGTAAAAAAGAAGAAGTGGGACCCATTTTTTTTCAAAACCACATGTCTCTAGTTTTTTGCAAAGTAGAGAGATAGGTTCGTAAATTTCCAGAGGCGCTAAAGATTATTTCATGCAGATGAGATGAAAAATTATTATACACTTTAGTAGTAATAGCACGACGGCCCCGTGACGTCTTCAGAATGAATTGTTTTGGTCGACGAGCTTGAAAGAGGTCCCGTGTTTCATAAATAGTTCCAAGGGGTTTTCTCTCCCCACTTGATTTTGCTTATTTGGCTTTTTCTAAGATTCTTGACTATTATACAAAACTCTATTACTAGAAAAATTCATGTTTGAGCATGAAAACATTTTTCTTCGTTTTTTTTTTCAAAAAAGAAAATCTGATAGTGTCGCCTCAAGTTGACTCTTTTTCTCGTGGTCCTTAGTCCCCCTCAAAACCAAACACCAACAAGAAAAAACGAACGCGACACAACACACTAGAAATTCGTTTGAGTGGTCTTACTAGAAAAAAAACATGACGGGGACAACATGGTTCTCTGGTTTATATAGAGTCAGATGTCGTTCAGATTGGAATTATAGGTCCAAGCTGATGGGACCATTATATTCTCTGGTTTTCAAACTTCATTCCAAAGTCTAGACTCTTCCAAAATGATCTCCGAAATTTTAAAATGTTCCCACATTCCATCTTTTGCTTCTCCAAATTCAAATGTTTTTAGTATGACCTAAAAACAAAAAAGTGCGAAATTTTGACATTCCATGTTGTTTTTAATCTCGGGTATGAGAATTCCACTTCTCTTCTTTTTCTGGAACTTTTTGAAACATACATACATAACATAGACTTCCAGAACTTTCAAAATACAGAATTCCCGAACTTTAAAACTGGAAATCTTGAAAACCAGGAAAAGTTAGAATCCAGAGAGAACATGACATTTCAGAGCCTAAAAAATCAAAGCTGAAAATAGTAGGTCACTGAAAAATGTCATGATCCAACATCAGAAAAGTGATTTTTTGGTAAAGTCTCTTTTGTGATTCTATTTATGGCTCAAGCTAATGTTTTCCAAATATGTTCCATTATATGAGTGTTCCATTATATGTTCCATTATATGTTCACACACACACACACACACACACACACACACACACACACACACACACACACACACACACACACACACACACACACACACACACACACACACACACACACACACACACACACACACACACATATATATATATACACACACAGATTTCGGTTCCATCTCAGAATGTCATCTCAGAATTTCAGAATCTTAGAATCTCAGAATCTTAGAATCTCAGAATCTCAGAATCTCAGAATCTCAGAATCTCAGAATCTCAGAATCTCAGAATCTCAGAATCTCAGAATCTCAGAATCTCAGAATCTCAGAATCTCAGAATCTCAGAATCTCAGAATCTCAAAATCTCAGAATCTCAGAATTTCAGAATCTCAGAATCTAAGAATCTCAAAATCTCAAAATCTAAGAATCTCGAAATTTCTGATCAATCAGTTTCTTAAATGCTTTAAGTTAGTGAATTTTGACCTAGAATTTCATATAAGACCCATTTGAAACTTCGAACCCTTCATCCAACAAATTGCGTGGCCATAAATTTCTCTCATCCGTTTCTTTTGGTTTCATAATTCATTTGCTCTGAAAAAAACCTCCTGAAATTCACATATCTTCAAACCTCTAACCTCTGGTCACTTGTGTTTTGGAACATATGTTCTTTGTTTATGAAAAAAGACAAAAGAAAAGTTTTCAAACACATTTCTCTTACTAATAACTCTATTTACAACTCTATTTACCCTTTTCCTCCTATCTCTGCAATTTCTTTTTTTCTCTCGACTAGTACATCCGGTCAATGAAGACTCCTCATTACCATAAGTTTCCTATTTTTCCTCCTACACATCTTCTTCAATTTCCAAATTTTTTGTGTTCTTTGAATGCCCATTAATACAATTTTCTGGGTACCTCCATTTATCCTATTTAATCCATTGCTCATTCTTCTATTATAAAATTAAAGAAAAACGAAAAAAACAAAAACATTTCCTTGTTTATTACTTTCTAGTGCCTGGAATAGGTTAATGCTCTTTTCGTTGGCATTCCGGATGAACGAAATTGGAACAATAGACGATTTGATCGAGGAAGTTGTCTGGAAAACAACTTGGGCATTTTTCGAGAATCATCAGAATCATCTGTCTGGGTTTTTTTAAAGTGTTCGGTTCCAATAATCCTAAAATTAGATTTAGTATCTTGTATTTAAGAATCGGGAGAGAACATAACAATGTTTGGAATCTTCAGACATTAATTCTAGAGTTTGTCTTTATAATTTTGACTGAAAGCCAAGAGTAATCTTAGCTTAATTTATTTACAACTTTTTAGTAATTCTTTCTTTTTCAGACAGTTTACCTCGTATTTCCAACAAAATGTATACCGTACACACTCTAAACAGGGTTCCACCCAATCTGTCAACTTTAAGTCAATTTATCTCAGTTTCTCGTAAAAGATATCAAAAAGTGATCAACTGATAAATTGTTTCTCATAATATCAGTAATATTTTATCAGTTGACCACTTTTTAATATTTTTTACAGAAATCGAGATACATAGGCTTCAAGGTGACAAGTTGGGTTGCACCCTGTTTAGAGTGTTTATGGTAATTAGCAATGAAGCGCATTTGTCAAATTAAAAAAATTTAAAACTTTTTCACATCCCTTTCTTTTTTGAACCTTTGAACTCATTGGAAATTCCAAAACTCTCATAATCCTCTCTTGTGACCACAAAAACACTTGAAATTCCCCTCTGACCACTATATTTTTTGAGTCTGATCCGAAAACAAATGACCACTACTACTATATCCACGAGTGTCGAATTACCGACCGCTACTTTTCCAAAATTAGAAATGGTCCCACTTTTCGGCCGGACCACAAACTCAAACAAAAAATATTATTCATTTTTCTGGATCGGTTACTGTCAAAGATATCAAAAAGCTGTCAACTGGCAAAATATTTTTGACAGTATAATTAACATTCTGCCAGTTAACCACTTCTTTATTCTTTACACAGAAACCGAGATATATAGGCTCAAAGTTGATAGCTTGGGCAGCACTCTACCTACCGTATTCTCTTATTCCCGGACAACAACGAACGCTGGGAATATTTGACAAAATTCAGACTAAATTATTCTTTGGATTCTGGAAGGTACCGTTTTCTGAAGAAAAAAGACAATACGTGTTTACTTCTTTTCGAGAAGTCACACCTCATCAATATTCTGCTCATGGCTCTTCTTATTGTTTGAAGAAAAAATCCAAGAAAGAAAAGAAAAAGAAAACAGAGTCACTCCAGATTTTTCCCATCTTGTGGTTAAATTTATTAGTTTTGGCTTTTTCGGTTACGGTAGGTCATCTGATTCCATCATAGAATCTGAGATTCTGAGAGTCTGAGATTCTGAGATTCTAAGATTCTGAGATTCTGAGATTCTGAGATTCTGAGATTCTGAAATTCTAAGATTCTGAGATTCTAAGATTCTGAGATTCTGAGATTCTGAGATTTTGAGGTTCTGAGATTCTGAGATTCTGAGATTCTGAAAATGATATCCAATTTAGACGGTTCGTATTGTTTTGTTTTCCACCAGACCCGGAAATACAATAAATTCCAAAAACTATACTAAAAACTACTATTCTCATATCTTGAGAAAACTACTATTCTCATATCTAGAGATTCTGGGATTCTGAGATTCTGAGATTCTGAGATTCTGAGGTTCTGAGATTCTGAGGTTCTGAGATTCTGAGATTCTGAGATTCTGAGATTCTGAGATTTTAAGATTCTGAAATTCTAAGATTCTGAGATTCTAAGATTCTGAGATTCTGAGATTCTGAGATTTTGAGGTTCTGAGATTCTGAGATTCTGAGATTCTGAAAATGATATCCAATTTAGACGGTTCGTATTTTTTTGTTTTCCACCAGACCCGGAAATACAATATATTCCAAAAACTATACTAAAAACTACTATTCTCATATCTTTCCATATTTGTTCTTATGCTGAAAGTCTTCCTCTTATTATGTGTTCTCTTCCACTCCTCCGATTTTTATATTCTGCACATCTCAATCTCATAACCTTCTTTCTAGAAGATGCATTGAACCATGATGCGGTATATACTTCTAGGTTTTTAAAACAGATTTTATTCTTATCCAGAAGCTCTTAAGGATCAAAAACCAGGTTATGAAACTGAATCAACTGATTTGTTTTGATTGTTTTGTGACAGAGAACAATGGAAAAAAGAGACTCTTCGTGGGAAAGAAAAGAACATGTGATATTATATATTATAAAACACATCTGTTCTGAATTTTCTCTCGCGCTGATCCATGAGAAAAATTACCAATCTTGTGGTTTTAGATATTCAAGGTTCCAAGCAATCTCCACCCACATTTATCTTTATTTTTCTTTCACTTTCTCACATTGGTTTATTCAGGAAGAATCTAAAAAATAAGTGAGTCAGAATAGAGTTCCGTAGGATTTTGTGGTACGATTTTTTTGTATTAAACTTCATTTTGAATTTTTCATTGTATTGGGAATCCCATCAAATGGAGAAATAGCAACATTTCTGCAAATTTTGGATTCCTTAGTGCTTCCCATTATTGAAAAAAAATTTAATTAATCCGAATTTCAGTGTTTCAGAATTTAAGATTCTCAGATTCCGGAACCTTGAAAATCTCAGAATCTCAGAATCTCAGAATCTCACAATTTCAGAATCTCAGAATCTCAGAATCTGAAATGGGAACATTAAAAACTTTCAGACGCTGAAAAAGTCAAAGGAACCTTTTCAAAGTTATTGCTTAATTCATTCTGAACTGAAAGCTTTTCTCTCTCTCTCTCAATCTTGAATTGCCCTAATCAACAGATAATTTTCCATTTGAAAGGCATGTTGACTAGTCCATCAATTACCATTTCTTTCTTCTTTTCAGAATTCCAAGGATTTGCTGTTTTCAGAATCTAAACTAGGAGATTCTCAAAATTCCATCGAAATTTGATAATTCGTGTACTTCTTCTTCAGATTTTGTTACGTAGATGCTTCTTGTTTTCATTACTCCATGTATCACATTACGTCTACAACATCACTCTCACGCACATCTGGTAGTAGAAATGCTGAATGGAAGGGGAGAAGGAGAAACGAAAAAATAAACAGAAAATATCTAGAAAAATATTCAATTCTATATTTAGATCTTTCTAGATATTTTTAGAAAAAACAAAAAGAGTTTCCTTTTGTCTTCTGCTCTCCGTTCAATGGCTTTTAGCGTGGTAGGAAAAAACATATGTGGTTAATGACGTATGCGACACATTTTTTGGGAGGAGTCAGGACAAAAGGAAGAGCAGGTGGTCCTGATAATTGAGTTTTTATTAATGTTTGTGTGTCGTAATTTTTCGCTCGATGACATTTGGTACAGAATTTCAGTCGAATTAAATATATTTCTTATTTAGGTATAGACCCAAGATCTGGTGAACTTCCGAGGCAGAATTGAACCTTATTCAATTCAGCTTCCGAGTATTAAATATCGAACGAACTTTCTATAGCAAACTTTTTATTCTATAGCAAACAAGCTTAAATGGTATTGCATTTAGAAATGAATGCTACTCAAAATTTCAGATTTTGAGATTCAATTTTCTGTGTATTTTGTGATTCTGAAATTTTGAGAAAACAACCGTAAACACTCTCGTGCACTTTGAGCTCAGTTATCTCAATTTCCATAAGAGATATCAAAAAGTGGTCAATTGATAAAATGTTTATCATAATATTACAAATGTTTTATCAATTGACAGATTTTTGATATCTCTTATCGGAACCGAGATGATCAAGCTCAAAGTGTACGAAGGAGCTCGAAAAGGGAGAGCTTCTACTAGAGTGTTTACGGTGAATTATGACATAGATAAGGCTAATTTTTCTCGATTGATTGAGTTGGAACTTTTTAACTTTTCTATTTTTGGAAAATAGGGATTATTACATCCAAAGCTTGCAAATACTCTTTGGGTTTATAATGCTCTTTTTGAATTTGAAACCTACCGTAAACACTCTGATAGAATGACCCCCCTGACTTTCAATTTTGAACCTACTTATCTTGGTTCCTGTGAAAAATATCGAAAAGTGGTAACAAAATGTTTTTCATAATTTCAACAACATTTTATCAGTGGACCACTTTTTGATATCTTTTACAGGAACTGCGATATATGAGCTCAAAGTTGACTGTTTTGGAGAGGGCGTGCTAAGAGTGCTTTCAAATACTCTCAGCGTTTATAATTATCATTTTGGTTCTAAAATCTAAAACAAAATTTTCGAAATTTTTGTAAACTTGATATTTATCTATCCAGAAACACAAATTCCTACGAATTGTTTTGACTTGCTTTTTGAACCAGATAATTTTGAAATTTTCATTAATCACGTAACACTGTTGTCCCCTGCACACCCCAATAATTTAATATTCTCGCACTTTCCAGAAGTCAACAGAAATTTCCCGAGTAATCAGATTAAGTCTTCAGCAGCTTTTTTCCCCATCTCGTGACGTCTTCTCCGCCGTTCTCTCTCAAGAAGTGCATTCATATTTTGTCCCTCACCATCTGCCACCTGCTTATTTACATTTGGACCACCCCAGTATTATCCTTTTTTCGCCCCTCCATTCCATTTCCTTTTCGAACAAAAAAAAGCAAATTTACATACGACTTCTTTTCTCAAGAAGACAAAGTCACTTGTGCTTTTCGATGCTTATCCGTGACTAACGAATGAAATCGTGTATGTGAAATTCAGTGTGTGTGACTACTGGCTAAACTAAACGTTTCCTTTAATCCAATCCCTTCTATGTTGACTCTTCTTTTCCCTATCTCTCTCCCTTAAATTTTGCTTCTGGTCTTCTTCTTTTGGCAACTCTGTTCCCATTTTTTCTAATTTCCTGCCAGACCAGGCCATCTTCCTACTTTTGCATTTTTTAATTTTCGAATTTCCTGTTTTCATATGAGTTCGTTTTTCCTTGGATCCTTTTCTTGGGGAGTGTCAGTTTAGTACTTCCTATGGGTTACGAACTTCCGCGTCAAAGATGAAAAACAATCTTGGGAATTGGGTCAAAATGACTCCTTTTATCAATGGGGCGAATTTTCCTACTGGGTTAGAAACAGACAAGGGTTCGGCTATAGGTGTCCTCAGGAAGCTTTTCCTTCGTTTTTTGGTTATTTTGAAGTTGTGACATAACTTTCTCAAGCTGAGTTTTCTAGGCCACCATGGCGAGATGGCCTAGAATTGGTGGGATATCCACATGGTGTATTTTCCAGGTTGTTTTGAAGTGGTGGTCTAACTTTTGCAAGTTGAGCTTTCTAGGCCACCGTGGTGAGTTACCCAGAAGTGACCTAGCATGCCCATGGTGTGTTCTTTAGGTCATTTGAAGTGGTGGTCTAGTAAATTAATTTTACAAAAATTAGGCCACTACTTCAAAATGACATAGAAAACATACCAGGAACATTTTAGATCATTTCTGGGCCATTACCATGGTGGCCTAGAATATTCAACTTGAAAAAGTTAAATCACCAAGATAAAATTACCTAGAATCTGTCTGATATTGGGTGTGTTCTCTAGGTCATTTTGAAGAGATGGCCTAGAAAATTGATTCTGCAAAAGTTAGGCCACTTTTTCAAAATTACCTAGAAAACACACCAGAGGCATATTTACCGATTTCTAAGCCCAAAAAGGTGGTGGACTAGAAAACCAAATTTGCAAAAAATAGGCCACCAGTGCCCACCACTATAAAATGAACTAGAAAACACACCAAGGGCATGTTAGGCCATTTCCATTTTTGAATGTGAAACTTCTCGACAAATTTCGCTGGTTATTCGGTCCCTCAAAAGTATGTCGGAGAAAATATTTTTCCATTTTTTAACTATTGAGCTGACTCATTTATCAACGTCTTCCCGGTTTTGATCCGTTCCAGTTCCTTTCAAATCCTTTTTCTATTAATGCTTTGGAATGAATGCGTTTGCTTCCGATTAGGTTCTGTCTAAACATTGACGTTAGTGACGGCTAATTCAAACCTCCCATCCCAAAAATCTGAAAAACAGAATAAAAAAGCAAGTTGAAGTGTTTATTGGGTTGCACAGGGGGACAAGTATGCATCATTCAGGAGCTAGCGGGATCCGCTGGTCTTGCGAAATTGAAAAAAAGAGCATCCCAGATTCCAGAACCTATTCCAATATGAATGACGCATATTCCAGGAACTTTATGTACGTAAGAAAACGTAAATAATAATGCAAGAAGGGGATTGAAATAGATGCAAGAGTATATATTTAAAAGCCCTTTGGAATAATTTTTTAAAAGCCCTTAGGAATAATTGTTGCAGAAGTTTTTTTGTGCTGCAATGAGTCACTCTGACGTAGTTGTTGGGAAATTATTTTATTGTTTTTTAAAATGCAGAAAGGGTAATTATGAAAGAAATAGAGTTCTCGGAAGAAAAATTGCGCAGCAGGTCTAGAAAATTAGATCAGGAGAAATGAGGAGCAGAGAAAAGAGCGAGGAGTATAAAAGGTTAACTTTATGAACTTTTTAAAAAGTAGTTGTTGCTTTTCAGAATTTCAGAATCTTGGATTCTGAGATTGTGCGATTATGAAAGTCTGAGATTCTAAAATTCTGAGATTCCGAGATTCTGAGATTCTGAGATTCTAAAATTCTGAGATTCCGAGATTCTGAGATTCTGAGATTCTGAGATTCTGAGTTTCTCAGGTTCTGAGATTCTGAGATCCTGAGATTCTGAGATTTTGAGATTCTGAGATTCTGAGATTCTGAGATTCTGAGATTCTGAGATTCTGAGATTCCGAAATTCCGAAATTCTAGAATTCTACGATTCTGAGGTTCTGAGATTCTGAGATTTTGAGATTCTGATATTCTGAGATTTTAAGGTTTTGAATAGGATTCCGAGATTCTAAGGTTCCGGATAAGGTTCCGAGATTCTGAAATTCTGAATTTCTAAAATTCTGAAATTCTATAGAATTCTTTGAATTGCTTTCTTTACTTCTAGAAAACCTAGAAAATCCCCCTTTTTCTATTTTAAGCCTTCTAGACCTTTCGAAACCTCTTCCAATTAATTTCTGCTATTCATTCTTTTGCTTCTTGGTTTCTCTGAGTTTTCTCGTTTCCATTCTGCTTCATCAACAACTAATTGACCTCCTCCTAAGCTCCATATGACACATAAACAGATTAGCTGCTCTCCACCATTGAACGTCTTCAACATATTCTTCTGGAGACCTTCAGTTTTCCAAAATCTATCTTAGTGCACACAAATATGTATACATTTTCTATCCCTCTGGCTCATCCCTTCTTTAATTGCAACTCATATCGCCCCTTCCATATATCCCACCCTCATCCGTTTTTCTGCTTCTCCTTCTTCTCCTTCCTTCCCAATACGAATACTTGTACTCATTCTGCTTATTCATCCACTTTTTTGTAATTCCTAATACGTTTTTTTCTTCTTCTTCCTTCATTCTACCGCCACTTCATACAATATTTTTTCAGGGGGGAGGTACCACCTCTTCAGCTGAAAAAAAAATGGACTCACGTCGTGTCTCTCTGCCGGCATCACTCGCCGTCTCTCACCCATACTTTGCCACTTATCACCATCATCAGCCACGCACATCGTCTGTCTCATCAAGTAATTCCAATTCGGTCAACGCGAACAGCACCATGCTTTTGTCGCCCAACTTCTCGCCAAGCCCATGTCCAAGAAGGTTAGTCGTGCACTTTTTCAGTATTACGAGAAAGTAGAGGTTTTTAGTTAGCTTTGTAAAACTCGGTAAGTCGGAAATCCTGTTTTTGTAAAAGTTTCAAATAATCCGGTTTCTCACAATAGTCCAGAAAACCCAACAACGTAATAAGAAGCAGCTGATAGCTGGCATTCTAAAAAATATAGAAAAATATAATAATTATTGTTTTTGTCTAGACCAGTCGTTCAAAAATAACATGAGCAAAAATACAAAAAGGGTATGACAATGATCTGTTGTAGCAAACTTGCATTTATTGAGAAAGTCGAAATTCCTGGAATAAAGAGAAGCCGTATAATTTTTTCAGAATTAGTTTTTAAATTAGAAAAAGGCAAACCAGAATTTACAGATTGAACACTTTTGGTTTCCAATTACCGTGTTTCCTCAGAAGCCCACCTTCAACCATCAATTTTGAGCTCAATTATCTCGATTCCTGTAAAAGATATCAAAATTTTATCAACTGAAAAGATACTGGTGATATTATGATAAACAGTTTATCACTTGAAAAAATTTTGATATCTTTCACAGAAATCGAGATAACTGATTCAAAGTTGACGGTTTGGGAGGGCTACTATTAGAGGAAAAACGGTAACCTAACGGGAATGAGCCAATCTGGTTTTTTTTTTTGAAAACTTGAAGCTTCTGTTCTCTAGGTTTTGACTTGTAAATGGTTCTAAGATATTGCAAATTTTACAACCAAACATATAAACTAACATTGAAGTTAAATCAGACAACGCTTCACTGAAATTTTCTAGTTTTTTGTTGCAAAAAAGGGACATATCATTCTATCCTTTTGCTCTATAGCTACCAAGAGCTAGCTACCAAATTTGTTCTTCAAAATTCTTAAAAACAACAAGAGATAACGTCACAAGCGAGACTTCAAAATGTCATCATCACTTCCTCTCTCTTCCCTTTTCAATTGATTCCCCCATAGACAACACCTGACTCACAAAGTCATAATATCCCTCTATTCTAGACTTATCAATTTTCAGCTATGTTTTTTTAGAGTTCAAAAAACTCAATTAGTCTAGGGAAACGATAAAAATAGGCTCACAAAAAATTAGGTCAGCGCTTTTTGAGTGGTTGTTTTTTGAGCCAAATGAGCGGCAGCATCCAAGCGAACTGCAAATTTTTGAGTGGTGTTCTGCGGTGGTCATCAGAACGAAGTGCATTGAATATGTGCATGTTTTTTGGGAAGAGAGCAAGAAGGAATGATAAACAAACAGGGGGCGAATTTTTGTATTCAAATCAAAAACCAAAAATTGTAGAATTTTTTGAAAAAAAATATGACGAGTTGGTATTTTTTGAAGTTCGTTTAGAACATTTAAAAACAAATGGACCGAGAAATTAAAAATTGAAAGTGGCAGGGGTTGCGAACACATTGAGAGAATACCAGTTACAGTAAAACATGAAATAGAAGGGCCCCTAACTTTTATCATTGAGCACAATTATCTCGGTTCCCGTTGAAGATATCAAAAAGTTGTCAACTGATAATTTGTGAATCAAAATATTAGAAACACTTTATCAGTTGACACAATTTTCATTTCTCTCATATAAGTCGATGTAATAGAGCTCAAAGAGGGCTTCTATCAGAGAAAATACGATATTCCATTTCTGTGCATTTTGAGCTCAATTAACTTGGTTCCCTTAAAAATAATAAAAAGTTTGTCAACTAATAAATTGTTTATCATAATATCGTCAACATTTTATCAGTAGACAAAATTTTGATATCTTCTACAAGAATTGAGATAATTGATTCAAAGTGTACGTATACGGTGGGTTTCTATGAATTAGAAAAAATAAAGTAATCCATTACTGTGGGAAAAACTGTAAAAAATTTAAATCAATTAAAATTTGAAAATCGAACCCCAACATTTTTCCAGATCCCTTCCATCCACCCCACTTCCAAACGGATCCCGTCGAAGTCTTCCACCAACCCCACCAACTCCAGCATTCTCCTCCACCAGCGAGCACGAGGAGCTCTTTGTGGTAAGTGTCTCTCTGCAAATGTCTCGCTGTTATAGAAGTGCAAGAATGCAATTGACATCTTCTATTTTTTTTTTCTTACAGAACGATGTGCAGAATGATGAGCCGGAATTTCCGCCACGCAGCACTCGCCTACGCAGTTTCGATCTTCGCGACGGACACATTTTTGACAAAGGATTCCAGAAGAAACCCAGCGACAAGGATCTTTTGAGTGTCAACGGAACTGGATTCAGAAGAGGAGGTACGTGGAATTAGTCTGATGTCATTTAGAGGGTGGATTACTGCTGGGGTGCCGGTTCCGGACTTGTTTCCGGTTTAGAATAGTTTTTAAAAATTGAAGTATTAGAATAGAGGATGGACGAGTACTCAAAAATTGAAAAATATAATAGTCTTGAAACTCGAAATGAATCAGAGCATCATCAAAACACCCAAACTCTCATAATCATAAATTCTGAACCGAACATGTTCTGAGAAGTATAAAAATTCCCAAGAGCTAGTCGAAATTTCCAATTCGGACATTTTTTCAGATAGCCGCCGAGCCACTTGTCCAGACATTTTTCTGTTCGACTCACAAAACTGCCTTATGAAGCACGTTGTTCTTCGGATCTATGGAGCAAGAAATTGCGGAAAGAAGAGTCTCGCCAATCGAATCCATCATTTCGCAACCAGCATGGCTCCAGAGAAAGTTGATCGTAAGTCATAGTTGCGTGGGGGTTGGAAAGATTAAAAATTGATGATGACAAAGTTCTTGGTCAGAATAAGAAATGTAAATGTCCTGTTTCAGCGGATGAGAACGGAAACGACTACACCAAAATGACGACGTTTTTGTTGAATGGAAGAGAAGTGACACTGGAGATTCTTCTAGAGTCTAATCTGGAAAATTCACCATTCCGACAATCAAAAACAATGTATATTGTGATGTATAACATGGATAACAGACCATCGTTTATCTATGCGTCACAGATTTTGGAGAGGTTTGTTATAATAAAAAATAGAAGCAATATGAGGATTCTGAAAATTTCAGAATCACCTTGGCCAACTTGAACAATCCAGTTCCACTTCAACTGTTTTTGATTGGCAACAAGTGTGATTTAAAACGAAACCAAGTGATTTCAACGAACGAGGCGAAATCTGTGGCAAGAACTTTCAAATGCGAGTTTCTCGAAGTTTCTGCACTCCTTGGAATGAACACCGAGGAGACGTGGACCACGATTCTCAAGGAATTACAGGTAAGCAGATACCGTCTTTCAGAATGTTATTGAATTTTGCTCCAGGAACCCTCTGAACGCCGACGCCCATCTTGGGTCGAACGTCTTCTGAACCGAGGCAAAGGTGTCGCCAAGTCGGCGGAGGAAGTCTTCCATCGAATGCTCGCCTAATTACCCAATTATCCCAAACAGTTAATTATTTCAAAAAACCGTTTTCCAAAAAGACATTCACCGGGGGTCCCGTAATTCCTAATTTTCACAAATGTACATTTTCTTGTGTCAACTGCTGTAAGATATTCCCCATGAACATGTTTTTTGTGTTTTATTACCTGTATCTTTTTAATCCAAAAAAGCCAAATTAAAATCTCTCGCATTCATTTTTAACTTGTAGTTTGAATTTTTCTGTATTTTTCTTTAATTAAAAAAAATCAATTTTTGTATAGCTCGGCAGTTTTATTGGCAAAAAAGAAATTAGTCACAGCAAACGGTACAAGAAATTATGATTGATACAGTAGCCATGGAAGAACTGTTCAGGTCTGAAAAGGGTACTACGGATCTAGGGACCTAGGGACCTAAAGATTTACGGATCTAGGGACCTTCGGATCTAGGAACCTGCGGATCTAGGAACCTAAGAGTATAGGGATCTATGGTTCTAGGGATCTATGGATCTAGGGACCTGAGAATTTAGAGATCTAATTTGAAGAATCTAGGGACCTATAGATCACAGAACCTACAGATCTAGGAACCAACGAATCCAGGGACCCAAGAATCTAGGGACACACAGATTGAAGGATCTACAGATCTAGGAATTTACGAATCTAGGGACATACAGATCTAGGGAACTACGGATCCAGAGACCTAAGAACCTAAGAACCCATTGATCTAAGGATCAAAGAATTTTTGCTATTTACGTATGGGCGATAAAACTGAAAGAGAATATCCATTATCTCTCCGGAAAATTCGAAATTAATTTTTAGAAGGTTACGGAAAGTTTATTACTGTTTTTTGTTGAACTTTCGTTGTTGGTTATTTATATCGTTTGTTCGCCGAACACAAACGAAAAATGGTCCTGATCAGAGGCGATCATTAATTTGGCAATTAAGGGATGGTCTGTTCTTATATAAGATATGATGTGTCCCCGCAGGAGCTCCTCCCCGCCACCGGAGAATCACACAAATGTGGACACAGTTGACGACCCATTACTGTTGCGTTGCCCACTCCTTTTTTTCTTCCCGATCGATAATTTGCATTAGAAAAATTATGGTTTTTTTCACATATCCTGTGGACATAGTATTTTCAACAAACGTATTATTTTCAGAATGCCAATAAATCTTCTCAAAATGCCGGATGTAGTTGGCGTCGGGGTTGTGACTGAATTGGATTACCAGGGAATATTCCTACTTAGTGTATGCTCCCGTCGCAGCAATTGCTTAGTGAAAAAAGCAAGGATCACAGTTCCAAAGTTAAAATTTTGTTTTGAAAAATGTGATGCGTATGATTCATTTGTGATTGGAGTTAAGATTGATATGATGAAATGGTATTATATAACATCAGTAAAACATGTTCCCAAATTGGACTTGGAAGGAGTTGCAAATGCAAATACTGTACTTGATAACGAAGCAAGTTCAAAGTGAGTTTTAAATATATAAACTAACTCTCGAAACTTCAGAAGATCAACTTGATAATATGAGTTTTAACTATAGTTCTATGTAGACATTCAGAACAAGTTTTCGAGAAAATTAGGTCGAATGTTTCGAAAAATCATAAAAATGGGTTCTCAATTCCATTGTTGTTTCTCGCGTATATACCGAGACAATTCACTTTTTGGTTATAAATTTGGGATTGGCGAACTGATAGCTTTCAAGTGATATAGGTTACCAAGAGTATCGCTACACCCAGTATGGAGCTTTTCTTAGTGAGAAAGAGATGAATTTCATTCATTTTTTGATTTCCGAGAAAATTCTAGAAACATATAGAGATAGAAAAATGCAGATTTAAAACCAATAAAACATTTTTCAGTATCGAGTTCGGTTTCCAAACAAATGAAAGGTTTCGGTACCGAATAGAACGAGACAGCGAACCAATGGAAGTTCAGAAAGAGTATCAAGATTACATCAATTCAATATTCCACTACTCCGGTAATTACGAATTGTGCCTATCGATGGAATGTGAAGGACCACTGCCAAACATTACAAATGTGAAAGAAATAGAGATAGTGCACGAAACAGTAGATAATCAATTTTTAACAAATGCTTTGACGAAATATCCCGATACTGAATCCCTATATGTCGGATCGAGAATTGTTGGAGAACTCCCAGAAGATTCTCCATTGTTGCAAGTTCAAAATATTTATGCATGTCGATGTGGACCAGATTACTTTCAAGTAAATCTTATTCAAAACTTCGTTGGACGAAACTTGTATTTGGAGTCGGTTACCGTAACTGAACAAGATCTCATTCAGTTTATTCAAAAATGGATTTCAAACGAAGCTTATCACAATTTGGAGGCTTTAGTAATTTTTGTAGATAACCCATCTTCAATAAATGCCGATGTGATACGTCAGGCAATAGAATTTGAAGAATACGATAGGAATGAGCCAGAAAAGCGGCCAGAGTATTTCTTGTTTGATGCACCGTACGTTTTCTAATTATGAATTTTCTTTTCCTACTATTTAACATTTCAGGTTCATTAATCGCGGTGAAGTGGAGCATTATTCTCTCAGGGACAAGGATTATGTCGAAATAAACCGAACTACAGACGGGAAAAGAGCGTTCCTCTGTTGCGATCCTGGCCATTTGGAATTCTTTGTTCCCAAAATCTAACTCTAACGAATTTTTAAATTTTTTTTTCAGTTACCATTCTTATATCTCTTTTTTTTTTGTTTCTTGAAAAAATTGTTCGTTGCTTTTCTACATGTTCAAAAAGTATTTTTTCAATTAATAAAGCATAATTTAATTGGTTAAAGAAATGAGCTTTCCAGAAAAATCTAGAATATCCACGATTATTCCGGAAAATTTCAGATTATTCCAGAATTTTCTCAGACTTTTCAGAGATTCCAGAAAGTTTCCATTACTATTTTTTTGTCAAACTTTATGTGTTGGTTGTTCTTATCGTTCGAAATCGGTACTTTATGGAACACATTCAAACGAAGAAGGGTTCAGTGATCCGACTATTTAGATAAAGATTATGTTTCCACGAGAAAGAGAGGGTCTGTTGGTATGATGTGTCCCCGCAGGAGCTCCGCCCCGCCACCAGAGAGTCATCCGATTGTAGACTCAATGGTCCTCCATCACTGTTTTCCACTCTTTCTTTCTCACCATACGGCGATCGATATTCTTTAATGGAAAATCACATGTTCTCTAGAATCGTATATCCTGCGGAATCGTTCGTAAGAATTATGTTTTCAGAATGCCCATCAATCTTCTCAAACTACCTTGTTTAGTTGGCGCTATGGTCGTGACTGAATTGGACTACCAAAAAATATTTCTACTCAGTCTGTGCTCCCGTCGTACTTTATTTCTAGGGAAGAAAGCAAGAATCACGGTTCACAAGTTAACATTGCATTCTGAAAAATGTGATACATTTGTGATTGGAGTTAAGATTGATATGATGGAATGGTTTTATGTAACATCAGTAAAACATGTTCCCAAATTGAACTTGGAAGGAGTTTTGAATGCCAATCCTGTACTCGGTTACGGAGCAGACATAAAATGAGTTTTAGTTATATTTCTAGCAATAAAGACACAGGTTACCACTAAAAAGTATACAACAAAACGATAATTCAGTCTAACATAACTTTATTCAGTATCGTATCATGGTACGAGTATCGTATCATGGTACAAAAAGAGACCAGAACATTTTGTTATGGATGCACCGTACGTTTTCTAATCACGCTTCCTTCTCCCACCATGTAGTTATTCTGATTTATCAGTAACTGTGCAAAGGAGGAATATCGTCTCAGAAGCGAAGATTTTGTCGAAATAAAACAAATTACAGATGGAAAAAGAGCTTTCCTTGCTTGTGATCCTACCTGTTTGGAATTTTTTGTTCCCGAAATCTAACTGTAACGAGTTCTTATATTTCTAATCTGTATGAAAGTTTAGCGCACTTATAATTTTTTCAGTTTCCATTTTTATATATCATTTTTCTTGTTTCTTCTTGACAAAACTTACTTTTCTGCCAGTCTGAAAAGTATTTTTTCAATTAATAAAGCATAATTTAATTGGTTAAAGAAATGAGCTTTCCAGAAAAATCTAGAATATCCACGATTTTTCCGGAAAATTTCAGATTATTCCAGAATTTTCTCAGACTTTTCAGAGATTCCAGAAAGTTTCCATTACTATTTTTTTGTCAAACTTCATGTGTTGGTTGTTCTTATCGTTCGAAATCGGTACTTTATAGGACACATACAAACGAAGAATGGTCCAGTGATCCGACTAAATATTCTGTTGGCAGTCGGTGGATGGTCCATTCGTATGATGTGTCCCTGCAGGAGCTCCACCCCGCCACCGGAGAATCACCCGATTAGAATGAGACACAGTCTACGATCCACAACGTCACTATTGCCCACTCTTTTCTTCTCACCATACGGCAATCGATATTCTTGAATAGAAAACTGTATCTTTAAAGTATTGCTCGAAAACAGGATTTTAATGTCTTTGCCCGGTCCGCGTCCTGTATTGGTCACCCAGATCCAGGACACTCGCTCAGGGTCAACCGAATCCAGGACACGCGCTCAGGGTCACCCAAATCCAGGTCACCCGGATCCAGGTCACCCGGATCCAGGTCACCGAGAGCCAGGTCACCCGGATCCAGGTCACCCGGATCCACGTTATCCGGATCGAGGTCATCCGATCAGGGTCACCCGGATTCACGTCGTCCGGATCCACGTCATCCGGATCGAGGTCATCCGATCAGGGTCACCCGGTCAGGGTCACCCGGATCCAGGTCACCCGGATCCAGGTCACCCGGATCTGGGTTACCCGGATCCAGATCACCCGGATCCTGGTCAACCGGATCCAGGTCAACCGGATCCAGGTCAACCGGATCCAGGTCAACCGGATCCAGGTCCACCGGATCAAGGTCACTCGAGTCCAGGTCACCCAGACCGAGGTCACCCAGGACCCAGGACCTAGGACCCAGGATCCCGGGGTCACATTCTCTGGAGCCCAGAGAAGGTGAGAACTGATTCTTCATTTCATTTCCCTCTTCTTTTATATTACTTTCCCAGAGGGTAATGGTTTCTAAACCGATTCACGTAGTCGTTTTTTTTCTAGACTTTCAAAATTTCTTTCGAAGCATTTGTTTTTGCCGCGGGGGTTTCTTTTTAATTTTTTTTTTCATCACGTTTATGAACTTGAATTTTCACTTTTGAAATCTGTGAAACTCCTTAAAAAGTTCGTTCCTTTGAACCTAATTATATTATTTCCTGCTTGAGATATTAAAACATTGTCAACTGACGGAATGTTTCTGATATCCAGACAAACATTTCCGTTTTCAAAATTTCTGAATATCTTTTACAAGATCCGAGATATATTTGGCCAAAGTTGCAAAATTATAATTGTCATTTGTTGTCAGTTTACGCCCAATATTCACTTTTCTGCGAGTATGAGCGGGCCAGAGAGAAGAACGGATTAAAGTACTATGGATGGTAGTTCCTTTTTCTAACTTGTAGTTTAGCGAAGCTCGACAGTTTTTTAATGGCAAAAAATTAATCACAGCAAAAGGAAGAAGCAATTATGATTGACCATGAAAAATGAAATTTTTAAAAATCATGCTTCCTGTTCAGGTCCTCCAGAAGCGCTTGATATTTCTCCATCATTTTGTCACGGAACTGAAAATCAAAAATTAGGGTTAGACTAATTTTTTCTTTAAAACTAGCCGCATCCTTCTCCGGTCCATCCTCTCTGTCTGCCAGGTAAGTGAGGAATAATCCAGGAGTCACAGTACAAACGATCGCTCCATGCAATTGGAAAAATCTAGCGTAACTTTGTTGAAGCTGAAAATTTGGAAGATCTCTCTGGAAACCGATATGGTTATTGGTACCTGCTCAAATGTAAACGGAGCTTTTCCACCAGACGCTGCCGTCAACTCATCATGATAAACTTTGAGAAGTCGGTCTTCAGAATCTCGACGATCCTTTCCTCCCAAAGCCGTGACGAATAGACGAGTGAGATCTTGAGCGGCGTTTCCCCAGTTGACACTCTGAATGTTTTATTTTACCTTTCAAGATTTTATTCTTATTATTACCTGGAAATCAACGATAGCTCTGAACTTGAAAGATCCATCGGGAAGCTTTTGGTAGAGAAGATTGTGAAAGGAGTAGTCTCCATGGCAAAGTACTTCTTGGACACCGGAAATCTGACAATCATCATTCCATTTCTCGAAATTTTCTGGGGTCAAAATCCCATCTAGTTTTCCAATAGTATTTTTAGCCATTTCAGATGTCAACAAATCCGTCAATTCTCCTTTCCAGTTTCCGATGAACGAGTCCTTGTTCTGAAAAGTCATACAAATTCAAATATAGAAAAAATGTAATCCTTACCGACTGAATGAATAGTTTTGTAAACCAACTCTTCACGAAATCTCTGACGACTTCTTTGCTCTCTTCTTCTGTCAGATCAGCGCCAATCGAGTGAAATCTTGCCAGATTCTTCACAGCGTCTTCCAGTTCTTCTGGTTTCAAATTATCAGTACAATACATATGCGTAATATCTCTCATATACTCCATTATGATATGTCCTGGTTTGATGGGATCCGCAGTTGTGTCCATTTTTTCGAGTTCGTACACTTTTGGATAGGAAATGTTCTTTTCTTGATGTCTTTCGAGGAAAGTATAGGCTGCAACTTCAGTGTTGTGTAGGGTACAGAATGTGTTGTCGTCGATCAGGAAACGTTCTCGGGTACCTTCGCATCCGGGGACCTGAAAAAGTTGAGTTGTCATCATTAATTCCATAGAACTGTACTTTTTCTAGTTAGATTCCGCAAAACCTGCAATAGAAGGACCACTTAAACCTCCAACTTTGAGACCATATATCATTCCCTGTCGAAGATATCAAAAAGTGGTCAACTAATAAAATGTTTATCATAACATGAAAAATGTTTTGTCAATTGACCTATTTTTGATATCTTCTTCAGGGAATGAGATATATGGGCTCAAAGTTACAAGTTTGGGTGGCACTCTATGAGAGTGTTTACCGTAATCCGAATAAAGAATTATCTAAATTTTCAGTTCAAATTTACTATAAAAAACGTCCAGCTCACCTTCAAAAGCACTTTTCCTCCGTACTCCTCCGCATTTATCAACTGCATCGTCGACAACATTCCCTTTCCAAGACCCACATCTTCAACGACTTCGTACTCGGCAACCATATCTTCAATGGCTGGAAAAGGATGGCAAATTAAAAAAGTTCAGAGAATTTTCAATGAAGTCTATTTTCAAAACTTTTGTGAACCGAAAAAAAACCAAAAAAAAAGGAGAAAAACTTGAAAATTTGTTATGAACCTTTTTGATCTACTTAAAAGAACCGTTCAGTAAGATATACAAAAACTTATTTTTAATTGATTTTTGACCTTTTTGACCATTGTCATAAGTCTAGAACTCTTCTCTATGTCTGAAAGATTGTCTTTAAAACTCATTAAAACTCACAATCAGTAAAAAAATATCAATTAGTTTTCTGTCTTATATCTGACTATTTCTAGTTGTCTGAGAATCACGAGTGTTAGATCAAGAACAGAATCGCTTTCAAACCTTATTCTGACGAATTCTCCGAATAGACAAACTGTGATTTTTGGTCAATTTATCAAGAACCTCAAGAAAACTATTTGTTGTGACACAGAATATATTTCTGCTGATAAGTACACAGAGACGAAAAAAAGAAAAAAGGAACGACTGGCAAAACAAAACGAAAACTAGAAATGACTACTGGTAAACAACTGGCAGCAGCAGACACACAAGACGGATTATCACAGATTACATTGGTATGAATTTGTGGTTTATTTTTTATTGAGTTGAATAGACTTGGATAGACGGGAAATTGAGTTATTCAAAGAAAAATATCAAAGATTTCTAGACATAAGTGCTACTGATAACAAAGTTGTTTGGGGTCCCAATGAATAAAAGTTGTGACATTTACAGTGATCTCAATTATCTCAATTTCTATGCGAGATATCAAAAAGTGGTCAACAGATAAAATGTTTGCAATATTATAATGAACAATTTATTCGTTGACAATTTTTTGATACCTTTCACAGGGAATGAGAAAAATTGGCTCAAAGTTAAAAGTTAGGGAGTTGGGGAAAGTTAAATGTTTACCCCAGTTCTTAAACTAGACAAATTTTAAACTATAAATTAGAGTTTGAAATAAAAAATAGGATAGACAAAACCAAAAAAAATCGAAACCCTTTGAGTGGTAACTTGAGACAGACGAGTGGAATGGCAAACCCTTTTTACACTGTTTGTTAAGTTTTTTGAACTTCCGTAAGTATGTCTGAACTCACTTTGTATAGACAATGTTTGATGAGTTTTTGTTATTATTGGTTCGCTCAAAAAAATTTGGAAAGCATAATTTCAGATTCTATAAAAAAACATAGATGAAAGACTAAATTTGGTTTGAGCATGTATTTTTCAGATTACGTGAAAATGTGAGAAATCCATGCAAAAGTAGTTTTTGTTCTAACGAAACTAGGTTGGAATATTGCAATTTTTCCCATGTTGAGTAGTGTTGAAGTTTTTGGAAATTTTTGACAGCCAACAAAATTAGGCTACGGTTCGGTGATGATGGCCTTGCAAATTTTAGCTAGTCATGGTGAATCAAATAATCCGATGAGATGAAATAAAAATAGTTCTGGCATTCCAAACTTTTCAATCAAATTTTAAACTCTTCTTGACCTCTTTGCACTTTATATCTTCTTACTCTGCCACTTTTCTCATCTCCAATACTCCATCTGTCACTCAGATTCTCATATGTCAGAAGTATGATGCCACACTTTTACAAATGATGCATTTTGGCATCAAAAATCAATTATTGTCATTTTTCGAGCACAATCTGTTTTTTCCCTGAATTCAGAATACCGGTCAATAACATTTACAATAGAACATTCTTCAGGTGATTTTCGGCAATTTTGACTATTTTCAGGATTCTGGAGTTCAGCTGTCAAGCTTCCGATTACTTTGAAAAATTTGAAGGGTGTAAAACAGTCCTAGATTTAAAACTTTGTATTCACAGAATTTCTCAAAAATTCCTATTTTGACAATTATGGTTCTGTATACCCTACTGACCGGTACTGTATATGACTCCTCAACTTACATTTTTCAAACAAAAACGCATATTCAGAATACATTTTTTCAGTAATTCGAATAAATAATTGATGTTGTACTATTTGTACACTTTCTGAAATTCGTCTTATCATTTTTTTTTTCAAAATTTAACTCTTTTGTTGCAACATGTTATCAGATGACCAAAGGTGTGGAGCAAACAAAAAGTAAATAAATTTTCAAAGATGATAGATTGGAACCATTTTGTTGTCTCGCTAAAGAGTGGGAATTTTTCGAATATGGAATTACCTAGGATTTTCGGAATTTTCTTAGAAAATTATGTTCGAATTGAGCCGTACTAAAACAATTGGTGGGCCAATCAAATGGCACATGTTGGGCAAAATAATTCAAAATTGTTGGCCATGTTTTAAATGTCAACTTGCTGTGTAATAGCTGAACAAAGGTCCAGGTACGAAATTGCTAATACACAGAAAAATTATCATCTAGAAACAGAAATTTGCACCTAAACAACGATGTAAAATTATAAATCCGGTTAGGTTGAAGTTCAAGTATTTGACAGACTCAAAAATTTGATGCCGGAACTTTTTGAAATTGAAAAAAATGGGAATTTCAAGTGTCATTCGACCAAAATGGGCCTTATCATCAACTCTTTTCATTCCTAGAACCATTATCAGCATTCAATTTTTTTTCTTTTTTTTTATTCCAGTTCCAGCACTCATACACAAAAAAATTCGATTCGATTCACTTTATTGGTTTTTAAGAACAGAAAGAAAAATCAGTTTGAGTTCAATGTCAGCATCTCAATGGAACACTGATCAAATCGTCGCGCTCCTCACCATCCAATCCTTGGATTCCCTTGAAATGGACCTTGTTTTGACGATCCATCTGAAATAGTGTAACCCATTAAAAAAGGTCTCGGGGTTTTTTCCGCTACCATCATAACAATCCCACGGTTGTTGTGAGTTTTTACCAGTTTTGTTCCGGTGGTAATTGTAAGCAGTTGATGGCAAAGAGTGAACTGATATCCCTGCTTGACAACGTTATCCGAGTTTATCATCATACTCATATCCATAGACTTCAGAAGATCTCTCAACGTCTTCGACTCCTCATCTGAAAATCATATACGTCTGTCTGTGTGTCTGTGCATCTCATACCAATTTTATTTGGAGTGATTGGAGAAGACATATCAGTCTCCACGAACATCACCTCCAATCTTGTATTGTGATTCTCAAACGAGTTTCCATTTTTCACCGAAACCACATTCTTCTCATTCTTGATATTCGATGTTACCATTCCATTGACACATAGGATCTTCCGATTCAATACAGCAATCACCGGAAGACGCTTCAAGTAACTTTTGATGGTTGCATTCAGTGCTTGCCACTTGTTAGAATCCGAGAATCTCACTCTGAGCTCTCCAATGAAACTTCTCTCGGTTCTGAAAATCTTTAAAATCTAAAAAAAATTCCAGTCTTCAAATAGTACTTGACAAGTTCATTCTCGAAGAATCCTCGGAGAATCACAAAGTTCTGAGGGTAGCACATTTTACAGCACACCAGCATGACCAAAGTCTCCAAACTGAATTTTCCGCCATCGATGAAGTTTCCAAGGAAGACATATTTCTGATCGAATGGCCAACCGCAGTTCTAGAATGTGGTAGACAATTTTAGTGTTGTTTGATTTTATTTGTTGAATTGATAAGACGTAGTTGATAAGAAGAAGTGGAAAACTTCTAGTCTTTGTCATGTGTGTGAAATTTAAAAAAAAAACTAACTCTAAAAACGTCAAGCAGATCGCCATAACGACTTCTGATGTCACCACAAATGTTCACTGGTGGAGAGATGTACTCCACGCGGCATGCTCCGTCTATCATGTCCTGAAATATATTTTCAAAGAATTCAACTTTTCTAGAATTCAGAAAAAAATAGTACAAAAAACTGTAAAAGCTGGAGCCGTGCCCGTGGCCGAAGGTACCACAGCGACAATTACAGTAACCTAAAAAATATTTTCAGGATTCATTTTTTTTTTTTGAATTTGGCGCCATTTTCCGGATGTCCCAGTGGGAAGGAAACAGAGCGTTTCAGCCTAAGCCTATAGTTTTGAAAGAAGAACATAAAAAGTTGAAAAAATTCTAGTCAATAAAGTATTGAAATTCGCGAAAATCAATGAATTTTCACATTTTTCGCTGAAATTCCTTATGTAGCTAAATCAACTGAATTTTGACAATTTCACTAGAATAGTCTTTTTGAGAGCATCATAATGAGCACTAACACGACTAGGCTCCGCCCACTTTAAATTTTCGCATACGGACGCGACGCATGACCGTGACGCGTCTGAAAAATAAAATTGTTCGGAGCCTAGTTGTGTACGGGCTCATTTTGAAGCTCTCGAAAAGGCTAATCTAGTAAAATGTTCAAAATTTAGCTTGTTTAGTTAAATGAGAATTTTCAGCGAAAAATGTGAAAATTCATTGATTTTCGCGATGTCCTTTTTTGACTGGAATTTTTTAAAACTTGTGTTGGTGTTTTTTTTGAAATTGTAAGCTCAGCCTACTACGTCTTGTTTCCCTTCAGCTGGGACACCCGCATTTTGGCGCCAAATTCAAAAGTTTTGGGTTACGGTAGTTAGGTTACTGTAGTTGTCATTGTTGGATCTTCGGCCACGGCCCCCGTTCCACAGCTCAGATGTTTTTGGATCAGAATAGTATGACTTCTCAAAAACCACTCCTCTCTTACCAACGCATCTTCCATCAATTCGCTCAAGAATCCAAACGAGTACTCATGTTCCACAGGTCCCTTCTGAAGATGATCCTTGATGACCTCCTCGTAAAAGTTGCGCTTGATTCTGCCGATCGGTTGTGATTCCACCATTTTCTGAATATTTTGAAATACCGATTGCTCTAAACCATTTTTGATGCCTTCGCCTGCCAACCGATCTTTTTTGATGACACCTACTGCCCTAGTTTTCATGTTGCTGCTGTTCACGTTTCACATTCTTATTAACGTTTATGCAAAGTGGAAGAAATCGGGAAATTGGGGGAGAAACGGTTAAAAATTTGAATTTCGTGTCATGTCATCTGGTGCAACTGGGAAAATGAGAAACGGGGTGGAGATCGTGCGGGAAAGAAGAAGGACTAGGGGAAGGTATTGAGATTCTGGGAATATGAAGAAAAAGAAAAAAATACGAAAAATAAAGAGATCAAAAGATTAGAAAAATCTGTGCAAAAGTTCGTATTCTGTCCGATCGAGATCAGGCGCTAAGCCAACGTATTCGGGACGTTCATCGGATTCACCATTAGGTCGAGTCAGCTTGTCACATTTACAACTTGGAGGATTACAGCATGGGATTAACTGAAAACAATAACTTTGATTGTTGAAAAATTTTAATTATGTCTAATTGCCCCTAATTATCATTGTTAGTTAAGCCATATACAATAAGATACACAAAAAAAAATTTTTCAGTTGATTTTAGGCCATTTTGACCATCTTTAGAAGTCTGGAGCTCGGCTGTCAAGTTTCCAATCACTTTGGAATTATTTGAGGGTGTAAAACAGACCTAGATTGAAAACTTCGCATTTGCAGAATTTTTTCAAAATTCCTAGTTTTTCAGCTATTCGCCGATTCCAGAAAAACACTCCCTTTTGGCCCGTTTCTGTGCTGAAATCGTAAAAAGGGGTATCTTTCAGAAATCACCGAATAGCTGAAAAACTGGGAATATTCAAAACATTCTGTGAATGCTAAAATTTCAATTTAGGTTTGTTTGACACCTTCCAAAGTGTTCAAAGTGATCGGAAACTTGACAGACGAACTCCAGACTTCCGAAAACGGTCGAAAATTTACTGCAATGTGATTCTTTAATTATCTTATATACCTAGACTATAGTCTGTGTATCTGTGTGCCCCATACCTATTTTATTTGGAGTTAATCTTGCTCCTAATTATCATCATTAGTCTAGACCCAACAGAATATTGCTCATTCTTACCGTTTTATTAAAGTTTCCAAGAACATTTTTGACTTTGACCAGAGATGATTTGTGCTCTGTTAGCCGTTGCATAGCTTGGAATCTTATCTGAAAACGGGAAAACATCTCATTTATAACTGCTTTGTTTATAGCCTACTTCTTGGGATTTCACCGAATTTTGCAGTGGATACTGCTCATAAGGATCACGGATTAAATCGAAAACAAGTGGAGGATAGTGCTTCTGAAGATGCTCATCTGGGCACACTTGGGAGACGTACCTGGAAAACCGTACTTGGTATTACGACACTTGAAAACAACACTTACCAATCAGACTTTGGTTTTCCATTCGGGCAGAAATAATCAAGATTCGGGTCGACTGAAGTGTTCAGGAATATCGGTGAGGTTTTGTAGTGTACTTTGTAGTCTCCTATCCTAATTGCCATCAAATGTGTGTTACAGTAGTAGATAATTGGTCGGGCTTTTCCGAGGCTTCCCTCAACGTCATCAGTCTCACCACGCAACTCGTCAGCGATGTTGATGCCGTCAGAACGGAGTGCTTCCTTCTACAAAAATTTGAGAACTTTTAATTCAGTTATGTCTAGTGTGATAGAACTCGGCGAGTACTACAAAACGATTTCATTTGGAAAATTGTATCTTGTCTATGAACAAAGTTACAAGTCATGAACTATCTGATCCACGCGGTCTCATCTTTAAGACCTTGTAACTTTCTTCATAGACAAGGTACAGTAATCCAAATAGTATCATTTTGTAGTACTTGTCGAGTTCTATTTTAACTAGTCTGTTGAATTGAAAATATAGAGTTTCAAAGAAACAGAGCCCACGAAGGTTTGCAAGTATGACCATGTTAACAGATGCTTACCTCAAAAAGACACTCTTCATTCATAGCTCTAAAAGTCGGGAACAAGTCCATGCTGGAAATGACTTCATGAGAGACACGAGATGGTTTGACAGTTCCCGGTTGCCAAGCAATGAACGGAATCCTGAATCCTCCTTCGTAGCTGTTCGATTTTCCTCCCTTCAATCCAGCAGTAGATCCTCCATTCAAGCACAGCTCCACATGCGGTCCATGGTCCGACATCAAAATCACCAATGTGTTTTCAGCGATTCCAGCGTTGACCAAACTGTCCAAAACCTCTCCAACCGCCCATGACATTTCATTGATCGAGTCTCCATAGATTCCTGAAAATTAAAAATAGAGTGAAAAGGAATAAAAGACATTGGGTGGGGGGATTAGTTGTAAAGAAACTCAGCAGATGTGTTTGTTTCTTCTTCTTTCATCTTTTCATTGCGTTTGTTTTGTTTGTCGTTGATCTAGATGAGATTCTGATAAGATATATAGTGAGTGTAGGAGGTGAAAGTGAAAAGCGTGGGGTGGCTACAAACTGACGGACAAAACTACGAAAGATATGATAAGGGAACATGATCTTCAATCGATCATAGTTCGGATTTGATTCAAAGAAAACTCAGGTTTTTATATTCTACAATATTTTCAATAAATCACAATTTGGGTTCTAGTTTCTACGGACCTAGAAAAACAAAAAACAACCAGTCTGATACAAACTTTGAGCGGGTATATCTCGGCTCTTGTGAAAGATATCAAAAAGGTGTCAACTTATAAAATATTTTTGATATTATGATAAACATTTTGCCAGTTGACCGCTTCTTGATATCTACTACAGCAATCGAGATAACTGTGCTCAAAGTTGACGGTTTGGGTGGACTTCTTATTGAGGGGATACGGTAGATGGAAACCAAGAAGCTTGAAACCATGTCTGTTTTCCTGGGACATCAGAATCCCTTAAATGTTTTTTGTCCTATAGATTCGGAACACCAAGAACAGCAACACCAATCATTTCTGATCGTTAATTTATAGATCAGTAGGTCGAAAACTTATGAAAAGCCTTCCATCCTTTTATTGGGAAAATATCAAACATCAGTTTTTGCTTCCTTCCCCCACCACTCGCACTAAAGATGTTTGACCTCCATAACGTACTATAAGCCTGATCTTCCTACATACACGATACGATCTAACCGATTTCTTCTAGCTTACCTCTAACTGAAGATCCTCTGAATCGTTTGCTGGCAAACTGGGTTGAGTGGACCTGTGGGAAGGAGAAGTAGAAGAAGAAGGGTCTCTCGTGTTGATCCTGAGCCAATCGGGTCATCAAAAATCGCTTCCAGTCTCCAACAAGATTCTCGGTCATGTGCTCAAACTTCATTGGCTGCTGAACAATATCATCTCCATCGTAAAGGAAACATAATGATGGATCTGGTCCTTTGTCGTAGTATTCTTTCGTGGTATCACATTGCCAAACATTGGTGAACGGTAAGTTGACTCCAACATAATCGAATCCACGTTTGGATGGCAAGTGCGCTCCATCGGTCGCATTGTTCTCATTGATTCCCAAATGCCACTTTCCAACCATTCCCGTCGCATATCCAGCCTCTTTCAGCATTTCAGCCATTGTGGTTTCTGTCTTTGGAAGACCTCCAATATCATACGGTACAAATACTCTCCTGCCTCCAACTATTCCTAATCGTATCGGTAGCCTTCCAGTTATAAATCCAGCTCGACTCGGCGAGCACATGCTGTCTGCCGAATAGGCTTGTGTGAATCGGGTGCCTTCTGCAGCCATCCGATCGACTTGTGTGTATTCCTGTGTCGGGTGACCGTATGCCGCAATGTCACCGTAACCCAGGTCATCAATCATGAGCACAACGATGTTGGGATGGTGTGGCGACGGCGGCTGCACAGAACAATCTTCTCGTAGTTGCTCTTGGAGTGTGTGAAGTGTGAAAATGAAGAGAAGGAAGAAACTCACCGGGGACATGATCTGAAAATGAGTAATGAAATTATTAATGGGGAGGGAAGTGGAATGGAATGAAGAGAACGAAACATGAAGAATCCAGATTCTGTTAAGGAAGCCAGCCTTGCAAAATTTGTGTCAAATATTTTCAAAAGTTTGATTCAGGAACGCCCCTCTGAGAATCACTTTTTTGACGTATGTGGGTGGGAACCTCGTTCAGATCTATGAAATTATGTTCTGCAGAACAGAAGTTGATTCGTTAAGAACAGAAAGTGCAGTTTCTACAAATGGAATGTTTTAAAAAATTGGAAAATTAGAGTTTCAGAGTTTCTCTCAAACAACTCACCACTTTCCCACTACTACAGTAGAACCCGTGATAGACGGACTCCTAACTTTGCGTCAATTTATCTTGGTTCCTGTCAATGATATCGAGAATCTGTCAATTGATAAATTGTTTATCATAATATCACTAACATTTTAATAATTGACAAAAGTTTGATATCTCCCATAGAAGCCGATATAATTGAGCTCAAAGTTGACAGTATGGGGCCTTCGACGACTACTAAAATAGAAGCCAAATATTATACCAATTAATACACATTAATACACATAAAATTGACTCAAAGACTACATTGAAACTAGAGTTTCTGCTTATTGGAAGCCTCTGAAAAATGAAAAATGTATCAAAAATAAAACTTCAGATTTTCCGAAAAACGGCTTCATTTATGTAGTCACCTATTCCTGAGAATTATGACGCCGAGAAAAAGAAAACGCCACAAATTAATGACCAATCAGAAGCTGTGAGGAGTAAAGAGAGGGGGATTCCCTTAAAAACAAACAGTATAATTTTACTCTATCGGGTACTAGGGCGTCGGCTCTGTCTATTTTGATTAATCCTCGATCTCTTACTAATCCTAAAATTTTCGCTGTTTTTCCTGAAGCACATTGCACATTTCAAATTTTGTTCAGGTCTTTTTATCTCTAGCAGAAACAAGAAGGAGGAGATTACATAGAGATGCAAAAGTGATAAATATTTTTGAAGTTCCGAATCCGGATCACTATTCTTGGGTTTCGAGACAGGGTGACGCGTCTACTGGTCCATTTTGGTCACTGGAATCTCCCGCACGTGGTAAAATTAGGTCAGAGGGATGGGACAAAAAACACATATAGAAGAAGCATGAGAAAGTAAATAACCACAGGGGAAGGGAACGAAACGGGTTTTTAAGAGAACGAGTACTTTTTGCATAAGTTCAGATGACCATTGATCGGCCAAAACAATTTATTTTTAAAATTCTAGATGAATTTCTAGAATGAGAAATAAAGTGCGTCACAGTGAGCAATTATAATGAGATTATATGTTCTGGGATTTTTAATCTAATTTAAATAAATTTGGGTGCATGTGAGGTCGGATGAGCAGAATTTGCAGATTTTGGTCAGTTAGAATTTTAATCTTTTTTTTCCCTTTAAGGGGGCGTGAAAAAATGTTCTAAAAAAAAAAAAACGCCACTCAAGGAGTTGAGCTTGTGGGACAAGTATTGAAGGTGCGGCGCCGCTACCGACTGAGCCACACCGGCTGTGTGTGTCTCTCTCTCTCTCTCTCTCTCTCTCTCTCTCTCTCTCTCTCTCTCTCTCTCTCTCTCTCTTTCTCCTTTTCAGATTTTATACGGAATTGCCTGAATTTTAAATAATATTCTTATCAGTACGATAATCAAAATCGGAAAAATTCGGAATTCGAGAAAACCAAAAATGAAAAGGAAAATCTGAAAACCAGCTGGATGAGAAATTCCATCGGTGGTATTTTGTAAGATGACCGCTTTTTGATATCTGTTACAGGAACCGAGATGTATGGGCTCAAAGTTGAGACCGAGCAACGAAAAAAAAAACTCTAAAAATCACCAATAACCAAATGTCCAAGATGAATCACAATAAGGAAAACAATTAGGAATCCTGATCTTGATATCCAAAAATTATTCCGTGCCATTTGGATCGAAATGTGAAATCCAAGGGATGCTTTTTTGATTTCGGAAGTTTTTGAGCAAAAATAAAGAAGCCGTATAGTAGAGCAGTCAAAAAAACATTTTTCGAAATTTCTGAATATTTGGATCTTTACGGCGCATCATTAGGAGGGTACAATGATACGGGGGTACAAAACAATTTAGGGGTACAAAATCCCCGATTCAAATTTTTTGAGATATTTTGTACCCCCAAATTAGTTCTCCAGAGACGCTAAAGCTTGTACCCACCGTATCATTTGCCATTCTTTAGGAAAAATTGGAAACTGAAACCAATCCGTTCAAAAGTCAACTTTTATACTTGTTCCAGTTTTCAGGTATAAACTACGATTCGTTTTTTTTTTGCATCAATTTTCAAAGAATTGATGTGAGACCGTGATTTGTGTGTTGAAAAGATCAACAGCAGTCTTTTTTTGGTCTCCCGATCAGTTTGACAAACCATTTCAACTTTGACCAAACAACAGTTTCATCATACATGTGGATGGCCTGGCCAGCCATCTTGTCCACAAGCTTGGTTTTCATAGAACACCAGACCGACAGGAAAGTCAACGGAAGTTCCGATGACCGAAGGTCTAAACAATCGAGACTCTTCTAGAAATGAAAAAACACACATTTTTTAGAAGGAAAGAAAGGTTTCTCGATGACGGAAGCAATCTGTCACTAGCAGGAGGGATCCAGAAAAAGAAAAAAAAGTTGTTTCGTGTTGGTGGTTGTAATGAAATCCCTGTGCGTGGGAATTTCCTATTGCGTATATTAGGGAAGGTGGTTGTCCGGGGGAGAATCAAAAATGTTCTAGTAGGTTCGGTGGGATCAGGGAAAACCACTAAGTACAGACAGACCAGGATCAGGAGAAATAAAAATAGGTCGAAAATTGAAGTATCAGGAACAGTATCAGGAATTTTGAGCAGAGTACGTCTGGTATAGGTAGGATAAGACGGCCTAGCAGCCCTAGTGACTTCTGTGTCGCTGAGCGTATTTTCGAAAGAACAGACTGATTGGTCCATGGCAACCTAACCACGGGCTGAGTAACAACCAACTGCGATTCGTAGAGCTTGGGTTTATTAGAATTTTAACATAGTTTATTTTTTTTACAGGATCAATGAATTTCAGATGTTTGGAATTGAGACTCATGTTGACAAAGATTCCGCCTGCATCCGATTCGAATCATGGTGTAGGAGACGAAGACATTTAAATTCAATTCCTCGAATTAAAAAAAATTTGGGGTTGAGAGTTTCCTGGTATTTTTACCACTCGAATGTTAAAGCCATAAATTTCTAGGATTCCTAAAATGATAATTCGCTAAGGTGATCGCTTAAGTTAAATTTCAAAAATTCGGAGTTTGGAAATTTTGAAAAATTTAGGGATGACAGGAGCTGTCTCGCAGATTTCATGGAGTTAGTGTCATCTTGCACTACCGTAGCTCAGCTGGAAGCGGCGCGGTACCTCCAGAAGTGGGCCCACGAGTTCAAAGTTCCTTGAAGAAGCATATTTTTAGAAGAATCATGATTTCAAAGCATCAAAAAAAGATTTTAGACAACATGATTCTTTGAAATTCTAGCTTCTGACTATCTTAATCTTAAGATCACCTCAAAAAAATTTCAAAACATCCGGAAGTATAGTTCAAAGATAACAAGATAAAGCTCAACAACAACATATGAAAAGTGTCTACAAATCCAGCCATGAATCAAATATCGAACGTGAAAAATGAGATAATTTGTTATGCAGGGAAGGGGGTAAAGAGATAACGAGAAGCAGAAAATGACCCTCCCCCTTTTTGGAAAAATTCGGAAAATCTCGAAGAACGTCTTCAGACTGAGACAGAGAGAAACGGACAAAGGTAAATTGATAAGGATTTTGTGAAAAACAGGAAAAGAGTTAATTTTTCGGAATTTCGGAAATTATAAGTCTTCTATGCATAGAAAAATCGGAAGGTGTGAAGAATAAAGAAAATTCTGTGTGAAAACGAAAAAGAAAAAGTTGTTGCGTCACACCGAAGAATAAGAAGAAGAAGAGGTGAAAAGGAGACATATGTACGGGGGAGACGAAATTTCGATGGAAATGTACGAAAACGGGCCTTGAAGCTGTGAAGGTGGCGCAGCAGAGATTACAGGTCAAAGAGAAGAGAACGAATTGATAAAAGTGATAAAAGGACATCAAATGAAGTTCAGAATGATACCGAATCATAGGAGACGAGTCAGAAGAAAAGAAGTCAGAAGCAGAACGTGATTCTGAATTCTCACGAGGGAACCTCACCACCTTGTGAACCCAGATTTTGTTGAAACTGTCAGGCTAGATTCAGAACAGCATATCTAGAAATTTCTGAAAATTTCAAAGTACCAAAAATCGCGTTTTGATTTTCATAGGGTTCTAGATAGACTATTCTTAACCTATTCTGAAATTTTCATGAAAATCTGGATTGAGGTTCCCTTGTCAAATGAATGAGGGACAAGATATAGACATGTTTTTTTCTGGAATACCGGATATTCAGGAGAAGAAGAAGCAGAAGATGAAGAAGACATTGGTGGACACACACTAGAAGGCGGAGGATGAGTGCAATGAGCACTCCAGAATATTTCAGAAAGCGTTGAGGGAGACGTCACTTTTTTAAGAGGCAACCTAGTAGGGATCATTAGTAAGGGAAAAACAGGAAACGGATTGATGAATATCTCTGGGGAAACTGTTTTTGAGAATTTTTGGAGTGAACTTGGCAGATTGCCAAGATAAAGAGACCACGGCGCATTTCAACGCCGCCGCAAAGAGAAAGGAGACTGTAGGGAGGGAAATTTGAGAGAAGATAATTCTTCTAATTTTATTTGAGGTTCTTGAAGGATTACTGTAACAGTGGCTCACTCAGAACTGTAAAAATTATCAAATTTGTAGATTTTACGCTGAAAATGCTGCAACAGTTAGAAAACTTGAAATATCTACAAATTCGAAATCTCCTTCCACTATTTTTGTTTTTTTTAAATTAAACCACTGAACCGATTTGAAGAAATTGAAATCAGAGACCCTAACAAAAAACAACGCCTATCGTAATCGAAGCAGAATCTCTTTTAAAAACAAAAGGGAGATTGCTAATGATCCTGACAATCTAGAATTTTCTCCCAGGTTTCTCGAACAAAAGTTTAACATAGGAACAACAGGAATAAATAAGACATTAGAAATCAAAGTGATGAGCGGTAAACAAAGCCTTATCGATATAGATACATATGATGAGCTCGTTTGTTATAAGAAGAAGAAGAGGAAGAAGAGGAAGATGATATCATAACAATGCGCAATTTGAGATGGATGTGATCTTTGGTAATTAATGGACCAAATGAGGAATGATTTGAGGTAGAGAAACATTTTTCCTGGGGAAAGTAGATAGTCCAATATTCAAGGGTTCTTAGACGAACTGATTATAATGGAAGTACCGTAAACAGCCAATTAATCTCGGTTTCTGTGAAAGATATCAAAAGGTGATTAACTGAGAAAACATTTTTGATATCATGATACACATTTTGTTAATTGACAACTTTTTGATATAATCGGCAGGAACTGAGATAAATTGGCTTAAAGTTGACGGTTTTAGGTGGGCTTTCTAGCAACCTCCAATGAAAGTTCTATCACAGGGGGTACAGTATTTTGAAAAAATTTTAATTTCGGTTTTTTTCAGAAAATTCAGGAACACTTCGAAATTTCGAACTCGTTTACACTGATTTTATTTTATTTTTCAATTCAAAAAAGGAATTCATCTAATACCAACATACTGTAAACCCTGGAATAGAAGCCCCACCCACACACCATCCAGTGTGAGCTGATTTTTCTGGGCTTCTATGCAAGATATCAACTGTGTCCATTAATAAAATGTTGTTGATATCATGATAAACAATTTATCAGTTGATAACTTTTTGTTATCTTTGACAGGAATTGAGATAAATCCACTCAAAGTGAGGGGCCTTCTATTACAGGTTTTATGGTGCCTGCCTCAAAAGAATCTCGAACTCATTGAACTCACACAAACTACAAAAAAACCTAAAACCATCACCCTGTTTCTAGAAAAAAAGAAGGCAAAATGAATAAGCCTGGGTCCTCAGTCTTGAAATTTATCGAATTATCGCCACGATGGCTCATGAGAAAATGTCAACAGGGCAGTCACTCGGCCCATCTGAGTCTCAGAAAACGAGCTTTTCCTCGTATTCCTCATTTTTTCCAGCTTGACCCAATTCTAATTATTTGCATTCATGGCGGTTTGTCACATGGACCGAAAAAAAATGGGCGGAGTTCCAAGGAGGAGGGGGAAGAAAATGAATTTCAACTGAAAAAAAGACCACCACCGCAAATCAAATATATACTACTCGGCTGGTGGGGTGGAGCAGCAGGATGACGCCGCCGCTGATGATGACGTTGAATTCAGAATGTTGCAAAATTGTAGGCGTGCTTCTATTCTGCTGCGACTGGGAAAGTGTCAGAAACAAGGAAAGGGCAAGAAGACTGAAGATCGAAAGGACTAAAAAAATGAATCTAGAAATGAAATTAGGAGTAGAAGACAATTAGAACTATATAGCCTTCACTGGAATTCAATTTAAATGAATAGAGTGAGAACTCCCAACTGGAAGCCACTGTATAAATACATGCGTAGGTGGCTAGTTGGTAACTTTTTGGTTTCACTAATCGGAAAAAAATATATTTCAAAAATATTATTATTTGCAAAGGGTAAAAATGATGTGAAATTAATGAAAACACGGAAAGAAGACCACCTATAAGAAGAATTAAAAAAAGATGACCCAAAAATAGAAGGCGTGATCCTGTAAATTCAAAAATATCCTATGATATTTGGACCTTACCTATGACCTAGAAACTTCAAGAATGCCTAAAAAAACAACTTGCTACCAACCTCGAGGTTTTTAAAAACTAATTTAATCGGTTTAACTCTAGAAACATGTGCTCTCTTGTCACTCAAAACTTGACTGATATTCGTCACTCGGTGGTCACTGAAATTTTGATTTTCAGAATAAATCGAATTTTTGAGATTCCCGAATAATCACAAACCGAATCAGAAGATATGTGGGAAACGAGTTTCAGAACTATTGTGTTGTTTTCAAAAATCTAGACCCTCACAACTTAGATTTTTGGAAGATCACCGATTGACACTGAAATTGAGACAATATTTACTGGGATGGGGGTTTTTCGGGTCACATAGTTTCTAGAAAGTTCTTGTTACTAACATTTCTCACATGAATTGCAGTGATGTTTCCACGTGGATTTCAGAAATTTTCAGTGTTCATCTCCGCCAGACATGAGCGGAATAAAATTTTTGAAAATCCGGAAGAAGGAATAAGGAATAAGGAACAAATATTAAAAATCAGGAATAAGGAATAAGGAATGAGGAATAAAAATTGAAAAACCCGGAAGAAGGAATAAGGAATAAGGAATAGAAAAAACACCCGGAATAAGGAATACGGAACAAAATTTCGAAAAAAGCCTAATGTTTTTTGAAATTTTTTGATAAAACATATAAAAGAGGAATTTAGGCTTCATTGAACGACTTTTTAAGTGGTAGTTTAGGTTTAGGAAGCGTTTTTTCTGATTTTAAATTTCAAATTTTTAATTGTTCGAATTTTCCGGAAGAATAAGAAAAAATCAGGAATAAGGAATGAGGAATAAAAATTGAAAAACCCGGAAGAAGGAATAAGGACTAAAGAATAGAAAAAAACACCCGGAATAAGGAATAAGGAATTCCGCTCATGTTTGATCTCCGCCCTGATACATGATATCAGTCAAAATGTGTAGTATCAAAGTCAAAGTTTCAAGTTCAACAAAAAATTTGTTCCGCTGAAAATTACAGTTCTTGCTAAAAATAAGCAATTCAACAATTGTGCTCAAAAAATTAGAAGATCCTGACTGGCACCGGACCATTATGGTAGAGCGTAAACACTCTAATAGCACCTTTCCCGAACCATCACTTTAGAGCCAATTTATCTCGGTACCTGTAAAAGATACCAAAAAGTGGTCAACTGATAAAATGCTTCTGATATTATGATAAAAATTTTGTCAGTTGACAACTTTTTGATATCTGTTACAGGAACCGATATAAATTAACGCAAAGTGGACAACTAGATGGCCTATGCTCAAGAAGGAGGGCAAAGAGAAACTGGAGCGGTTGCTTACCTACGTCTCTTTCAAAACAATTTACCTCGGTCCCTGTCAAAGATATCAAAAAAAAAAGATCAACTGATAAAATATTTATATGCAGTTATTTTACAACTTTTTGATATCTGTTACAGGAACCGATATAAATTAACTCAAATTTAACTAGCCCACCCAACCACACCCAAGAAGAAGGGAACAGTAAAGCTGGAGCGGCTGCTCGTCAACGTCTTTTTTAAAGCAATTTATCTCGGTCACTGTGAAAAATATTGAAAAGTTGTCAACTGATGAAATGTTTGTCCTATTATCATAAAGATTTTATCAGTTGACCACTTTTCGATATCTTTCATATAAACCGAAATATATAAGCTCAATAATTACATATATCACAAGTGGATTTTTTCAGGTAACCACATATTACTTTTTTTTCAAAAATGCAAACTCGTCCAAATGTTCCGAGTATTTTCTAGACTGGTTTTTGAATTTCATCTGCAGAAAAAATCTAAAAATCCTTTTCCCTCTTTTGCTTCCAAAAAGCAACAATACTTGACGTACCCGATACTCTACCATGATCTAATTTTGAGCACATATTTTATTCAAAAATACACCTCCGCAATTTTTGTCTGTTTTCAGAATCTTTGAAAAAAACAAATGATATTAATAAAAGGGCCCATTTATTTGTCTAGGCCCAAAACTAATCACATTTTGACCATGGTACTCTTGGGTCAAAAACAAAAATATGATATGAACAAAAAAATATATATATCAATAAGGAACGAGAGAGCAAAAACAATATACAAAAGGTTGCCATCAGAGTGGGTGATGGATGGATGACACGTACATGAATTCTAGATCACGTCTTCTAAAGTTGTCAAAGTTACGATTCTGAGGTCACACTGTTACCCCCAAACAAAACACAAAAAAAATGACCAAGAAAGAATAAAAAGACAATATAGAAAAAAGTGGTAAAACGGGGAACCTACATTATAGTTGACCCAATAAACGACAAAAAACTGAGATCCGGTTTCCCAATTTTTGTGAAAAATGGATCACTTTTATAGGTCATTGTCAGTGTGTTCATAAAACAGTTCAAAAAATATAAAAAGTGTAATAAAACGCATTTTATCAGCGGGAAGGTTAGGAAAAACCATAGATGCGTTCAATTCAAATGAAGTCTCTCTCCTTTCTCGATTCTCTGCTGTTTGAGACGATGGGCCAGAGGAGATCTGAAAACCGGTAATTGTGATTTTCATTTTGTTGCGATTTTTCGACAATTTTTATTCCTCATAAAAACCATTTTTCGGTGAACAGTGGTAATTTCGTTTCGCTGATTGCGATGATCTTTAGTGTGATCATTTCGATCGTTATCTTTAAAAATCGCAACGATATAAATTTGATTCGAAAACTTCACCCGTCACCTGAGACGGTGATACGTACATGTGACCTCATGTGTTTCCTTGTTTGATTTTTGAAAATTTTCAAATTTTAAGGAACTAATCGGGGGAGGGCACCCGACTTTTTGAATTTGGCGCTATTCTTTGGATGTCCCAGTAGAAAGGAAGCAAGGCGTTTTAGCCTAGAAATTTTGAATCATTTTAAAAAGCTTGAAAAAAATATTCCGGTCAAAAAAGCACTGAAATTCGCAAACCCCAGTAAATTTTCAGATTTTTCGCTGGAAAATTTTTTATCTAGCCGAATTATCTAAATTTTAGGCATTTTCACTAGATTTGCCTTCTTGAGGGCTTCAAAATAAACTCTAACACGACTAGGCTCCAAATACTTTAATTTTTCAGACGCGTCGCGGTCATGCGTCGCGTGCGTGTGCAAAGTTTTGAAATTAACGGAGCCTAGTCGAGTTTGAGTTCATTTTAAAGCTCTCGGAAAGACAAATCTAGTTGGAACGCTCAAAATTTAGCCACATTACATACGAAAAATCTCAAAATTTTCGAATTTGGCGCCAAAATGGGGATGTCCCGTTGGAAGGGAAATAAACCACATAAGCCTACGCCTATGATTCGAACAATTCTTTGCTTAAAACTATAGGCTTATGCTAAAACACCTTGATTCCCTCCCACTGGGACATCCGTAAAAGGCGCCAAATCCAAAAAATCGCCCCCCCCCCCCTTCCAACTATCTCAGCGTCCAAATTTTTTAAATTTCAATTTTTTCCAGGCTTCTCAAAACTCACGAGACTCTCGAAATGTAACTGTTATTCTTCAACAAGTTGACCTCACTCTCCGCCTTCTCGCGAGCCGACAACGACGATGGTTCGGTTTCAGGGATCTTTGGCAGAGCCTCCTTCTTCACATACGACCATGTTCGCTTGATCCTGAAACTTCTGTTTTTTGTTCTAAATTTTCCAGACTCTATACTTTTTGTCAGTAGTTTCAATCTCCTCAATACGCATCTCTTCCAGTACCACAGTAGTTGGTTTCTGTAAAATTTTTTTTCGTACTTTTTTTTTCTTGTCTAATACACACTATGATTTAGGGTGGTCTATTCATGGACCATCTGAGCCAACGCCTCCCCGGAAAAAAAGCCGTTTTTTTTCTTTCAAAAGTGCGTCACACTTCTGACGATTGCGAAAAGAAAAGAGGAGCATGAATATCAATTTCATATGTTTCAAGAAACATAGACAGGCTAAAAAATGTATGCAGGGGGCGAGTTTGGCGAATCTAATTTGCATAGAAGTCTGCTGCATAAGACACATTTGTCATTGAAACGGCGCATGGCTGCTTCCGTTGGATCACGTACTTTACGTGATTTTTGCAAACATTACGGGAACGGTTTGGAGGTGACAATGAGGGAGATAAAAGGAGGGGGGGGAGAGAAAGTATCAGACTGCATTCCAATATGGGGGCAGCAGACATCCCATCTCGTAGTACAAAATGTGTATGAGAAAATAGAAATTATGATTTTTAGATTATAAAAGGGGTCAGATGTTGTCAGAAATCAGATTGACCCAGTTTCAAAATTAGGGCTTTGTAAGACTTTTAGTTTTAGTGATTTAATGTTGTTTTTTCACTGTCGATTTTTTTTTAAATATGTTATTCTGGAAATTGTAGCCGTATCCAAAGGTCCCACAACGACAACTACCGTAACCTAAAAATATGTTTTTTTTTTCCGGATTTATTATCTCGATTTTCACTGATCTTCGTCGAGTTGTCTGTTATTTCCCCCAAAACTGAAAGCGCACGAAAATCGAGATTTTGAAAAAAAACTTTTTAAAAAAATATTTTTAGGTTACTGTAGTTGTCGTTGTGGGACCATTGGCCACGGCCACCGGCGTTTCTCTTCCATAACTCTTTTGTGTCAGTATAATATGATTTTTCAAAATTGTTTTCTAAAAGGCAATTTTCAAAAAAAAAGAGCTGAAATTATTTTAAAGCTTCGAAAGTGTTAAAATTGAAAATCTTTTAATTTGAAAGTCCCAAAAACCCTCTTTCTATCTTAAATTTCTCTGATCCCTATTACCGTAAAACTAGTAATAGAAGAGCTCCCACACTGTTAAGTTAAAGCTCAATGATTTCAATTCCTATGCAAGACATCAAAAATATGTCAACTGATAAACATTTTGTCAGTTGACAACTTTTTTATATCTTTGACAGGGACCGAGATAAATTGGCTCAAAGTTTGAAGCCCTTCTATCACAGGTTTTACGCCATTAATTTTTCCCCAATTTCAAATGACATATATTACCTTTCCCGAACGATTGTCCATTATTGCTTTGTATCGAAACCAAGTCCTTTTCCAAAGAAATACCTTTATATATGATTTCAATTTTTTCCAACACTACACAAATTAACGTTTTCCACCCAACAGATGGTCCACGTTCTAACATATATAGAAGAGAGAGAGAGAGGGAGAGGGAAAGAGAGAGATCACAAAAATTTGATCGTTGATGAGATTTTTGGGACAAACCAGAGAGGGGACAGGACCGGGAGTGAAGAATAAAATAGAGTAGACAGGAGAAGGGACACGTGGGAGACAGTATTGGCGAGCTGTATTTACATTTTCTAGAAGAATCGGATACTACTAACAAAATTTCAAATTTAGTCACAAATCATTCAATGGCACACTGAATGTCTTGGTTGCGGTAGTGCTCATGTTTTGACGCCGCGATGAGTCGTGATGTAGGCGAAATAAATAGCAAAGACGTTTCTTGAGAAGCGCACGGAAGTGCTCCGATGAGAGGCAGAAGAGCAGGAAGTTGAGAACTTTGCCAGTGACTGCCAACGAATTGCAGATGGCTTGCATGAGGATGTGTCGGCGGCTCTGTAATTGGGGTAGAATTGAAAGGGGAAAGGAAATAAAGAGTCCTACTTCGTCGAAATGATCGTCGCTTTCTTTCATGACAAAGACCACGGCTCCAGGGGCGTTGCACGCGATGAAGGAGCTCAGGATTACGGTAACCATTGCGGTGACCTGGAATTCAAAGTTTTGAGTTGTTCTTTTTGTTAGAGTATACAGTTTTGCAGTTGATTTTTGCCTATTTTCAGAAGTCTGGAGCTCGGCTGTCAACTGTCCGATATAAAATCTTCAAAGTTATCAGGCATTTGATCGCCGGGCTCCAGACTTCTGAAAATTGTCAAAATGGCTGAAAATCAACTGAAAAGTACTGTGAATTGGATTTTACCTTTCTCTCTGTCCTTGTCCTCTGCACAATCAAACTCTTATGAACATGCGAATCATTCAACATCCTTAATGGCATTGAGTTTCTTCGAAGAGCACAAACCAGCAAAATATTGAGAGACGTTGATAGAAACATTGGGATGATGACCACAAAGATCATATGGATGTACTGAAAATTGAGTTTTTGAAGACGTCATCTCATATACTGGACACTTGTTCCCCATAACAATAAGAAATCTAATTAGCCAACTAATTGTATTAATTATTTTTAAGCTTCCTGGTATGGGGAAATTGTACTGAGGTTTTTTTTGTTTCGATGAATAGAAGAATATGACTCAATTCCGCTTACCACAACATAACGGGCATACTTGCTGGCCGCACGTGTTTTTGGGTTGATGAAATGTACGATTGTGAGGAGGAGACAGAAGAAAGCAATCGAGAAAAGGGTCAGGAAAAAGCGGGTGGATGCGGATCTGGAATAAAAACTTTTAGACACTATCTGAACATTCGAAATTAACCTCTTGGATGTTCTGAATGGACTTCTGAACACCTGAACTCTCTCAATCGTAGCATACATCATGAACCAAATCGAACTAGCTGAGAACCAATTTAATATTCCTGCGATCACTTGAGAGAACCCGTTTCGGTACCATGGAGCATCTCGAATGGTTCCGATGAAGAAGAGAACAGATGGAATATGAAGAATCAGAAAGAACAAGTCTGCAAATGCCATAGCTGCGAAGATGAGGTTCGTCCTACTCCTCATAGCTCTGCTCAGTAGGACAACCAGGTTCAGAATGTTGCCCCCGCATCCGAAGATGATTTGAAGGAGTAGGACTTTGGAGTTGAGGAACATGACAATTTGTAGGATTGACATGTCAAATGGCACGACAGACGGAGAGCCGGAGACAGTAGAGTTGGTAGATCGGTTCATCTGAGAAAACGTCCTTAGAGTCGTTTTTAATACCGTAAGCACTCTTATAGAAGGGCACTTTTTTCTTGAACTTCCTGTAACAGATATCAAAAACTAGTCAACTAACAAAATGTGTATTACGATATCAAAAACATTTTGTCAGTTGACTACTTTTTGATATGTTAGAGAAACCGAGATATACAAGCTTTAAGTCCAAGTATAGGGTGGTTTTCTATTAGGGTTACGATAAGTTAGAGGTTGAAAGATAATATCGGGATACGTTTGAGAAGACAATGGTAACTTAATAATTCTTCAAAAAAGAGAAAAAAATGAAGAACAAAAAATAGGAAATGGTAATAAACAATTTCTGGATTTCTCAATTTTAATTGGAAATTCCAAGAATTGACATAATCGGGAAAAAATCCAAATCGCATATTTTAAAGTATCAGTCAAACTTATCAAATTTTGGAATTCTAAAATGAACAAATACTATAAACACTCTGATAGAAGGTCACCTCATTCTTGTATACTTCCACTTTGAGCTCTACTATCTCAATTTCCATAAGAGATATCAAATATTTGTCGGCTGATAATTTTTTGATCATAATATCACCAACATTTTATCAGTTGACCAATTTTTGTTATCTTTCACAGAAATCAAGCTGATTGAGCTTAATGGGGCCTTTCTATTAAAGGTGGGGGGAAATGAAAAAATAATTTTCTCGATATTTCGTTTAAATATGCCCCTCGAGGAGTTGAACTTATTGGGGCGATGATTGAGGGTGCGGCGCCGCTACCGACTGAGCCACGCGGGCAAAGAGAAAGCGGCCGCCCGATTGCATACATAAAGGCGAGGACGACAGCTGTACGCAGAGTGACATTAAGCGTTGTACACCGTCACGGTAGAATGCATACTCTGGCCCCAAAAATCCCCCGTAAAATCTCCTGTCCCCCCACCTTTAAAGTGTTTATTGACATTTCAAGATATTTGAACATATCAAATTTTAGACTATCCCATATTAATCCTAAACAAAAACAGCTCTGATTTTGCTCTTTTCCCCTCATTACTCAGGTTTTATACTTTCAACATGGATCAGTACATCATCATTGTCTCTCCGAAAATCCTCTCCCATGTTCTGGATCTATTTAATCCAAGTTCTGTGATCAGCACACCTGACTCATAGGAATTACAAAATCAAAGGAAAAAAGGAAGTAAACAACAAAACCATAACCATATATGCAAATTTGGTTCTCCCCCGCACTCAATGGATGTCTATAAAACCATCCTAAAAAATAAAATGTGACACTAAACTATGAAACTTCTAACCGTCCCTCTTCTTATTCTCTTGGTGGCTTCTAGCCAAATTTTGGCTGGGGAGGAAAGAAGACGTTGCCGTTCCAGCAAGCAATGCGACTACCAATCGGTTTGTGAGGTAGGACACTGCTACAGTATCGATGAGATGTTCGACAAGTATGGAATGAGATAAATTGTGATTTTTTAAAGAAAGAATGAATGATTCAGCATGCAACTGTTGAGTTAAAATTGAACATACCGTACCCACTCTAATGGAAAGCTCCCTCAATTTTGAGCCAATTTATCTCGTTTCCTGTGAAAGATATGAAAAAATGGTCAACTTATAAAATGTTGATCATAATACCACAAATATTTTATTAGTAAATTATTTTGCGATATCTCTTACAGTAACCGAGATAAAATGGCTGAAAGTTAAAAGTCATTAGGAGGGAGGAAAGGGGCATTCTGTTAGTGTTCAAGGTAGAATACAATGTCTGGAACTAATAGATAAAACAATGTACACTTTCTGGGAAATCCAATAATCTATTTTCAAAAAAAAATTCCAGGAACTTCTAGTCTAGACTTTGAATCTAGTATTTTTCTAAAATAGAAATGCTGTTCAGCTACATTATACCCAATCACGAAAATTCCAGAAATTCAATTTCTGAAAATCAAAAAGGGCTCTCGACCAAAATACGTGAAAACAAAAATTTTAAGGAAAAATTGAAGTCTTTGGGAAAGCGCACGATTCCTTTTCAGGTTCTTTTCAGCAAGGAAAAGTTGGAGGAGGAGTTGTGGAATGAGGTGTACTCCCGGAAGCCGTGGCTAATTGGGATGGTAGAAGACAAAAGAGGAAGAAGTGGAAGATGAGCTGGCAGCTACTGGAATGATAGAGTATTGACACGTACTAGTTGAAAGTAACAATTAGAGAGACGATGGTCAAAAGAAGAAAAAGGAAAGCGAAGATAACAAAGAATGGGGAATTTGCAGATTAGGTGACGGCTAAGACTTGTTATCCGTTGATTAGTAAGCGGATCGCTTTTCTCAAAATTCCAGTGAATTCGGATTTAGACAGGGAGGTGTGGGAATCCCGAGTGGATTTGAAAGCCAAGAAATTAAAGGTGCGTAGATGTTGGCTCCGCGTCACTTCGAAACTGCGACACTTCGAAATCAATTTTGAGAGTTTTCAAATATTGTAAAACCTCCATTAGAAGGGCCCTCTGAGGGTGGCTTGGAAAAATAGAAGGGTCACTGTAATAGAAGGGCCCCGGTAATAGAAGGACCAGAGATGTCCGGAACAGACATGAGCGGAATTCCTTATTCCTTATTCCGGGTGTTTTTTCTATTCCTTATTCCTTATTCCTTCTTCCGGATTTTAAATTTTTCATTCCTTATTCCTTATTCCTTCTTCCGAGTTTTTTAATTGTTATTCCTTATTCCTTATTCCTGATTTTTTTGTTATTTCTCTTCAAAACTTTAAAACTTTTTCTATCAAAAATCAGAAAAAAATTCTCAAAACTGGGAAAAAAATTTGAACGCTCTAAATTGCCTTGTAACATTTTGTTCAGCGGAGCACCTTTGCACCGTTTTTCGAAAAAATTTTTTTTGGAAATCTTGGAAAAGTTATGCGTTTTTCTTAGTGTTTTTTTCGAAATAAATTTGGTTTTTACAATTACTAAATACTTCAGAAAAAATGCCTAAAAAACGGAGCAAGTTTGACGAATTCTTTGTCAGAACAGACAACGAGGCAACTTGTCAAGAATATGACGCGAAAATTATTTGGACAAAAACGAGTGGAACGAATTCTGCTTCTTATAATTTGAGCAGATATCATCCAAAATTAAATGAAAAGGTTTTTTGTCAATTAAAAAATGTGAAATTGGGAAATTTCAGATGAAAAATGATGCAATTGGCGAGAAAAAACGGAAAGATGAAATTGAGTTAGCATCGCGAAAACTTTCGTTCCTTATTCCTTATTCCTTATTCCGGATTTTCAAAATTTTTATTCCGTTCATGTCTGGTCCGGAATGACTTTTTTGAGAAACGGAACCCGGAATCCAGAATCCGGAATTCGGAATCCGGAATACAGAGATCGGAATTTTGAGGTCTCCGATGAGCATTAAAAATGTTAAGAAAGACATTTTGGGCTTTATTTTTGGATTTTAAATCTTTGAATTTCAAAAACGGCAGAGAATTCGTGCAGATTAACACTTTTTCTGAAAAATCCGGAATAAAAAAATTTCTCGGAATCCGGACAAATGAAATTTTTCCGGAATCCGGAATCCGGACAAAAATATTTTTCACGGAATCCGGAATGAAAAAAAGCACGGAATCGACTCCGGAAGTACCTCGGACCAATAGATGGGCCGGGCCTCCTAATATAGGTTTTACGGTATGTCTTTTCTGATTTTCATACATTCTAAAACTCGGAAAATTCAAAAACAAAAAAAAATTGAAAAAATTAACATTTGGTTTTCAAAATTTAGAGTGCGTTCTATGAGAAAAAGCCTATTTAAAAACCCTATACTTGTTTTTGTATTCTGAAATTTATCCAATCGCCTGTAATACAACGGTTTCGAAATGACTGGTTTCGCGGAGCCAGAAATTATAGGTGCGTTCAATTGACGATATATTGGATCTGTGAAGATTAGAATTGAGGTCAAGACTAGAGTTTCAAAATGTCAGGATTATAAGATTAGAGGATGCACTCAGATGGTGATTTCATGGGAAATGCTTTGAGCCACTTTTTCCCAGACAAACATTTGGGATATTCCAGACTAATCAAGTGTTTTTTCACATGGAAAAAATGATAACAAAACGAAAAAAAGATTAGGAATTGAATGTTTATTGATCAAAAAGAACCGAACTCTAAGAGTGTCATCTGCTAAAAATTGAGGAATTCCTAAACACGGAAATTCAGGAGAAGCATCGCGAGGCAATTATTTCTACTACTTTCTACTTTTCACGCAGCCTCTAGATTTCTGAAATCGTATGATTCATGCCCCAATCTTTGATGGATACTAACTAAATGAGATGTGTGAAAAGGGGGTTTTTGAAATGAAATCGAGTCTCTTATTATAAAGGGTTCATCTAGTCTCGGGCGTTTATTTATCTTGTTTGTGGGGGTGGATATGTTCGGTAAACCAGAGGATACGAAGGTCATGGATTCAAAGATTGAGTATTTTCAAGACGATTCTCAAATAAGAACATTCGAACAAGATCTTTGTATGGCTGGAATAGAACAAAAAGTTATGGATGAAAGGAGTAAAAAATTGGAGAGAGGGAGAGATTAATTTCATTTGCGCTTGGATGTGGAAATTGTTCCAGTAATAGAGTTATCGGAAGAATGTTTGACTAGACTTGTGATTTGATCGATAGTTATGTAACTTCTGGGTAAGGCTTCCATTTTGGCCAGCCGACCGACCGGCAGACCGACCGAATTCTTGCATTTGCGCGTCAAAATTCCAGAAATTGTTTAAGTTCGCTTCAGTTTCACAAAATCAAAAAATGCGTCCGCAAACACTCCCTGACTAGTTGACGCTCAAATTCAAAAATTCGGTTGCTAAAGTGCAAACGATGGTTACCGTAAAACCTGTATTAGAAGGGCCCCTAACTTTTTAATTTGAGTCAATTTTCTACGGATTTCTACTACAGGTTTTGCGGTAGATTAAAAACCTTAGTAGTTGGCAACAGCCTTTTTCTCTGGATTCTCAGGGTTGGAGAAATTTGAAACTAGCTAAGATTTGAACTCCGAGTAGTTCTGAGCCCAATTTCGAACTTATCAAATCGCTATTTATTTTTGAGTACTATATTTACACTATAATACAAATATAGTTTTTCTAGTTCCTCTTATGAAGAAAACCCAAAACAACTCAATTTATTTTCCATTTGAAGTAATTAGAAACTAAAAGAACTACTAAAAAAAAATAATATTTTCAGATCTATGAAATCCATTTATGATCAACAATCCCGACATTTATTTTTGTAATTATTTCAGAGACCTGAAACCTTTTTCAGACCTTTCTGCAAATGGTCAGGTGAAGCCCTTCCTTTGAAGAAGCCCGATTCAACTCATGTGACCTCATTCTATTTACAAAACAAGAAATTTTCCAGTTTCTTCGTATTTCTTTAATTTATATGCAAAAAACCAACGGGACGCTATGGAAATTAGGAGGTACTAGTTGAGAAGAGAGACGGAAAAAAAAGAGTGACTTGATTTTTTTTTTTTTGAGTCATGAATCAGAATAGGTGAGAGAAAGTGGAGAAGCAGGATCAGAGATCGAGAGTTGATAGAATCAATTGAGTTAAAAATATGGAAATGAGGAGGGAAAATGAGCTGTTTAAAAAAAACAGAGGATGAAGATGCTGGAAAATAAGGAAATGAGGAAATTCGAACAGGAACTGATATTGGGAACATTTTAGTGGTAGATTTAGAAGAGGTAGTACAAAAATAATTTTTTGAATCTTGAACCAAGATTCATAACATAGCGCTGTAAAATGTTAGGACAAACTTGAGATGAAGGATTTAAAAATTATAGAAAACCGCCCCCTTGACTTTAAGGTCAATTATCTCAATTCCTGTCAGAGATCTCGAAAATCTGTCAACTGATAAATCGTTTATCATAATATCATAAACATTTTATTAGTTAACACATTTTTGATATCTTTTAAAAGAATCGAGATAGTTGAGCTCAAAGTTAGCATTTTGGCTGGCCTTATATTGTGTTTATAGTAAAATGAAATTCGTAAAAATTACAGAAAAACTTTCACGGGAATCGAGATATATGGGCCCTAAGTTGTCTGCTTGGATCACATTATATTAGACTCTTCATGATGAAAATCTGTAAAAAATTATTTTCAAAGGTGAGGGGACATGAAAAATAAATGTTATCAAAATTTCGTTGAAATAAAGTCCTCGAGGAGTTGAACGAGCGAATATTGAAAGTGCGGCGTCGCTACCGACTGAGCCACGCGGGCGAAGCTCTCTCTCTCTCTCTCTCTCTCTCTCTCTCTCTCTCTCTCTCTCTCTCCTTTTCAGATGTTATACGGAATTGCCTGAATTTAAAATAACATTCTTATCAGCACGATAATCAAAATCGGAATAATTCGGAATTCGAGAAAACCAAAAATAAAAAAGAAAATCTGAAAACCAGCTGGAAAAAACTCCATCGGTTTCCTCTCTTTTTTCGCACGCCCATGGATTATTGTCTTCGGTGCACTTCTTCTAGGTGATTCAGTGATCACGTCAAAACATCAGAACGTCATCGAGCGAAGTGGGGGACCGCCCATTTTCCTAGTGAGTGGGGGACCACCACACCTAATTAATGCGAAGAATAACTAATCGAAAAGGAGTCGTCTGATCCACTAACCAGGATCTTTTTAGAAAGAAAAAATGAGGAGGAGGAGGAGTAGACAATTGAAATTCAGAAGTTTGAGTTGAGTCACAATGAAAATTTCAGTGTTCCAGACTAATTGTTAGTTTCAGAAAAATCTGAAATTTTCTGTTAGAAGGAAGAGTACACAAAAACAAGAGCACACTCGTGATTGTGTAAGTAAGTAAAACGGAAGGATGTGAGTGTAAGTGTGTCATTAGGTATGGGAAGAAACAAGAGCAAAACTCAGAAGGATAGGTTGAGGAAGATGCTCTTTTCTTTTCAAGTTCCAGACAAGGACACGAAAAGGGAATTCTTACACGATTCCAATTAGTTTTCTCAAATTTTTTCACAGTTGAAGTTGTGAGAATTCGCGTGTAGCGAAATTGATGAAGGACGTTGAGGCGACTGAGACAACGAGTTCTCATTTTTTGGAATATGTATTAGGGGATTGGTTTCTAGAGAAAAATGCTCAAAAAAGTAAATTGGTTCCCGGAGCATTGAATCTGAAAATAGGTACGAAAATGGTCTGGATCAAGCTGACATGATCAAAAATCACTATTAAGCCTGTAATATAAGGACCCTTGACTTTGAGCCAATTTATCTCGGTTCTTGTCAAAGATATGAAAAAGTTGTCAATTGATAAAGTGTTGATGATATTATGATAGACATTTTATCAGTTGACAGAGTTTTTATATTTTCCACAGGAACGTTGATAAATGAGCTCAAACTTGAATGTGTGGAGGGGGGGCTCTTATACGGTAATTTTTTTCCGGGATTTCAATTTCTTAAAAGTTATAACATTGAAAAAATGAAGATTTAGTGAAATGAAGAATGAAGATTTAGTGGTCAGATGTTCAATTTTTCATCACAATAAAAACATGTATAAAACCATCCTAGTGGTTTTAGAAATCATATTTGGTATGAAAGTTCTAACCGCCCTTATTCTTATTTTCTTGGTGGCTTCTAGCCAAATTCTGGCTCTGGAGGAAAGAAGACGTTGCCGTTCCAGCAAACAAAGTCATTATCAATCTGTCTGTGAGATTGCACATAGCTACAGTATCGATGAGATGCTCGACAAGTACGGAATAAGATAAATTCTGACGAATTTTGAGAAAGAAAGATGGATGAGCATCCAACTGTTGAGTTAGAATGGAAGCAACCGTAACCAATCTAATAGATGGCCCTATTTTGAGCTAATTTATATCTGTTTCTGTGCAAGATCAAAAAGTTGTCAACTGATTAATTGTTAATCATAATATCAGAAACATTTTATCAATTGATATCTTTTGGACATCTTTCACAGGAACCTAGATAAATTAGCTCAAACTTGACAGTATGGACGCCTCTTATACGGCAAGTTATCGTTCGGGATTACAATTTATCAAAAGTTATAACATTGAAAAAATTGAGGACTGCAGAATTTGAAAAATTCGGATCTCCATATTTTCTACACAAATTTTTCAAACCTCCAATCAAAAATAGCCAACGTCATCTGTCAAATATTCCACCTCCACTTTTTTTTCAAATTATTCAAAAACAAAGGATTCATCTGATTTCTGAATTCAGAGGGGCTCCCTCCTAACCAGTCAGCGAATTGAAATTTTTTATTAATTTTCTAAAAAAAAGCAATTTAAAAGCAGATCCACCTAAAGCGAGGAAGGATTCATGGACCTAGGGGACACTTGAACTTTGAAAAGATCACCAAATTTATAGAAATAGACTGAAAAATAGGCAATTTCTGAAACAAATAAAAAAAATGACGACAATCGAAGAAAAAAAAGAGGATAGAGAAGGTTTCGGGTTAAAAATTTGGAATAATGCCTAAGGCTAAATATCTCACTCATCATAAAAAAAGAGAAGATATATCTGGATATATCTAATACTGCCAGTATTATACTGGTCCTCTTCCTTCTCCCTTTTTTTCTTAAAAATGGCTAGCTAACAAACGATTCTCTCTTTCTCATGTTTCAAATGAAATTCACGAGAGAGTGTCTAGGTTTTTTGGCATTCTTCCCCCAATGAATTATTAAAAGGAAAACGAACAAAAAAAATTGGGACAAGAAAAAAAAGATAATGAGAAAATGGACACCGCCTGAATGAATTTTGGCACTGAAAATTGGGGATAGAATGTCTTTATGTTTCAAGTGCAAACAGATTGTCATGGGATTTCTGGGTGGTTATGGTGAATTAAAAATTAGGTTGGAGAGAACACGTCACGACTACAGTATACCTTGTAGCCTAGGGATCTAAGATTTGTTTAATGTTTTCCATGAGTTGTAGAACCTACCGAACGTGGGAAGTCTAGTTGTAAATTTCACCAAAACAGGAATAGTTACCGTAAAACTTGTAATAGAAATACCCCCTAACTGTCAATTTTGAGCCAATTTTTTGCGTTTATCATAATATCAAAATCATTTTTTCAATTGACATATTTTTATATATTTCAATGAAACTGAGATAATTGAGCTCAAACGGAACAGTGTCAGGCTACAGTATATTATACTACAGTATCCTTGTAATACAAGAGTTTAGGGTTGGTGGAATAAGATCCATAGGTTATTTAATCTATCGAACGTAGGATACCTAATTGTAAGTTTTACCAAAACAAGAAAAAAAACTTTTCGAAAATTCTGATCGTTCCGAATTCTGAGAAATAGGGTTTTTGAGGGCACAGAACTTGGATCAATAGTCTGAAAGGTCCAGGATCCTAAGTCTGGACGGTAAATCGGAGTTTTCTAAATTTTCAAAAGTTGAAATTTGGAATAGTTCGGACCTCCGAGGATACCTGAACACCCCTCTGAACCTAACCTAGGATCAACCACATTTAGAATCCACCGCATTTACTCTGATAGAAGCCCTTCATATATTTTTATTTGAGCTCAGTTATCTCGGTTTTTACAAAAATACCAAAGGATTTTCAACTGATAAATTGTTGATCATAATATCAGCACTATTTTATCAGTTGACACATTTTCGATATCTCTTATAGAAACCGAGATAATTGAGCTAGAACAGCACATATAGGGTGGCGCTTCGATTAGAACGAATACGGTGGGAATAATACTTTCAAAAAAATCTAAAATAGATCTGGACAAAAAAAGAAAGATTCTGGACAGAAATGAACCCAACAGTAAAGTCAGAACTAATATCAAATTGAGTACATTTATTTCTTGGCACTAGTATACATACAAAATGGTGTTCAAATATAAAAACGACTTCTAATTGTGATATAAAAAGACGTAATTTATCCAGATTAGATCCGAAAATAGGATTTCCGAATTTTGCAGGAAATGTGTGGTTTTGACAGAACAGGACCATGAATAGAGGAAAAGTGCAGAATAGGATGTAGTATAGAAACTACTGAATTCAGCAAAATTTTAAACATAGGAGACCCGTAAAACCTGCAACAGAAGGGCTCCCCGCACTGTTAACTTGGAGCTCATATATCTCGGCTCCTATCAGAGAAACCAAGAAAAAGTCAACTGATAAAATGTTGGTGATATTATGATAAACAATTTATTATTTGACAACTTTTCGATACCTATGACAGGAGCCGAAATATATAGGCTCAAACTTAGAGGACAATTCTGATAGAGGTCTCACGGTGTGTTGTTGTTCTGGAGCTTCAAGAATGTCATGACCTTTTAAAGAAAATTATTTTCAGATCTTCCAAAAATTTATTTTTCTCCGCAAGTCTCCTTTTTGAAATGGACACCGGATAGAGAATCAAAGCAATGGAAATGGCAAAAAAGGAGGGGATGGCTATTTATAAGTGAATCTCTTATTTGGGCTCATTGTCTTCCACACGAGATTCGAACAGAAAAATAACAAAGTGGAACCACACCAGCATCCTTTCCAAAATTGGTATTCATTCGGCAACGGATTCTGGGAATCGCCATCTGCCGAGTCCCACGTTTTTCGGTTTCAATTAACAAGTGACTCTGCTTCTTCATCTTCTTTTCTTTTTTCGATTTCTATTTTTGATGTCATAAATATGATCGGTGAGATGTCTCCAGAATGAATGACAAAGAATTGGAAATTAACAAAACAGAATTCTTTTTGGAATATGATGAGGAGTCCTCATGAGGAAGAAAATGTGAAAGAACAGACATCAGGTCTACTCCCTCAGATCATTGAGTTTCTGGAAGTGACATATATTGCTTTGTGGAAGTTGAGAAAACATGGAAAACTAATTGGGAATGTTACTATTCTGGTTCGAAAAAATCAGTGCTGTGGAAGATGATTGGCTGCAAAAGCAGAAACATCGAGAAAATAAATTCGGAAAATTACCTTATTTCTGAGTTACGGTAGTTGTCATTGTGAGATCTTCGGCCACGGCGACCCGCGTTTCTCTTCCATCGCTCCGATTTTTACGTACCAAAATAATAGAAAGTTCAGAGCAAGTACTAGAAATAGGGGAAGCAATTTTAAAGGTGGCGGGACATGAAAAAAAACGTTTCCTCGAGATTTTGAATCGTTTTGACTTTACGAAGCGAAATTCACAAAATTCTGAAAATAGATTTTTCAAATCGCTTTTCATCGATTTTACACTTAAATCAAATGTGTTTAAGACTAAAAATCGATTTTTTTCAGATTTTTTCCAGCCAAAAATGTGGGTTTTTTTCAACTTTGACGATTATGGTAATCGACGAAAATATTGGACATTTACAGAACTCATGATTTTCAGATAGAAAAAAATCTTAGAATTTTAGACCGAAAGTCAATTTTATTTGAAACTTAGAATTTCGAAAATTAATACGGGTTTTCAGAACAAAATCGGAAGATCGGAAGGTCCCACAACGATAACTACCGTAACCAAGAATATGTTTACTTTCCGTAGTGTTTTCTGGGTTTTTTACTCCCTTTCGTCGATTCTTCTGTTATTTTCTTCCAGAAAAGTTGCAAACGCACGAAAATCGAGTAAAAATTCGGAAAATACTAGTATTCTTAGGTTACGGTAGTTGTCGTTGAGGGACCTTTGGGATCTTTCTTCCCGCGCTTTTTCCGATGCAATACAGGCACTGCTCGGAAGCCATGCTTTCGCTTCAATACTATCACTAAGTTTACAGTAGTATTACCGAAAAAGAAAACCAACAAATACTAACATAATACTAACATACTAACACATTGCCGGAATTATAAAACTGTCACCTCGGTGTATGCAGAATCCGTACAAAAATCAGATTTTTTCACTGAAGTTGCATACACTGAGGTGACAGTTTTATAATTCCGACAATAATACAAAATTAGTGAAATACTAACATAATACAAACTTCACATCTCTAGCTCTAATGATAAAATATCTGTCTTGTCACCTGGGAAAATCCTACTATTGCTTCTAAATAAAAAATCGAAAAAACTACTGAAAAACGGACAACAAAGAAAAATATTTTGTGTCGCATCTTTATTTCTTCTCCTTCAATAGCAGCTCCAAAAAATGAACACCAACTGCTTATTAGCCCACTCTTGTCCACTCTCAAAGAGGGGTCAAACCGAAAATAATACAATCGGTTTTTTTTTCATTTTCCTTCAGGTCATCATCTCAGCTTCACCCAAACTTCACGTGAGAGCGCTCCTGAACAAATAGTGAAGGGTTCAAGAAGATACGAATAATTTAGGCTTTAGAGAATGATTTGAAAACAAACATGATGAGAAAACCGAAATATTTATAAAGGAAAAAAAACAAAAATCACTGAAAAAAAGAGGCCAGCGGTATGAACTTTTTAGATACATATTAGAAATTCAGAAAGTTGTCGATTCAGACGTTTCGTTTTCAAGAAACTCGGAAATTTGTTACCGTATTTTTTTCTAATTCTATTAGAGAAAGAGTTTTTAAGTTTTAATAAAGAGTTTCTGGTTTTAAGCTGAAAAAATATATTTAAGACACAATCTCTGAGGAACTCGAAAACGCCATGGCAATGGAGAAAATCAAAATGGTCCTAGGAGCCTGATATTGAAAAAAATTTCGAAATTTTTCAGCAATCAAAAAAATCGACATTTTAGCAAAATTCGTTATTTTGGTCCTACAAATTTGCTGATTTTTAGAAAGTTTCTATAGCAAAATTTTATGAAAATTTTGAATCTGCATCCTCAAAATTCTTGGGAGTTCAAATGTACTAACTGCTCAGGTAGTTCGGAAAACCTTTCTGAGCCATAAACAAGCCACGATTAAATTAAAAAAGGTGCCCGATTAGCCACGGCTGAAAAAGTTTATAAACGGCTTAGAATAGTTTCGTTGTTGCTTAGAAAAGTTTATCCATTGCTCGAAAAAGTTTGAAAGTGCAAATAAAAGTTTTACTGTTGCTTAAAAAAGTTTATTCGTTGCTTTAAAAAGTTCTTTTACTGCTAAAAAGGTTTTATTGTTTCTACTAAAGGTTTAAACTATTGATTCTTTTGAAGACGGATTTTCAGAAAATACATTCATTAGAGAAAAAGAAATTAACAAAAAAAAAACAAGAAAATTTAAACTGAAGGGGAATCTCGATCTCGAAACATCTTTGAACCTCAGATCGTAGCGCATCCCCATTGTTATCAGCCCAATATCATATCCTCCTGGAAATATTCAAAATTTTTAGAAATAGATATTAAGAGCTACAACTCACTGTTATGGAAGGCGTTCTCTCCTGATTTATACGTAGTTTCGATAGTGTCTTTGGAGCGGGTTCATGTGATCGCGATCATGATCTAGTCTTCCTCATATTGGTGTAACACGATTTTCCAAATTGTCGCTTCGGAAGTTTGAAGTTTCTCATTGTCTGAAATTATGATAGGTAAATTTATTTTTTACAAAAACTGACGAACCGTAGGCTAAATTACTCCGTTCTGACGGCAGGTTTGAATTCTCATTCAATGATTCATCACGACCTTTTTTCGATGATAGTTCTTGAGCAATAGATTATGATTCCAGGAGATTGTGATTTGGATCTTTTCTCAAATAAGCATTTTACGACTTTCAAACATATGTAAACGAAAAAAAAATTAAAAGATGATAAAAATAAAACAAAAAAATAATTTTTAAAAACAGAATGAATCTTTCGAAAAGCCAGAAAAGTTTTAAGGCTCAAAAAGGTTTGAAAAGTTTAAATATGACTGAAAAAGGTTTAAATGTGGCTTTAAAAAGTTTCAGTTTCGAGCGCAGCTGAATAAAGTTTAAAAGTTGCTTAGAAAGGTTTGAAAAGTTTGATTGTGGCTTGAAAAAGTTTAATCGTGGACTTTTTGCTTGAAAAGGTTTCAGAATTGCTCAAATGTAGCTCAGAAAGGTTTTCCGATTTACCTGAGTGTACGTAATACCAACACATTTGGAACAGTTTGATTTTTTTGTACATAAGACAATGGGTTGATGCTCGAAAACTACAGAGAATGTGTGTTAAATCCTGAAATCTGATTTTCAGTTCCGTGACAAAATGATGGAGAAATATCAAGCGCTTCTGGAAGATCTGAACAGGAAGCATGATTTTTGAAAATTGTATTTTTCATGGTCAATCATAATTGCTTGTTCCTTTTGCTGTGATTATTTTTTGCCAACAAAAAACTGTCGAGCTTCGCTAAACTACAAGTTAAAAAAAGAAGCTATCACCCATAGTACTTTAATCCGTTCTTCTCTCTGGCCCGCTCATACTCGCATTTCCATCAGAAAAGTGTATATTGGGCGTAAACCGACAACAAATGACAACCATAATTTCGCAACTTTGGCCAAATATATCTCGGTTCTTGTAAAAGATATTCAGAAATTTTGAAAGCGGAAATGTTTGTCTGGATATCAGAAACATTCCGTCAGTTGACAATGTTTTAATATCTCAAGCAGGAAATAATATAATTAGGTTCAAAGGAACGATCTTTTTAAGGAGTTTCACAGGTTTCAAAAGTGAAAATTCAAGTTCATCAATTTTTATAGGTTCCCCTGAAGTACTGTCTCGCGTATTCCGTTTTGCTTATCCTCTCTTTCTTTCTCATTAGCATCCATGTGGACTAAGTATCGTAAATTGAATGGAGCTTCTTGAACTAGTTTTGAATCGGTTCTTTTTGAATTCCAGTTTCCTCCAGGTCATCTCAGCTTTGTCATAATTTCACGTGAGCACTTCTGAGCAAACAGAAGATGTTTCATGAAGAAATGAATAATTGGGGCTTTAGGGAATGATCGGGAGAGCATAATAAAATAATGAAATGATTACCCAAGTTTTAATAAGAGAAAAAAAACAGGAAAAATCACATAAAAAACAGAGTCAAACGATATGAATTTTGTTGGTTAGATTCCAGCGAAACCCGTAGATGAAGCCCTCTCCCTTGGATAGAATTGGTAGCTTGTGATACTCGCAGATGACGTGATGGCCAGCGTGGAATTCCGGAGAGCGGGTGATGCCGTCGATTGAGGACCGCGTCTGGAAGATTTTGTTCCATCGAAGGTCCCACAACGAAAACTACCGTAATCTAAGAATATTTTAATTTTCCGAATTAACTTTTTATCGATTTTTGTCGAGTTCTCCGTTCTTTTTTCCAAAAAAAAGTTGAAAAAAATTGACTGAAAATGTACGAAAATAAAAAAAATGAATTCGGAAAAATAACATCCCTCCCACTTGACCTACAGGACTCTAGTCGGTCCGTCTGGTCATTTTACTTTTTTATTTGTACAGGTCCCATTTCTTGCCAAATTATCTATCGATTTCCCCCATGCATTGCAAATAAATATATTATTATTATTATTTCCCGGTTACGGTACTTGTCGTTGTGGGACCTTTAGAATACAAAAAACTCACACTTCCTCCACTTAACGTCCTCTGAACGAAGACTCTCTGCAGTTCTTGTTCTACTTCATCGTCGTCTTCTTCCTCTGCTTCGAGTTCCGCTGGTTTTTCGTCATTTTTGACTGTTGGAGCTGTCACTTTTCCTTGTTGATTTTTGTATCGAAACTGAAAATTTAAAATTTTAAGAATTAATTGTTTTCAGTAAAGCACAGGGTCTGAACTACTGTGGTATGCTGTTGCGCTTTAATGAGAAGGTGACGTGGCGAAGTTTCAGGTGAAAAATCGACTAAAATTTCGAGAAATTCGAATATTTTTACGGTCTAAAACTTCGCCACGTAACTTTCACATTGGAGCGCAGCATCATACCATAGAGGTTCAAACTCTCTTTTAGCTAACAATAAGCTAGCTAATTGTAAGAATCTTACACAAGTCGCTTCCAACTGCTCTACTCGTCCATTCGCTTTCTCTAATTGTGTCTCTAATTGCCTAATTTTCTCATCTTTTTCATGATCCTTCCTATCCGATTCTTCAATAATTTCCAGTAGTCGATTCTCGAGATCCTCTGTCCGATCCTTCGTTCTTCTGTAGTCCTCGTGAAGCAGATCGTACTTTGTTTTCCAGTACCTCACATTCGGATCCTCCTCTCCTTCTGCTCCATCGACCATCGATGTGTGTTCTGAAACTTGTGAGAATCTTGACAAAAAATGAGATGAAACAAAATATGCCGGGTGCAAATTAGCTATTCATTTTTTTTTTCAAACAAAACTGAAAAGTTCTATGACATTTTTTTTGTTGAATTTATTTGACAAAAGGAAAAGCGACTACATAAAAAAATAGTAATAAATATTGCTGCTGCGGGATGAAAGTACAATGAATATTGGTCAATATCGATTTCTACATATAGTTCTTTTTTTTCTTAAATACAACACAACACAAAATTGTGGAAATGGAATAGGAAGAGAAAAGGCCAGATAAATAAATATATTCAGAAATAAAGAAGCGGAATGCAACACAAAAAATTGGATACGAACGAGATATTTATCGCAGATCGTCTTCGTCGTCATCGCCTCCTTCGATAGTGCGCTTCACCTTGAGAAGCAGGGAGGTCGACCAATTGTCTAGTCTGAAAATTATTGATAAGCATAAATACACCACATGATTCCCCTTCTCATCATACCTGCTGATTTTGTCAAAGTTAGCTACACACTCGGTGAATGTCTCTTCATTCTTCTCTTCGATCGCCGCCAACAGTTCCTTCACAAATTTGCATTCACGGGAATCGGAGAAGGATGGTGATGCATTCTCATACTTTTGAAGGGCTTGTTGAGTGTTGATCTGAAATATAATATGAATTATTGAATAATTTTTCTGCGAATTCTCACCGGGTCAATATTCAGATGACACAGAAGCGCCTGGAAGAAGTGTCCCTTGGCGGCATACTTGAGAGTGGAATGATCAGCTTCATAGAACGCGATCTCTTCGAAAACGGCGATCGCTTGTCCGTACTTCTCCAGCTCCGCCGAATACATTGCCACTTTGACGAGACACTTGCTGGCGCTGCTCTTCTGCTCCTCTCCCTTATAATAGTCCGCGGCTTGTTGGTAGTGCTTCACGCACTGCTCCTTGTCGGGAAGCTCCGTCTCGTAGAGCTCCGCAATGCTTACGTGGTTCTTGGCCGCCATGGTGAACCGACCCATATCGGTGTAGATTTCCGATGTTTTCTCGAGGCATTGGACGGCGCGCTGGAAATAGTGCATGATTAAAACTAGGCATTTTGCTTGAAAAACCTCAACCTCTGGCTGAATTTTGCGGAAACAATTGGCAGCTTCGGCGTATTGCGTGGCGCAGTCGTGTTTGGAGTCTCCCTGCTTGGCGTAGAACTCGGCGGCCTCCAAGAACGCTTCGCCGGCTTCCTTCCAGTTTTTGGCCATTTTGAACAGGTTTCCTCCCTATAAAATCGAGTAAAAACTATGTGATTGTGTTGGCTCTGAAGCTATTTATTTGACAGAAGTAGTGTAAAAGTATTTTTTATTATATTCCATGGGTCTCCGGTGTATTTTTAATTTTCCGGGTTGCTTTCTTCGTTTCTCTCGCTTTTGACAATCCGTGCTGGCTCACTCCAGTCCACCCACTTCCTTCTTCATCGTCAATGCTCATTCCGCCCATTGAATTACTTAAGACAGTTCCGATTTCATCAAATCTCCGTCGCCGAGACGAATCTCCTTGAATAAAGTGTACAACTCGGGAGTGTTCATCTCGGGTGCGAGTGTTACAGAATTTCAGCTCACAGGTGGGATGAAGACACTTAAAGTGAGCAGAATCTGGTTGGCGTTGGAGTTGAATTTGAAAGAATGGATTGTGCTGCTCGTCGTGGTGTACTTCCAAACGGTGAGCAGTATCGAAACGCGTTCCACACTCGCAACATTGAAAGGAGTGACTGGCGTAATGTTCCTCGTATTCCAGAAGGTTCGACGCAATGAACAGACATCCAGCATAGCTGCATTCGATCTCACTACTGCTCGCTTCTTCTTCATCATCGCTACTTCTATTTCGCAACCCATCTCGAACTACAGAAGAATTATTCACCTGAATGAAAAGATCCGCCGCTTCGCCGCTTCCACCGCCGCCTCCGAACACTTTGCTGAAGAATCCGCCGCCTCCCTGAAAATGTAATTTTTGAAAAATTGTTACAGTTTCCATTGAAATACCTGAAGCTTTTTCCTGCCTTCAGCCATCTTTTGGCGAGCTTTTGCTTCGTTGTCAGCCATATTCTGAAAAAATGGGATTCAATATTTCGAAGTAAGAGCTACAAACATGGAGCAAAAAGAGCAAAAGACTAGGAAATGGCAAGAAAAAAGAGGGGGAGAAGAGTGAGGAAGTTATTGAGTGTGAGCGCAGGGAGCATGAAAAAAGGAATCGATGTGGTCCAGTGGTCCCAGAAGCCGCCGACGTCTTCTCTCGTTTTCTTGTTATCGCACGATCACGTTTCGTTGGAACTGAAGCGAGAGAAAAAACGGCCGCGGCCATTAGAGAAGATCGGCCAGTGAGGGGCGAGAGAAATGAAAATAGTATTGAAAAATGAGACAAAATAGAGAAAGAGGCAAAAATTCGGAGTCGCATGAGTGTCGAAACGATAACAAAAAATAAATGCATTTCACAATGCAGGTGGCACTGGATAGACAAATTTCATTCAGTCATGAGCGGATATTTCTGGAAAAAGAGCTTTGAATCTCTAGAAAACTAGCTATTGATTGACAAGATAATAATAAAGAACCTTATTGAGACATATTTTCTGGCAAACACAATAATTTACTGATTTTAGACACTAAACATCGAGAAAATACACAAAAAATGAGAGAAAAGCATTACAAAACAAAAGAATAGAAGTCCATTTGCGCGCGGCACGTTTGCATAAATGGTGTGCCAGGTTTGCGTTTAATGTGGATTTACGAGACTCTGCCCGAACCCTATAAATAAGATTTGCACTAGTTCACAATCATTTTTAAGCTCTCCACACCAATTATGAAACAGATCAAACTGTTTGGGATCGAGTTCAGGACATTGCCATGGTCACCTCGTTCTACTACGCGTTCGCCAATTTATTCGACAGGCAACATACGCACGCACAATCTCTAATGAATGGAGACGTCCGGCACTGGAAAGAAATCCTTCAGACTGCCACTTTCTTCTTCTACAACAGCAATCCATACATTCAGTTTGCGATGCCTCGTCTGGAAAAATCCGTTGAAATAGGAAGATTCACTATTGAAGATTCCAAAAGTGAGAAGGTCGATGGAGAATACGATGAAATTCTGAATCTTCGAAACTCTACAGTACTCATCTCTTTCGGAACCGTCGTCTTGTCATCCGACATGCCGGATAGTTTCAAGTGGGTTATTAAAGAAAAAAAATCGTAAAATTTGAATGTTTTTTCTAAAAATGGAATTATCAAATCCTTTGCTGCCCTTCCGGACACTACATTTATCTGGAAGTACGAGGAAACTGATGAAAAAGCCTTGAAAATTTTGAAGGTTCCTGAAAATGTGGTTTTGAAGACGTGGGTCCCTCAACCGGAACTGTTATCCGACGAACGACTAGATCTATTCATAACTCATAGAGGTTTGGGAAGTACGTTAGAAGTTGCATATTCGGGAAAACCATCCATTATGGTAAGCCTATGAAATATTTTTTTTCATTTCGATAGTATATTTTAGGTTCCAATATTCGGTGACCAGTTGATCAATGCGAAGATGTTGAGTCGCCATGGTGGATCCATCGCCTTCAATAAATATAAACTGGAAAATTCTGAAGAGTTGAGCCAAGTCATTCGAGAAGCTCTGTGTTCCTCAGCTATCCGCTCCAGTGCTCAACGTCTTGCCGAAATCCTCAGAAACCAGCCAGTCGATCCGAAAACAAATCTTCTTCGACATGCGGAATTTTCCGCAAAATTCGGAAGAGTCGAATCATTGCAACCCTATAATGTACATTACAATATTGTTCAGTTTTATATGCTAGATGGCTATGTAATTATTATCATGTTCATATCTTTATTGGTTTATATTAGTTATCTGGTAACATTGCGTATCATGAGAAAATGTTTTTTCGGAAGGAAAACCGAAAAACTTGAATGAATTCTTATTTTGTCTTGACTTGTTTCCGAGTTAACTGTAAAAAGATATCCAGTTATAGTCTGGAAGTGTTTTTTATTATATTTGGGGCAAATATGTTCGGAACATCAATCAAAATTCTGAAAATTTCGAGAATTCCGACCGAAATTTTTCCGGAATTCGTGCTTTTCAAACTACCGTACGTCAAAGGTGCACGCAAAAATTTTGCTTCCGGGTTTCGAGCGGAATTATTTTCATACGGTTTGCGTTTTCAAAATCACTTTTTTTCGTCAATTTTGCGCTTTTGTGATATCACACGATATGGGAAAGTGGAATTTGTACTTTTAAATTTGAATGTTGAAAATCGGAAAATTTCAAAATCGGAGTATTCCAATATTCGAGCTCGGAAATTCTAAAAATTTAAAATTTACAATTTTCGACATCCCAAAAAATCCCGAAAAGGCTATTCAGAACATCCCTACCCTCGTTCATGCCCTACCAATTAAATATCAAGACCCACTGGGTGTTCAACAGAGCGCGTTTCCCCTTCCCTGTCAATAGCGCCGTATGTTCTCTAGGAATTGGGTCTGCCCCCTCTTCCTGTCCCTTTCTTTTCTCTATCTCACCACTACCCTCCTTCTTTATTCTCACAATTGTTCTCGTTCACATCATAGCCTGTCTAAGTATAATACTAAAAAACTTTCAGTCGTTTCGAATGGAGATATCTAATGGTGATGGAGGAGAAGAGACGCAAAACGATAGTAGAAGTTCGTTTTGACATTCCCTGAAGTCCTAAATATTCTCTTTTCTAGACTCAATTCTGGGAGAAACCGCTGGAACGTCGAAACCAGAAGCAGACGTTGAAACGGAGGAGATGGTTGTTGAAGCCGTTGTGAATATAGGAGTCGTGGAAACTTCTGTGGACACGACTCGCCAAGAGCATCGTTACCACCGGTAGGCCTAACTGACATTCAATTTTCTCATTGTTTTTCGTTTAGGCGATAAAGCAAAAGCCCAATAACAAGAAGAAGCGGAAACGGAGCTCTTCAGAAGACAGTTCACTTCCAGAAGCTGAGGCTAGAGGCGCAGAGGATGGAGGTGGGCCTAAATTTCAGAATATTCTAGCTGGCGCTTCTGAAAATTTTGGTTCAAATCTTCCCCAGTCTATTATAAATTTCATAAAATGTCACATTAGAAGCAACAGGCCCTCCACAACCTCTCCCTTAAAAAATCAATAATTCTACCATATCCCTTGTAAACCCAGATTATGATGAAAATGTCAGAATAGGTTAACAATAGCCTATCTAGACCAGTTTCAGCCTATTTATATAAATTTCAGTACCAAAAAATCGCGTTTTTAGTGCAAAAAGCGATTTTCTCAACTTCTAAGACGTTTTCGAACATGGAATTTGTACTAAAATTTCAAGGAAGTTTCATATTTCACACTTTTTCTCGAATTTTTTTTCCGAATTTTTAATTTTTTTGGGGATTTTTCAAGGAAAAAAATTGAAAAAAAATCAATGGAAAATAAGCGATTTTTTAATGCGAAAACCAAAAACATCGACAAAAAGCCTGAAATTTGAAGTTTTGTGCTCTGAAATGTCCCAAAAGTTGAGAAAATCGCTGTTTTTGCACTAGAAACACAATTCTGGTACTGGAACTTATTAAACTTGGCTGAAACTAGCTAGCGGATTTTAGAATTTTCAGAATTTTTTTCTAAAATTTCCATCGAAATCTAGAATCACTATTTTCAGTAAACGCACCACTATCAAATGTGAATAAGGAGATCAACGTGGGACCCGAGTATCAAGCGAAAATCGTTGAAGACTTCAATGATCTCAACTACATGGATGGTCCAGACACCGAGGAAGTGCTCATTTGGGAGGCTTCAAATGAAACCCTAGAAAAGGAGAAGCTGAGGAATTGGGTCACCGAAACATCAGCTCGATTTTTGATTCCAACTGAAGCCGTTCTCTTCCTTCTAAAGTTCAAAAAATTCAATTACGATGAAGCCTATAAGCTGATCTCTACTCGTCCGGAAATCAACGAAACTTGGTCAGAAGAAGAAAGTCTGATTTTCGAACGATGCTTCAGTAACTTTGGAAAGAACTTCTCGTCGATTCATAGCGGCGTGAGTTTCTAGGTCCTCTTGTATAAGCTTCAAATATCTTTTCAGCTATGCCACCGCTCGATTCGTTCTATTGTCAAACACTACTACAGTTCGAAGAAATGGATCAAGTACAAGCAGTTCTCCAGCTCGAAACACAACGATAGTAGATACGACGACGATGAAGCTAAACGCATCATTCCGCCCGCATCATTTTTTGTGGACATGTGTGAAAATTGTGGTCAGCGAGCGGAGAACATGGAGGTTGAGATATTTTTGGGTGTGTCCTTCAACCCACAAATTTGTTTCAGCTCGTTCAACGTTCTGGAAAAACGCCACGTGGCGAGTGCCGTCCCTGTGTGATTTACTACCGAAAGATGGGTGTTCCACGACCCACAAACCTTCGGATGACTCTCTCTGAACGTCTGTACAAGGAAATAAGGTGTCCGAATGGTGAGTGCTTCAGCTAGTTTTGTATAAAAATGACGATATTTCAGCATACCGTATGTATATGAAAGACTTTGAACGAATGATGGAGCCGGCGAACGGAGAGACGCTCATACGACGAAAAATGGGAAAGAGCCAAACTGTAGAAGATATCATTGGACCTTGCGACTACTACTGTCCCTCACCGAATCCTCGAAACCAGAACGGGAATTCTAATGGGACTTGTACGCCATTAACTTCAAATGAGGCTGCAGCAGTAGGAACGCCTCCAGTGAAGGAAGCCAAACCTGAAGAGTTAGTGGACTCGGCTGGTGTCCAAAATGGGTCCGAACAATCTGTCGAGGAGCTAGTTTCCATGGAGATCTCCGAGCAACCACCAGCTAGAAAAATGTCTTCTGCAGCCATAGAAATTCAGGAATATCTCGCTGAGACACGCGAAATTTTAGCTGTAAGCGAACCAGAAAGTGTCCAGAAGCCAGAAGACGTTACTGTGGACCCAACCCCAGAATCCAATCCACCAGAAACATCTCAACCACTTGCCAGCTTACCAGTGAACATCTGGTGCCGGAAGAAGACGTTGTGTCAGGAGGAGATTGAGTAGGACACCTTATCCTCAGAAATGTATACTATTTTCGTTTTTTTTTTCCAGAGTGCTCGCCGAGGATGGTCGTCGCAAAATGTACGACGCGGTTCAGTTGGCAAGTCGAGTGAATCAGAAGGACGTAGAATCTATGAAAACTGAAATGTCAGCGATGAGGAATCGAATGGAACGGATGAGAGCCGATGTGGATTTGACGCCGTCATTTGTTCGAAACAATAATAAGATGACGTACGATGGAACTTGGTCCGATAGGGATCAGACAGACGTCGTGAGATGTAAGTTAATTATTGTAACACCTGTAATAGAAGGGTCCCCTACACTGTGAAGCTAATTTATCTCGGTTCCTGTCAAAGATATTTGAAATGTGTCAACTGACAGAACTCTTCTGATATTATGATAAACAAGTTATCAATTGACAACAATTTTATATCTTCGACAGAAACCCAGAATAGTTAGCTCAACGTTAAAAGTTAGAGTGCCCTTCTATTGCAGGTTTTACAATATCAATGAATTAGTTATATTTGAAGTTTTAAGTATTCAAATGGTACGGACTGCAGTTCAAGCAGATTGGCGACATACTGGGAACGAAATCCGCTCAGCACGTTCGCGATTATTATCGTGCGAATAAGGCAATCATTGATTCGGTGAGTTTTTGAAGTTTTTCTAAAATTGGGTCACAAACACTAAATCATTTACATGGTGGCCTAGTAAACTCAACTAGAAAAAGTCAGGCCACCATGTTGAATTACCTGGAAAATACATCACGTACATGCTATATCATTTCTGGACCATCATTTATGGTGACCTAGAAAAATCATGTTGAGAAAGTTAGGCCAGCATGTCAAAATGGCCTGGTGGGTTTCCTGATATTCACCTACTGTTTTTTCTAAGCCATAAAAACTGGTGGCCTACAAAACCTCAACTTGAAAAAGTTAGGTCATCATATTAAGTTACCTAGAAAACACATCAAGTTTAGGTTAGACCATGTCTGGATCATTAACTATGGTGGCCTAGGAAAATCATGTTGAGAAAGTTAGGCACTTTATTCTTCACATTAAGATCTTTCTAAAATTCTAAAAATATTTTTTCAGTGCATCGCCGAGCACAAGGAAATGATGTGTATGAAAGTGGCATGTTACGAGGAGAGTCGGAAGCAGAAGGAGCAAATCTAGGGATAATTTTTTGTCATTTTCCCTGTATTGTGTACAAAAATATTTGTATTTCATGTCAAAAGTCAATCAAAAGTCAGCATGTGTTTTTTTTTCGGTTTTCCTCTCTTTTTCAATGTCTTTCGTGTGAATTTTATTCTTTTTTATGTCATAAACTACGGAATTTTTTGAGATTTTTTAAAACCTTTATTATTCAATTCTTGTTCCTCTCATTATCGCTCTCTGTAGTTGCCTCCACACCAGCCAACTCCTCTGCGGTGAACAACGAATCCGAAGTGCTTCCAAGATCTGGATCCAGAAGAGTGGCGTTCAAACTCTCCAATCTCTTTTGCTCCTCCACCCAACACGACGCATTGAGTCCTGCGTGGTACTGATAGATGCTCTGTTTTTGATCGCAAGTCACATCGGGCACATCGTACACCCATTTTACGCGATTCAGAATCTAGAAGAAATATTGGTGTTATTCTGGATTTTTCGACGAATTTCATCAATGTTGAGCTATTTTTTTTCCATTAAAAAAAAGCGCAAAAAATCTTGAAAATCATTGAAAAATCGATAAAACTCATCGAAAGATAAAAGGTCCGACAACGACAACTACAGTAACCCGAAAAAAAAAATTTTGTTTTCCGCATCACATTGGTCTAATTTTAATTCGCATAGCTCTAGAAACTTCGAGTGGGCGGAGCTTAGGGAAATCCTCAAAGGCACATTTAAAGGAGCATGTATGTTCGAAATTATTTTTTAGGTTTTTAAAAAGATTTTTCAAAAAATTTTATCACTTTTTCAATGAGTGTTTTCATGCATTTTTTTGCGATTTTTCGAATCTTGTGAAAAAATAGGTCAAAATCTGATGAAATTCCTTGAAAAACGGAAAAAATGTGTATATAATTTTCTATGCATTTTTTGACAGACTTTTTGTGTGAAAATATCTAAAAATCAATGAAATTCGCCAAAAAATCGAAAAAATAAGCCAGAAAATAGTTACAAAACACATGTTCCTTTAAATGCGCCTTTAAGGTTTCGTTACCGGAAGCCTGAGCTCCGCCCATGGTCAAGAAAAACTCCGATGGCCGTGGCCGAAGAACACGCAGCGACTACTACCGTAACCTGAAAATATTTGTATTTTTTGTAGTTTTCTCTGCATTTACTGATTTTCGTCCACTTTTTTCCAGTTATTTAGGTTACGGTAGTTGTCGTTGTGGGACTTGGGCCGCGGCCACAACTCCGACTTTTTGACCTACCGAATCAGTCAACTTCCTATCCAGCCCCGTGTCAATCGGAGTTATATTGAACGGAGCGTGACCCATCATTTTGGCATAGGCACCCTGGAAAACGCGTTGCTCGACGTTCCGATAATGTCTGACGGTTGCAATCTCTTGGTCCACCAACGATCTTCTGATTCCTGAATAGATGGCTAAGGGAGCATGAATCGTCATCATTCCGATTTTCTCAGGACGAATGATACATTTGGGTTGGGTCCAGAAACTTCCGATCCTCGAAGTGTTTTGGTATTTGTGAAATAGCATTTCGTTAATTAGCTGCTCATCGTTTTCGTATCTAGCCGGGGTGTCGAATTCTTTGATGACCCATTGGATTTTGAAGTGAAGATTGACGATGTTCGGGTCGTGAATGGTACTGGAAGATATTTAAAAATTTATATTATTCTGGTACATTAAATCGGAGGTGTGGAAGAGAAACGCCAACCACCGTAACCTATAAATATGTTTATTTTTCGGATTTATTTTCTCGATTTTCGTGCGTTTTAAGTCATTTTTCTCACCACAGATAGTCTGACGAGAAACAGCATAAATATGGAAAAAAATATTGTCAGGTTACGGTAGTTGTCGTTGTGGGACCTTCGGATTAAAAAATTTTAAACTCACTCCAAGAAGCTTGTCACCGTTTTATACGATTCACTCTTCATTTCAATTCTCTCATCGACATCTATTAGAGCTGTCCACTTTGAAAAGTACTTGCTTCGATGATGGCAGTCCTAAAAGTAATCGTAAGACTTTTAATAAAGAGCCGACTTTGTGACCACATATCTCATTTCCTATTAGAGATATCAAAAATGTGTCAACTGATAAGATGTTTGTGCTATTATGATAAACACTTTATCAGTGAACCACTTTTTTATATTTTTGACAGGAGCCCTTCTATTAGAGGTTTTACCCACATTAATCTGCACATGATGCCACATGAAATCATCCCTCCAATGATGATCATGCATTTTAATAATCTCAATATCTCCAGTTCTAACATAGTCATCCAACAAAACTCGGTCATAATCTGTCACATTTCTCAAGTAGATATGGAAAAATGTGGCTCCTTGAAGTTTATAGTATTCAATGAAATCTACGATTTGCAAGAATTTCGGCTCATCTCCATACAACGTTGCCATACAAACCGTGAAGTAGTGAGGGGGTTCTGAAATAGGTCAATGAATGGAATTCTGAGTTTTTAAAGCTTACTCGCTATTCTTGGAACTATTGGTACCGAATACTCTGGTTTCTCTTCCAGTGTTTCAGATATGGAAATATATTTTGCTCCCGACCTCCGAGCACAAAATACAGTGGATTCTGGGTAGACCAACGCTTCAAATTGATCTGGAATCTCCTTTCGACGGCAATCGTAATATCGACAGTAGACAGTTTTGCTGGAATATTAAAAATACAGTACCGGTATTTCAGTGGATTGTTGACCGGTTTCAGAAGTCTGTAGCTCGTCTGTCAAGTTTCCAACCATTTTGAAAATTTGGTAGGATGTAAAACATACCTAGATTGAAAACTTTGCATTTATAAAATTTTTCGAAACTTTTTAGTTTTTCAGCTGATTGCCGACTTCTGAAGGACACCGGTTTCTGTGATAAATACCTGAAAAACAGGTGTCTTTTAGAAGGTGGGAAATAGCTGAAAATCTCGGAATTTTCAACAAATTCTGCGAATGCAAAGTTTTTAATCTAGGTCTGTTTTACACCATCCAACATTTTCATAGTGATCTGAAACTTGACAGCCGAGCTATAGATTCCTGAAAATGGTAAAAAATCAATAAAAAATTACACTTCTGTACATCATTTTCACTGTAACTCACTTAAACTGATTCTCTGAAGTCATTGTAACAATAATCTGATCCTTATACACAAACGCAGCCAATAGTGAAAATGTTTCATGGTACAAGTAACTCATATTCCCGATACTCATTTCGGTCCATAATTTGTGTCTTTCTGCCATTGGAATCGAATCTGTTCTCACATTATTCCACTCTTCTTCTGGACAATCTGATCTATAAATTGTTTTTACTGACACTCTAATAAACACTCTAATAGAAGGTCACCCTTTGATCTCAATTATCTCAATTTCAATGAGAGATATCAAAAAATGTGTCAACTGATAAATGTTGGTGATATTATGACAACAATTTTATCAGTTGACAAATTTTTGTTATCTCTTAAAAAAAAATCGAGATAATTGAGATCAAACTGGAAGTATTTTCTTACGAGTTGTAAGTGAAATCTGGGTCCTCTTCTGTATTGAGATGGGAGTTATGGAATTGTACATGTGGTGGAATTGTAGTACCAGATGAAGACTCTGGTTTTTCTGGCTTTGTTTCATTCAGAATCACATTTATTTTCACTTCTTCTCGATCTAAAAGCATACAAATTATAGTTAAATCTTCTAGATTCTAGAGTCTAAAACTTATAGTTATAAACGTCATCTAATGTTTTGAGACGATTTGTAAATGATACTTGAACGGCAGCAGACGCAGAAATAAGCAAAAAAGTCAACCGGAGAAGAAGATACATTTCTGTTGAAGAATGGGAAAACGATCCACTTTCGGAATATTTCAACGAAGATTGTGTGTGGGATAACGCACCGAAAGATCACGAAAGGAAGCGGAACAGACTTTGGAGAAGGCGGAGCCTGGTCTAGGTGGTTTGATTTTCAGGAAAAAATTGATGATCATTTGGTAAGAAATAGTCTGGAAAATATCAATTAGAAAAAAAATAACTTTATACTGTACATCAAAAGTTTTTAAATAAATTAATGTTCTACAAGTTGAATCCTTGGCCTTTGCCGGGCCTTCACAGGATCTGCCATAGTTTCTTCTAGAATCAATATTTTTAACCAACTAAATCAGCTATGATAGAACTCGACAAGTGCTACAAAATCATATTATTTGGATTACTGTATTTTGACTATGAACAAAGTTACAGACAAAAAACAAACTACAGTAAACACTATTTTTGATCTACTGGCCGAGCGCCATCACAACCTCGCCATTCCCCGTGAAACGTCGGCCGCTCAATCACCTCCAAATTCAGAAGCAACAAAATGATTTCTTCTCTTTCGCGTGGTCCGGCGTTGATGGGTTACCTGTATCTATGTTATAGATCTCTTCCTGCTCGCAGGTCGAGAACAATTTTATGAATTTCAAAAAAAAAAACCAAAAAAAATCATAAAATTCAAAAATACCAAAAACATTAATTATATTCCCATCAACGCCCACTTGACTGCACTTTTTGAATGTTTCGATTAATCATATTAAATTATATAAATGGGTTTTTTGAATTGTTTCACTGAAGTGACCACTGCACGTCTTTTTCCCGGATCATTTCATTGTCCTTTTGCATGCCACATTCCCTCAAATTTCGTAGATCGTAGATTCAAATCTCCGCTTCTGTACTTTTTCAAAATCCAGTTTTTTTCATGTCTATGAATTTGAATACAAGAAATGGAAGATCAAGTACGATTTCATTTGTTAAATTAAGTAGTAACATATAAATTAAACTATAATTGAAGTATGACAACAGATTCAAAGTGATGTAACTTCCGGATAATGGCCCGTACCAATAAGAAAACTGAACAATAGTTTAATGATTACTTTCTAAAATGAAATTACGAAAGTTGTTCGATTGGCTGCCTCTGTTCCTGACAATACCAATGACTGACATCTCCAATGTGGCACGGGAGGTGTTTTGAGAATAATTTGGCACATTCTGGGTCCAAACTACTTTCCAATGGCTGCAAATTAGAATGTGAACGTGCTAGGACATAGTCCGAAAAATTACAAAAGCGGAATAGTCAGGCGGATTCAAGTCTGGTGACGAGACTGGCCATTCGCAAGTCGCGATGAATCGAATTTCGGCGAACTCATTCTCTGACGGCTTTGATCCTCTCCAGAAGAAACAAAGATACTAGGCTTTTAGACAGTTCTTGACTGTGTTCAACTATTCAAACATTCGATGATTTTCTTCCCGTTTTCAAAAGTTTTCCAATGCTGCTTGGGCCGCTTCCATCTTGGCCTAGTCAAACTTCGTGTGGAAATCAACATAATGACTTGAAAATTTGGAATTAAGGTAATTAAGACATGCTGAAAATGATGAATATAAATCGCTGTTTGAAAAATGCTCCTGCACACCATGTACATTTCAAATAAGCTCACTGGATTATAAAGAAATGAAAAACGTTTTATTAAAAAACAATAACCCGGAAACAAATTTCAGAAATTTTTTACAGAATTTAGGTTGCTACCAGAAATATTGGTTCAGAATCGGCGTAAACCCAATCAGTCACTTTATCCATTTCTTCTCTACATATTCCACTTGTACTTCGACATACCTTATCTTGGACTGGGCTGAAAAAATCGGGACTCCATAGAATTAACTAATAGGACTACTCACAGAACTTTACCGATACATTTCATTAGAGTGTCGTATGGTTTTGTAGAGAACGTTGGAATCGATCCGTTGAATATGTTTTGAGCCTGAAAAAACAAACAAAACACTGAAATTGTTATTAAAAGGTCATACCGTATCTTCCATATTTTTGATATGAGTAGACTGATCGCCTGGGAAGAATCGGTACGGCTTATCCGTAGTTTCAAGATTTCCATATCCAGGTACGTATCGAAAATGTAGAAGTGCGCCGTCTGCCTGAAAGTTTTTCATTTAAAAATAAACCGATTTTTTTAGAAACTCACTTTTTTACTCCTCGTCCAAGAGAAAAACGAATCAACGAAGCTATGAGGCCAATGAACTTGTGCAATGGCGAGAACAGATGCGTTGAAGACGTACTGAACGAAAATGGATATTATTTCAAAAGCTGATTTTTGCTTTTTATTTTATACCTTTGTCTGTTTACCGGGGGTAGGCTGAAATTGGGGTGATGACACTCCTGAAAAATCGTTTGTATAGATCCTTGGAGTAAATGATATATAATGATTATCGAAAGAGAGAGCTCCAACGTTTGCATCTGCCATTTCTTTGGTGGCATAATCCAGAAGTCTACCATTCGTTGGAACCATGACTTCATCAAAATCCGCAATAGTTCCGATCGTAGTTTTGATATCGAGAATACAAATATTCATAGCCATGAGATATGAAAGTACATAGACGCTATTATCAATTTTTGGATATTTACCAGCGATATCAACTGGTAAACTCGGGAAACTAGGCCAGGATTTGATTTCGATCAATCCCTAAAAATTGATTTCTTAAAATTTCAAAATTGTTATGCTTACCAAATCTCTGTAATACTCCAACACCTTCCAAGTTTCTTTTGTTGCTGAATGGAAGTTTACAATGAAACGAGTGGCTCCTTGAGCTCTCCATGCTTCAATATACAGTACAATATTTTGCCATTGAGAGTAGTAGTACACTGGTTGAAGACATACAGTAATCCCTTCTGTTGTCTTTTTATAAATTTTTTCGACATTTAGTTCTACTTTCTTATTGTCCAAGAAAAGGGTAACCTGAAAGTAATGTATTACTTTTGTCGTTTTAAAATGAAAATTACATTTTTCGGATCTTCATTTGGTTTTAAGCTGATTGAAAATGAATGCGGCATATAGAGGCACGATGATGCTGGAATATAAATCGAGGGACAGTGCCCATCCAGAGGTTTGCCATAAATATTTTTTCTGACTGATTCAGAATTATTCCCATCGAGATGTAGGTTCGCTATCAAATATTGGTTATTCTCCAGACATTTGTTAAGGGAAAAAATTCGAAGACGTGGTGGATCAAATCTGTAATCGACATATGCCGATTGATAGAATGCAATCGGATGTGAAGCGTTAATCGGTTCACCGGCTACCCTGGAAAATAAGAAAGCTATCATTGTTTGGCAGGGGAATTTCTTACATGCTAAATATTTCATCAACAGTTTCCAAATATCCAGAACCAGGTCGATAAGAATAATACATGATGAATACAATCACTAACGATATTATTACAAACTTATATTGTAGAAGTTTCTTCATCTTCGTGTATGAAAGAGAGAACGTTTTCGTAGAAGAGAAAATTTTTCTGGATTCTTCAAAAATCGAATTTATACGGGGACGGATTCGAATCTAGATTGATCTCTCGCCTATTTTATAGTGGGTATTTCGAAGAATGGCAAAGGCCGCTTTTCGTAATATTCCAGACGTAGATTGTGTGCCGGATAACTTTTCAAAAGATCAGAAAAGATCGGAAACGCGGTACAGGGTTTAGGCGCACAACCATCCAAAAGCCTTCCTCATAGCGCGCGTTGGTCCAAGGCGCGTCCAGTTTAGGATTACTGAATTTCGGTTGGCCGGAAATTTATTTATGCCGCGACTTCTGAGCATGGGGTTTAGGCCTTTGTGTTTACGTTTTTGGGATGGCACAAGAGATGGCCATTCCATAAAAATCGTATAGAATATCAGTAGCATTTTCTAATCATCGAATTGATTACCGGGGCTCATTATCAGCAAGTACAGAAACATATGACTTCTTTCATTCGACATTTTTCAAAAATTCTCTTTCATTCCATTTGCCTTCTACCATGATTATGAAAAGGTAGTTTTTTCTCTCCAATAACCACCACTTTGACAAACGTATTTTATCAAAACCGTCTCTGAGAGTCATCATAGCCTTGCCATTCCCCGTTAAACAAGGTCCCCTCAATTACAGTACCGTCCATAAATACCGTATACACTTTAATAGAACGTCACACGGACCGTCTACTGTGAGCTTACATATCTCACTTCGTTTAAAAGATATCAAAAAGTTTTTAACTAACAAAATGTTTATCATGATACCAGAAACATTTCATTAGTTAACCACTTTTTGATATCTCTCACAGAAAATGAGATACATGGACTCAAATTTGACGATTCGGGTGGCACTCTATGTTTTCAGTTGATTTTGACCATTTTTGGGGGTCAAGTGTCGGATCACTATGAAATTTTTGGAGGTTATAAAACAGATTTAGATTGAAACTTTGCATTCACAGAACTTTTCGAAATCTCCTAGTTTTTCAGCTACTTGCTGATCTCTGAAAGACACTTGTTTTTTTTTCACTTTCTCAGTACAAAAATAGGAATAAAAGAGTGTCCTTCACAAATCGGCAAGTAACTGAAAAACTGTAAAATGGATTTTTTTTTTTTGGACTTTTCGATTGGAGTGACCACTACACACTTTAGTTCAGGATCATTTCATTGTTGGTCATCCTACATTCCCTGAAATTTCGTAGATTTTTATCTCCGCTGCTGTACTTTTTTCCCAATCCCGTTTTTTTCATTTCTATGTGTTTGAATACAATACGTAGAAGATTGAGTATCGATTTCATTAGTTGTATAAAGTCGAAGAAAAATAAAAAAAAAACCGTTATCTTTTCTACTAGCTCCATTATTTGGAATCATGACCTCTAAATCTTGTTTTGCTTTTTTTTTAAATGAAAAAAAACTTTATTGAATAAAAACATTAACTAAAAACGAATTTCAGAAGTTTTTACAGAATTTAGGATGCTACCAAAAATATTGGTTCAGATTTGTCATAAACCCAGTCCTCCACTTTATCCATTTCATCTCTACAGATTCCACTTGTACTCCGGCAGACCTTATCTTCCACTGGGCTAAAAATAGGAGCCCATAGAATTAGCTAACGGTACTACTCACATAATTTTACTGACACATTTCTGTAAAGCGTCGTATGGTTTTGAAGAAAACTTTGGCATCACACCGTTGAATATGTTTTGAGCCTGAAAAAAAAACAAACAAAACACTGAAATTGTTATTAAAAGGTTATACCGTATCTTCCATATTTTTGATATGAATAGAAGGATTGTCTGGGAAGAAACGGAAAGGCTTTTCCGTAGTTTCAAGATTTCCAACTCCAGGTTCATATCGAAAATGAAGAAGTGCACCTTCTGCCTGGAAGCTACTCATTTGGAAAAATACTTCAAGTTTCTGAAAAAAACTTACTTTTTTTGTCCTCGTCCAAGAAAAATAAGAATCAACAAAGCTATGAGGCCAATGAACTTGTGCAATGGCAAGAACAGATGCGTTGAAAATGTACTGAATGAAAATACTAATTATTTCAAAAACTAATATTTTTGTTTTTTTAATGGCATACTTTTGTCTGTTTACCGAAAGTCTGAAACTTCGGTGATGCCACTCTAGAGAAGTTAGATGTATAGATTTTTGGGGTCAATGATATGTAATGATTCTCGAAGGAAAGAGCTCCAACTTTAGTACCCATCATTTCTTTAGTCGCATAATCCAGAAGTCTACCATTCGTTGGAACCATGACTTCATCAAAATCAGCAACAGTTCCAATTGTTGTTTTGATATCGAGAATACAGATATTCATAGCCATGAAATATGAAAGTATGAAAACGCTATCGTCAATTTTGGGATATTTATCAGCGATGTCAGCTGGTAAACTTGGGAAACTGGGCCAGGATTTGATTTCAATCAATCCCTAAAATGAATTGATGTTTTATAATTTTAAAATTGTTCTATTTACCAAGTCTCTGTAATACTCCAACGTCTTCCAAGTTTCTTTTGTTGCAGAATGAAAGTATACAATGAAGCGAGTGGCTCCTTGAGCTCTCCATGCTTCAATATACAGTACTATATTCTGCCATTGAGAGAAGTAGTACACTGGTTGAAGACATACAGTGATCCCTTCCGTTGACTTCTTATAAATCTTTTGAACATTTAATTCTACTTTCCCACTGCCCAAGAAAATGGTAACCTGGAAATATTGTATTACTTTTGTCATTTCAAAATACAAAACTACATTTTTCGGATCTTCATTTTGTTTCAAGGTAATTGAAAATGTATACGGGACATAGAGACATGACGATGCTGGAATATAAATTGATGGACAGTGCCCATCCAGAGGTTTCCCATAAATTTTTTTTCTGACTGGTGCAGAATTATTCCCATTGAGATGTAGGTCAGATAACAAGAATTGATTATTCTTTACACATTTGTTTAGTGTAAATATTCGAAGACGTGGGGGATTAAATCGATAATCAACATACGCAGATTGATAGAATGTAATCGGAAATGAAGCGTTTATAGGTTCACCTGCTAAACTAAAAAATTTTTCTAGGATTGCTTGGGAAGTTAATCTCTTACATGCTCAATATTCCGCCAATAGTTTCCAGAAGTCCAAAATCAGGTTCATAAGAATAAAATATAAAGATAAAAAGTATTAACGAGATTAGTACGAATTTATAATCATGTTGAATTTCCTTCATTTTAGATTAGAAAGGGAGACTTCCTGGGAATACAAAAAAAAAGTTTGTAGAAGAGGAAAAAAAGTTTCTGGATTCTATAAAAATTGAAATTATTCGGAGAAGGATTTGAATGTAGATAGATCTCTTTCCTATTTTATAGGAGGGCCTGTTGAAGAATGAAAACAATACACCCTTTTGAAATATTCCAAACGTAGATTGTGTAGCGGATAATGTACGGAATAATCACGAAGGATCGGAAACGCCGAACAGGGTTAAAACACAACCAACGAGTTATGACGTCTTGAATGTGTATCATTATTTAGCGTCCACTTTGTATACAGCGTGAAAAATTGAGCGTCTTTTAAAACTTGTAAATCCGTTCTCAAAATTTTCTTAAGAAACTTCCAAAGCGCTGAAATTTCGGTTTCAGTAGCGAAAAATTTGCGTTATGCTTAAAATTAGAGTTTCACATTTCGATGTGAATCAGAGTTGTCAGGAAGTGAAATTTTTAAACCTGGAAGTCGGAAGTCGGAAGTAAAATTATATGTCCGGAAGTCGGGAGTAGAAAGTCGGAAGTAAAATTTCGAACAAGGAAGTCGTAAGTCAGAAGCCGGAAGGGAGAAAATGCCCGGAAGTCGGAAGTCGGAAGTCGGAATTCCTGACATCTCTGATGTAGATTTCAACAAACTCGTTCTCTGACGGCCTTGATTCTCCCCAGAGAAAGCAAATTTCGAGAACTTAGGTTTTTTTTTCGACAGTTCTTGACCATTAGATTATTCTCGACAAAGTTGTTTGTGAGATTCCAAGAGCGTTTCCAGTGCTACCTGGGCCCACTCTCCTCTTTGCCATCTCGACTAGGGTACCTCGGTGTGTAGAACTAGTCCCCCTTTGAGGAAAAAAACCTGATGACTGGAAACAATTTGATTAAAACATGCTGACATGAAAATCATGGATATGAAACTATTGTTCTACAAAAGAATTACAATTAAAAGACTCCGGATTGCTTTGGCTCCCTATTTCCAGTAAGCTCACTGGATCATAAAAAAATGAAAACAAGTTCTATTTTTGAAAAAACAATTCCTACACACTAATATTAGAAAAAATTCAGAATTTAGGTTCCTACTAAAAATATTGGTTCAGAATTATCATAAACCCAATCTGTAACTTTATCCATTTCCTCTCTACAGATTCCACTTGTACTTCGGCACACCTTATCTTGGACTGGGCTGGAAAAAATAGGACTCCATAGAATTAACTAATGTGACTACTCACTCGACTTTACTGAGACATTTCTGTAAAGCGTCGTAATATTTTGAAGAAAACGTTGGAATCGAACCGTTGAATATTTGTTGAACCTGAAAAAATACCTACTCGACTGAAACTGTTTTTCAAAAGTCATACCGTATCACGCATGTTTTGAATATGAGTCGACTGATCGCCTGGGAAGAAACGAAAAGACTTTTCCGTAGTTTCAAGATCTCCATATCTAGGTGAATATCGGAAATGAAGAAGTGCACCGTCTGCCTGAATGCTTCTTATTTAAAAATACTTCAAATTTTTGAAAAACTCACTTTTTTACTCCTCGTCCAAGAGAAAAACGAATCAACAAAGCTATGAGGCCAATGAACTTGTGCGATGGCGAGAACAGATGCGTTGAAGACGTACTGAATGAAAATACGAATTATTTCAAACCCTAATTTTTTTGTTTTGTCATCGCATACTTTTGTATGTTTAGCAGTAGTCTGAAACTTCGGTGATGCCACTCCAGAAAAATTCGATGTATAGATTTTTGGAGTCAATGTCAAGTAGTTGTTCTCAAAGGAAAGAGCTCCAACGCTTGTACCCGTCATTTCTTTGGTGGCATAATCCAGAAGTCTACCATTCGATGGAACCATGACTTCATCAAAATCAGCAATAGTTCCGATTGTAGTTTTGATATCAAGAATACAGATATTCATAGCCATGAAATATGAAAGTACATAGACGCTATTATCAATTTTTGGATATTTACCAGCGATATCAACTGGTAAACTCGGGAAACTAGGCCAGGATTTGATTTCGATCAATCCCTAAAAATTGATTTCTTAAAATTTCAAAATTGTTATGCTTACCAAATCTCTGTAATACTCCAACACCTTCCAAGTTTCCTTTGTTGCCGAATGAAAGTAGACAATAAAACGGGTGGCTCCTTGAGCTCTCCATGCTTCAATATACAGTACTATATTCTGCCATTGAGAGTAGTAGTACACTGGTTGAAGGCAGACCGTAATCCCTTCTGTTGTTTTTTTGTAAATTTTTTCAATATTTAGTTCTACTGTCTTACTGCCCAAGGAAATGGCAACCTGAAAATCATGTATTACTTTCGTAATTTATAAATACAAAGTTACCTTTTTCGGATCTTCATTTGGTTTTAAACCAATCGAAAATGTATGTGGGGTGTAAAAGCATGATGACGCCGGAATATAAATCGATGGACAGTGCCCATCCATAGACTTTCCATAAATATTTTTTCTAACTGATTCAGAACTATTTCCATTTAAATGCAGGTCGGCTAACAAAAAATGATTATTCTTTACACATTTGTTTAGTGTATAAATTCGAAGACGTGGTGGATCAAAACGGTAATCAACATATGCCGATTGATAGAATGCAATCGGAAATGAAGCGTTTATTGGTTCGCCTGCTACTCTAAAAATGTTTACCATAATTGTTTGGGAAGTGAGTTTCTTACATGCTAAATAATTCATCAACAGATTCGAAATATCCAGAACCAGGTTGATAAAAGTAAACTATGACGAATACAATCACTAAAGAAATTAGTACAAACTTATATCGTTGAATTTTCTTCATTTTTATGAAAAGCGTTTCTTAAGAAGGGATTTTTTTTGGATTCTAAAAAGATATTCAGGAAAGGATTTGAGTCTAGAATGATCTCTTTTCTATTTTATAGTGGATCTGTTGAAGATTGGGAAGAATACCTCTTTTGAAAGCCAAACGTAGATTATGATCCGGAGAATTTACCGAAAGATCAGAAAACATCGGAAACGCGGAACAGGGTTTAGGCGCACAACCATCCAAAATTCTGGTTCAGAGACAGCGGCCAAATAGCGGAAAAAGCGCGCGTTGATTAAAAAAAACAAATCCAGGTACCTTTTGAAGTTATCAAAACTTCGTCTGGTCTAAAAGTTTCCTGGATTTTTTTCCTGGAATATCTGAGCATGGGGTTCGGACCATTGCTTTTTTGTTCTTTTTGTTCCACTTCGATTTTTTATATGTTATAAAACATACCTCGATTAAACACTTTGCTTTACAGAACTAGTGAGTCTGTTGAAGATTGGAAAGAATACCTCTTTTAAAAGTCAAACGTAGATTACGATCCAGATAATTTACCGAAAGATCAGAAAAGATACAAAAAGCGGAACAGGGTTTAGGCGCACAACAATCCAGAATCCTTGAAAAAAGCGCGCGTTGAAAAAAAAATTCACCGGCCAAATCCAGGTATACTTGGAAATTATCTTATCGTCTGGCATAAAAGTTTCTTGAGCATGGGTGTCAGACCTTTGCTTTTTTGTTTTTCGACTTGAAAAATATAGATGATCATTCCATGATAAATGGTCTAGAAAGCCTAAATAATCTCGGCTATCTGTAGAATTCTCTCATTTATAAATTGATACCGGGATTCAGAACCTGCAGAAACATATGATATCATTCATTCGACATTTTCCGAAAGATTCCTATAAACTCTATTTATTAGGTTGAAAGCAACGTAACTGTCCATTTCTTATTAATGCCGTGTTCAAAGTTGATTTCCAAAAGAAATTTCTTGGAAAAATGTTGTCCAAAGTTACCATCGCTTTCCAGATTTCCAAAGGGGCTTTCGCTTCGAGACCCACCTGACATGAATTTCCATGTTCAACAATAAAATTAGAGTCAAAACCGTGATACAGTAGTTTAGTGTGTCTGGAAAACAGGAAAACAATCGCAGCTTTGGACAGCCTTTCCCAGGAAATATCTCCTGGATATCAACTTTGAACACGCTATAATAAACAAATCAAAAACAAGATTAATCTAAAATTCACAGTATGCACCGTCGTTATCCACAACATGATGGTAACATTCAGGTAACTTTTGGGGAAAATAAATTGAAACTGTCGATAAGCTAAAAACCATCCTTGGCCGCGCTTTTTTTCAGAATTTTCAGGACCCGGCCCGAATTTTCGAAAAAAATTTTTCTGTCTTTTCAAAAAATTTTTTGGGGTCAACAGAAAAAAATGGACGATTTTTCTGACAAAAAAAATTTTCTTCAAGATAAGAGTGTCCATAAAAATAGTTCTTTTACAAAAAAATTTCAAAAAAATTTTCAAATTTGGAGAACCCGGGCCCGCCGGGCCGGGCCGGGCCCTGGAAATCTTCGTCCCGGGCCCTGATTTTGCAAGTATGCTAAAAACTGCACTGAAGGAATACTTTATTTCACGTCAGTTTGGCTTTTGGAGGGATGGTATACACAAGTTACCTAAACCTTGGTGGACCACGACGGTGCATACTGTTAGTTTTGGATAAATCTTGTTTTGAATTATGTCCTAATTAAAAAATGGACAGTTACTTTCCTTCCAACCTAATAAATTGAATTTAGAGGATTCTTTTGGAAAATGTCAAATGAATGAAGCCGTACGTTTCTGCAGATTCTGAATCCCGGTAATCAATTTATTAATGAAAGAATTCTACAGATAACCAAGATTATTTACGCTTTTTAGACTATTTTTCATGGAATTATCATCTATATTTTTTAAGTCCAAGAACAAAAAAGCAAAGGTCTGAAATCCATGCTCAAGAAACTTTTATGCCAGACTATAAGATAATTTCCAAGTATACCTGGATTTGGCCCGTGAATTTTTATTCAACGCGCGCTTTTTTCAAGGATTCTGGATTGTTGTGCGCCTAAACCCTGTTCCGCTTTTCGGATTTTTTCTGATCTTTCGGTAAATTATCTGGATCATAATCTACGTTTGACTTTCAAAAGAGGTATTCTTTCCAATCTTCAACAGACTCACTAGTTCTGTAAAGCAAAGTTTTTAATCGAGGATTGGTCACTTGATAGCTGAGCTCCAGACTCCAGAACATGGTCAAAATCAACTGAAAAACACGCTTCTGGATATCTTATTGACTGGTACTGTATATTATAGACATCATCCTCGAGAGCAATATTAGGAATCTAAAATATACTTACAAATCACAAAATCCAATAATCATTCAAAAACATTAACTATATTCCCATCAACACTCAGTTGACCGCACTTTCTGAATGTTTCGATTGTTCAGATTAATCAGAGTTCTTGTTTTCACAGGTTAAGGTAATTGGGGACTTTATCGACTTTTTTTCGGATTGTCTGATTGGAGTGGCCAATTTATTCTTGTTCATTTCATTGTCCGCTTTCATGCCACATTCCCTGAAATCTTTTAGATTATACTCTCCGATCTTGGACTTTTTTTTCTAAATCCAGTTTTTGTGTTCTTCCTTGAAATGTAAATACCAAACATCGGAAATTGAGTATCGATTTCATTAGTTGTATTAATTCAAAGATAAATTAAGTTTAATTATTCAAATCATTCGCTAGCGTCATTTTTCTGAGTCGTGGTCTTGAAATATTGACTGGATTCCGTTGAAGATACAACATTTTCATCGTTTTGCTTGTCCCGTCCTATTGTTTGATATACATGTTTGGTTCCAGAATTACATTAGCAATGAGCTCTTCTCTAAACTGCACGTCTTCATTGAGGTTATCCGTGAAGTTTTCAGGAGACAGATTGGAGGATGTGGAAAATTTTCTAAAAGAAATAATTGATTTCTGATGAGTAATGCAAAAAAAACTACCTCAAGATACCAGAAGGTTCTAAACTTTCATCCAGTTCATCCCCAAGATATACGGTTATTGGGTGGTCGTTGATGGAGACAATCTGAACAAAAGTATTTCCCATCAAAACTAAAAAATTTCGACACTAACTCGTTCGGGTCTGACAAGCAATCTGGTGACATCTGCATTTTCTGGTGAACTCCATTTCAAAATGTTCGTTTTGTGATCCACAATGCTGCTGAAATATTAATACATGATTCATCGGATTTTTAATTTCAATTGTTACTCCAAATACGCAGCGATTGTCTCCTTATCTTGTTTCGCTTCTAAACGATCTTCCAAATTCAAAAACGCCGTCCATTTGGAGAGATACCTGCTTCGATGAAGACAATCCTGAAAAGGGAAACCGGCTGCTTCAAATTTCTCTTCTCTCAGAAAAACTCACATTCGCTTGAACCTGATCCGAAACGTCTTCAGCTACTTTCACAACTCGAATATCCCCTGATCTGATATAATCATCTAGTAATACCCTTTGATAATGACTCGTATTTTTCAAGTAAACATGGAAGAAAGTAGAGCCTTGTAGTTTGTAGTATTCAATGAATTAGCGATTTTCAGCATGTTCTCCTCGTGATTTTCCAGAGTTACACAGACGGAGAAAAAGTGTTTCGGAGCCCGTCCTTGGATTTTCACTGGGGTTTGAACTTTTTCTTCGAGTGATTCACTGATAGAAATATAGTTTGCTCCGGCACGTCTTGGACAGTATACTGTAGATTCAGGAAAGACGAAGGATTTCATCTGGCGGACCATTTCCTTTTTCTTGCAATCAAAGTAACGACAAAAGACAGTCTCGCTGGAACATTCTAGGTTATTAGAAGCTCATAAAAGGAACCAATTAAGACCGCCGACCCAGCCGACCGGTAACTGGCCATGCTGACCGACTACGTACATTTGACTGTCAACCAACCAGAGAGTGTCTACGTACGCAGCATTTTATTTTACGATGCGCTACACATTTTTTTGATTTTGTAAATCAGAACATGATTCGTACGTAAACACTCTCTGGCATGTTGACGCGCAAATGCTCAAGTTCGGTCGGCGGTCCGTCGGCTGGGTCTGCGGTCGGTCGGCGATTGAAGACTTTCGACCGACCACAATATACTCCTAAAACCAACGTGGAGAAGTTTCTGGCCGATAAAGTGACCGCAATATAATTCTTATAAGCGAAAGCTCCTAAAATCGTTGGCTTCTCCTCTCCTATGAAATCAGTTTCATTGAGTTCGACATTCTTATTGGCTATCCACTGTTTGAATACTGATTTGTGGGGTACTTCGTCCAATGTTACATTATTCCACTCTTCCACATGGCAACTTGATCTGGAATTTTCATCTACTGTAACTTTTAACTTTGAGCCAATTTATCTTGGTTTCTGTCAAAGATTTGGAAACGTTGTAACTGATAAAATATTTAACATGATATTAGAAACATTTTATCAGTTGACAGATTTTTAATATCTCTCATAGGAACTGAGTTAATTGAGCTCAAATTTGACAGTGTTTATGCTGAAAATCAAAGGTGAACTAATAACTCACTTATCAACGACTACCATTGGTTCTTGAGTAGAAATCAAAAATTCTGAAGAACTGGAAACTTCTGTTGAGCTCTCGGCTGTTACGGTACTTCCAGATGCAGTTTCCGTTGAATTAGCGAACATCAGAGATTCCACAGGACGTTCAGAATTGTCATTTGCCAGATTCTCTTTGTTTTCTTCTATAGTCACAAATCCTTCATCAACTTTTGCGTTTACTTCAAACGTTCCTGGAGTTGTGGTCTCAACCAAGTCTTCTGAATCTTTTCCTGGTTGTTCTGATTCTTCAGGTGCTTCCGAAGTCTCCTCAATCTGTATATTTACTTCGTCAACAGTTGCTGTTGAATCTTCTGGAGCCTTGGTAGTTTCTTCCTCGATCAGTTCCTCTTCATTAGTTTTCTGTGTACTTGGAAGCTCTGTTACTTCTTCAACTCCACTGTTCTGATCCTCAACTTTTTCAGAATCAAGCTCTGAAATTCTCTCTTTCTGTTTCCCTCCGTCGTAGTTTCTTCCACTTCCTCACTCTCTGTTATTTTTCGCTCCTCTTCTTCCAACTTTGCCAACTTCTCCTTGTAGCTTTCATCGTCAGGGCCAGAGGGTAATACGGAATTGTTGAAAACTGGACTTTCAATGCTGGATTGAGCTTCGGGGGATATTACTAGAGCATCTTGTGAGGCTTTTTGGAAGTCATCGCTATCTGGTTTTGTTTCAGAAAACGGGTTCGCAGATATTACTGGGGACGGATTATTTTCATGATATTCGTGAGAATCTGAAGAAAAAAGCTTTTGAATTCAAATGTTGAACCAACCTACCTGGTTTAGGAGTTTCCTGTTTAGAATCCGGATAACCTATATAAAAAGTGGCAGCACAAAGTACAATAACAACTAGTAAAAACTTCAGGAACCGGTTTTGAGCGGCAGTCTGAGTTTGCCACGTGAACGGTGTATAGGCCACATCTCGACCCATTTTCGGAGAAAGAGAATGCGAGCGAAAAGCCGAGAAGGAATAGATGGGTGAGATTTCAGGTAGATAAGAAGGTATGTGGATTCTTGGAGGTGTGCGGGGAAGAGGAACTGTTGAAGTTGAACATTTTGTTTAGAAGATTCCAGAATAGATACTAAGTGCAAAAAATTTCAAAAAAGAGGATTGGTCTTACAAAAACAAGTATATCTTTAGACATAAATATCTTAAAAGTAGGAAAATTAGTATAAATATAGCATTGTTGTGATTGTCCAAAGATTAATGTTTCTTGCGCACCGTTGTGATTTTCATAAGATGAAGCAACTTTGACAAGCTATAAATTAGTTCAAAGTCAGTCAAAAAATTTGAGGTTAGGCCAGTTTACTGATGACTTATTGAAATTTCTGCACCGTGAATTTGAGCCCAGCACTAAGCTTTACGTAAATTTTATTCTAGTACAAACTTTGGTCGTTCTTTCAATTTCAACGATTCTCAGTGGTTTATAAAAAAGGCAACATGAGAAACTCATGAAAAATTTTATTAAATTTGTTCAGAAACTTTGAATCTTCTAAGCCGCGAGATTATTTTTCTCATGCTGCTGTTCTAGCCAACACGACGCATTGAGTCCTCCATGGATTTGATAAATTCGTTGTTTCTGATCACAAGTGACATCAATCACATCATATACCCATTTGACTCGTTTCAGAATCTGAAATTTCGATTTTTGAAAAAATCTCAAAATAAAACGAGATACCCATACTTGTAACGGGCCGGGCCGGGCCAGGCTTTTTTCCGAATTTCGAAGGCCGGTCCCGGCCCGAGCCCGGTTTTGAAAATTTCAAAAAACAAGTTTTGAAAATTTCAAAAAACACATAATTGGGGACCCTTATGTGATTTTTTTCGATCAAAATTTTTTTTCGAGTTTTTTCGATCTTTCTAGATTAAACAGACAAACAATCCAAAAAAACAAAAAAAAATGGAGAAATCATATTGAGAGCTCAAAATTTGGCTCAAAAATACAGAATTCTTGATACCGGGCCCGGGCCTTGAAAATTTCCTCAGGCCCGGCCTGGGCTTTGGCGGACCGGCCCGGAATTTCACAAGTATGGAGATACCTTCTCAGTCAACAAGTTATCTATCCACTGCGCAATTGGGGATATACTAAATGGAGCATGTATCATCATTCTATCCAGTGCACCCGCAAACACCCGCTGTTGTACATTCCGATAGTGTCTGAAAGTTTTTTTTCTATTTTCAGAAATTTTCATTTTCTCAAACCTGACAACTCCGATACTTTCATTCACCAATGACCTCCTCATTCCTGAATAGGTCGCCAATGGAGCATGAATCGTCATTATGCCTATTTTTTCAGGCCGGATAATGCATTTCGGTTGGTTCCAAAACGATCCAACTTGAGAGAGATTCTGATATTTGTGGAACACCATTTCTTCGATCAGCTGCTTTTCGTTTTCATATCTAGCTGGAGTATTATCTGTTTTGATTATCCATTGAACCTTGAAATGGAGATTCACGATGTTAGGGTCGGTAACGGAGCTGGAAATTTGAAAGTTTGGGTTTTTCGGTTGACATGGACTCACTCCAAGAAGCTAGTGATGGTTTTGTAAGAATCACTTCTCATCTCCATTCGTTCATCGACATCGATAACTGCGGTCCACTTGGAAAAATATTTGTTCCGATGGTGGCAATCCTGAAAATACAATTTGCAAAATTTTCATACTTTCCAAGCTTTGAGCTATGGAACTTTCTAGTGTCCTTTTAACAACCAGATAAAGCTTCCATTTGGTCGGGAAATTTAGCCGACAGACCGACCGTCAACCAAGCTGAATTTCAATGATGCGTACGCAAACACTTGATGCACAAAATGTTATCGGTCGGCTGTCGGTCGCCTGGGTCGACGGTCGCCAATTTTTGATCAATAAAAATGGATCCCCTATTTTCAGAAACTCACATTTATCTGCGCATTATGCCACATAAAATCATCCCTCCAATGATGATCATGCATTTTAATAATCTCAATATCTCCGGTTCTAACATAGTCATCCAACAAAACTCGGTCATAATCGGTCACATTTCTCAAGTAGATATGGAAAAATGTGGCTCCTTGAAGTTTATAGTATTCGATGAAGTCAACGATTTGCAAGAACTTCGGTTCATCTCCATATAGTGTTGCCATGCAAACAGTGAAATAGTGAGGGGGTTCTGAAAATGGGTCATGGGTGAATTTCTAGAGAAAAAAGTACTTACTTTGAATTCGAGGAACAATTGGAATAGAGTATTCGGGAACTTCTTCCAGATTTTTCGAAATGGAAATGTATTTTGCTCCTGGTCTTCGAGCACAAAACACAGTGGATTCTGGATTCACCACTGATTCAAATTGATCTGGAATTTCTCTCCGGCGACAGTCATAGTAGCGACAGTAGACGGTATTACTGAAATACGAATATAGAATAATTTTGTCAACGCTATAACAAACTTGAACTGATTCTCCGCAGTTAACGTTACTATAATTTGATCGGTGTACACAAATGCTCCAAGTAATGCAAACGAGTTATGGTACAAGTACTTCCGTATGCCAAGATTTTCCTCGGCCCACTCTTTGTGTCTCTCCTGGTTTGGGATAGAATCTGTGTAGACGTTATTCCAATCTTCGATTTGGCATTCGGATCTGAAGATTTCTATAGGTAAGTACCGGAAATTCTAGGAACGACGCTCACGATTTGAAATCAAATAATGAATCCTCTTTCTCATTAAAATGACTATTATACAAACTTGTTGCTTCTTTTTTTGATTTTCCAACTTTCTTGACTACTTTATCATTCAAATTGATATAATGGACCACTTCGGATGTCGCTGAAATTGGTTTTTTATAGAGCTCACAATTTCAATCATTTAGCAAAACTTACAATTTTTGACCTCTTCTATTGTTTTCACATTTTGAGAAAAAGTAACTGAAATAGAGCTTAAAATGATTGAGGGTAAGGAAAGAAGGAGGGTGCATCGAGACAACATTCTGCCAATAATTAGATCCATTTCGGTGTCTTTTGAAGACAATTGTTCGCAGATAAGCTCGCATAAAAAGTTGTGGAACAAGGAATGGAGGATAACGAATATTGGGATGAAAATTGGTGAAAAAATAGAGGGAGATTAGGATCAATCGGCTATTGTTCTGGATCATACAAGATTGGATGTCGAGACATTTTATTTGAAAAATACTTTATTAACAAATCTAACTAAGAAAAATCTGCAAAAGTAAAAATACAATTTATGTTCCTATCAAAAATAATGGTTCAGATTTTGCATAAACCCAATCTTCCACTTTGTCCATCTCCGCTTTACATAATCCACCAGTACTAACGCATATTTTTTCCTCCGATTTCCTAAAAAAAAGAAAGAATTAATTAAATTACCGTAAAACCTCTAATAGAACACCACCCGGATCGTCCACTTTGAGCCTATATATCTCATTTCTTTTGAAAGATATCAAAAAGTGGTTAACTAGTAAAATGTTTATCAGGATATCAGCAACATTTCACTATTTAGCCACTTTTTGATATCTTTCACAAAAAATGAGATATATAGGCTCAAAGTGGACGATCCGGGTGTCGTTCTATTAGAGGTTTTACGGTAACTGATGGGACTCGGCTCCGCGTCACTTCAAAACCGGTCGTTTCGAAACCGGTCGTTTCGAAACCGCGACACTTCAAAACTAGTCAGTTCGAAAATACTAAATTTAGAATCTGCAATTTATTATTTTTTTGGTTTCGAAACGACCGGTTTCGAAGTGACTGGTTTCGAAGTGACCGGTTTCGAACTAACTGGTTTCGAAATGACTGGTTTCGAAACGACCGGTTTCGAAGTGTCGCGGTTTCGAAATGACGCGGAGCATGGGACTCACATGATTTTATTGACACATTCCTGTAACGTATCGTAGGGCTTCGAAGAAAACTTTGGCATCACACCGTTGAATATTTTTTGAGCCTGAAATAACAAACTCAATTCGCTGAAATAGTTTTTTAAAAGGGGCCTACCGTATCTTCCATATTTTTGATGTGAGTAGAATGATTATCGTCTGGGAAGAAGCGGTAAGGTTTTTCCGTAGTTGTAAGATTTTTAGATTCAGCGTCATATCGGAAATGCAGAAGTGCACCGTCTGCCTAAAAAGTTGTAATTTGAAGAAAAAAATTGGAAAAAATAACTCAAATTTTTACTGATCATCAAAGAATCCGTGAAGCTATCGGGAACATGAACTTGTGCAATATCAATAACGGATGCGTTGAAAACGTACTGGAAAATTTGTATTAATTAACTTAAGTTTTTTGGCTCTACTAATTGTAAAAAAATTTGGTACTTAAAAAGGTTCACACTTTTTATGGATAAAATCGGACATTTTTTGCATTCCCATAATTAACATTTTTGCTTGGCTTTTCATTAATTTGTAAATTTCGAGATTAAAAATCAATCACAGCGTTTTTAATATGTACTCGTCCACTGACGGGGACTCTTCCTCTCGTTTGTCTGGGCAAAGTATTTCAAGAATCGCTTGTAACACATTTGGATGTTGCTGGCAACCTTAGGTCAGAGGGTTAGAGGTTTTCGGCTCTCGGTGGGATCTAAGTTCTCCCAGTATTCGGAGTGTTCATTCTGTGTGGTAACCTTGCTCTCGTGTTCATCATACCCATCAAGCTTCTATCTGCTTCGTTATCATATAAAAGATTCATCGTTGTCTCCATCTACAACTTGTCTTTGACAATAAAACTGTCATCACTCGAATAATTTCTGAGTTTCTGAATTTCTGCATTTCCAAATTGTTTCTCTAGACATCAGCAAATGACGATGAACCTTCTGATGACAACGAAGCAGACCGAAGGCTCGATGAGTATGATAACAATGAAATCCCGGTGACCACTCTGAATCTTTTATCAAAGTCGAAGGCGATTCAGAATATGAAACTGTGAATCTAGACAACGGCCCGAATCGAATGTTCGCTTAGGCTTCTTTGGTTGCAGAATCAAACATTTTTTCCTGAACCTTTTCACAAAATTTACCAAAAAGGTCCTTTTTTCTTAACTACCAAACGTTTAAAATACCGACATATCAAAGCAGAGCCGATTTCATTGTTGCTTACTTTTGATGGCCAAGCTAAAATCTTGAATTTCGGTGATGCCACTCCAGAAAAGTTTGCTGAATAGATTCTTGGAGTCAATGATACGTAATGGTTTTGAAAGATGAGAGCTCCAACTTTTGTATTCGCCATTTCTTTGGTCGCGTAATCCAAAAGTCTACCATTCGTTGGAACCATGACTTCATCGAAATCAGCAACAGTTCCAATTGTTGTTTTGATATCGAGAATACAGATATTCATAGCCATGAAATATGAAAGTATGAAAACGCTATCATCAATTTTCGGATATTTATCAGCGATATCAACTGGTAAACTTGGAAAACTGGGCCAGGGTTTAATTTCAATAATTCCCTGAAATTAACTGATATTGTAAAAAATTTAAAATTGTTCTATTTACCAAGTCTCTGTAATACTCCAACGTCTTCCAAGTTTCTTTAGTCGCAGAATGAAAGTATACAATAAAACGAGTGGCTCCGTGGGCTCTCCATGCTTCAATGTACAGTACAATATTTTGCCATTGAGAGTAGTAGTATACTGGTTGGAGACATACAGTAATCCCTTCAGTTGACTTTTTGTAAACCTTTTGAACACTCAGTTCCACTTTCCTACTGCTTAAAAGAATGGTAACCTGGAAACATATTTTTATGGCTTGTCATTTGATCATAAAAATTACTTTTTTCAAATCTTCATTTCTTTTTAAATCAATGGAAAATGTATAAGGGTTATAGACGCACCCTTCTTGCTCGATATAATTTATTGGGCATTTTCGATTCAGAGGTATTCCGTAAATATTTTTTCTAACTGGTGCAGAATTATTTCCATTAAAATGTAGATCGACTAACAAAAATTGATTATTCTTCAGACATTTGTTTATTGTAAAAATTCGAAGACGTGGTGGATCAAATCGATGATCAACATATGCCGATTGATAGAATGTAATCGGAAATGAACCGTTTACGGTATCATCTGTTACACTGAAAAATAAGAAAACTATAATTGTTAAGTAACGGAAATTCTTACATGCTCAGTAATTCACCAACAGTTTCCAAATATCCAAAATCAAGTTCGTAGGCATAAAATATGAAGACCACAAATATCAACGAAATCAGTACACCCTTGTATCGTTGAATATCTGTCATGTTTAGGTTTGACAAAGTTTGAAGAGAGAAAAAAGTGTCTGGGATTTGCAAAGATAGAAAATTCTAGATAGAAAATTCGGTGGAGGATTTGAACCTAGACTGAACCTCTCCGATTTCACAATAGGTCTCTTGATGAATGGAAAAGAAGCTATTTTCGAAAAATTCTGAACGTAGATTGTGTACGGGATAATGTACGGAGAGATAAAAGGAAATCGGAAAAGCGAAACAGGGTTTACAGACCCAGAATCCAAGGGTACAGCGAGGTCATCGAGTTCTTAGGCTACATTATAAGGTACATGGGTCTAGGGAAAATAAATCTTATGGTCTAGGGAAAAGAATGAATAATACTTCGTAAACAGACGGTCTTCAGTTGTCCATTTGACCTTCGAAATAGCTGAAAAAAAGTTGGAGATCGAGGTCAGATATAATAAGAATTTTTTTTGGATGAAACGTCTTCTCATGAATCAGTGATCAGCTTGTTTCCGCAGGACCTCCAGGAATGAATAAAAACACGTAGCAGGTATATCCGACGGCTCCTCACAAAACTTTTATAAATCTTCCGAGTCTTCCGAAAGCAAAAAAACTCAAATTGATAAGTTTCTATTTCGATAAATCAAACTCTTTGGAACAAAGGAGGCGAAAGTTCAGAAGTATCGATTAAAGGGAAATCTTATGAAAATAGAATCGGTGATGCACGAGCAGAAGCTTCTGGTTGAAACCGTCCCAGAAAAATTATGATTGGGGAAAAATGCCGGGAAAATGAAGATGCCGATAGAATATTCTTAAACCAATCACAAGTTATGGTCTGATCATTTGAGCTAATGGAAGTGATATAATGAAATAGGGATTCACCAAGATGATAGGAACAATTTCAGGAAAAGAGTATGAACTCTTACAATACGGTGTACAGTAACCGGTGTTCACACAGCGCGTAGCTATCGTGCCGCTTTCATACAATATGAAATCGGATAGCGGTGCAACTCCCGCCATCGTCGCTTAGCCGGAAACGCGGTTTTTAAAAAGATCGAAAATAGTTTGTTAATTGACACTTTTTTGATATCCTACACAGAAACCGAGATGAACGAAGTTTGAAGTTAGGGAAACGGGATCATTCTACATATTAGTGCTTACGATAACTATCAATACGAGTTAAATTTCAGGGTTCGTCTTCCAACTTGTAGATTTTCGGTATATGAGGCCCTTCAAACAATATACGACATATTAACCGATTCATTTTAAAAAAATGAATGTATGCAATTTTGAATAGCATCGGAATTAATTTGTATTTTGAATCCAAATGTTCATAATGATAGTGCTTGGATTTATAATATTTTTCAAAAAGTTGGACACAAGTCAACTACGAAAATATAATTTTCGCTATTTTACTTTTTCACACATACTGGAAAAAAACGGGTTCTCATAAGAAACATCCGACATGAGATCCGCGGCAGATCAGAAATTCAAAGAAAGATTCAAATCTTTCCTTGTTCGGAAAATCGGACTTGGGTGCGGTGAACGTGAGACTACCCAGGGTGAGGACAATTATTTTAGAGTGGCTTTTTTAGAATTTTTCTTTGAAGACGTCAAAACCGGAACAGTCGGTCTTTGCGATATGTATAAAACTTATTAACGAGCCAAATAAGCGGAATAAATAGGTAAAAGATTAGGGATTTTTCATGAGCTAGATCAGCAGAATCGAAATTTTTTAGGATTTTCGGAAAATCGCACCTGCGTAGCTCAGTCGGTAGCGGTGCTGTACCCGTGATCATTTCCTCATGACTTCAACACACGACGGTGGTTCTCTAGAAAATATCTAGAAAACGTTTTTAGTGAATTGCCTTCTTTAAACATTCGAAATTGCCCTATTATTTTATGGACAGATTATGCCAAGCTGGGATTCAAAACTTGAGTAGAGATTCATACAAGCTTCCTTATCATCAGATTGTTAATCTCCTCAGACAGTGAAACATTTTCAATTTCCTTGAAATACGCTTTTCTTCCAATTGTCAGTTCACACTATACACATCAACAAACATCAAGAAAAAATTGGACGGAAAGAAAAGTCACCATCTCCGAAATCTGATCGAAGTCGGGATATACGCGAGAAGCGTGATTTCGTGTAACGTCTATTTCGAATAAATAACAAAGCCCACATAAATATACCGTAAAAACTCTAATTTAACACCATGGGCCATGGCGTTCTATTTTTCAATACATAGCTGGGAGAACGTTCTATTAGAGAGTGGCATTCTATTATTCGACATCATGAGAAAAAATTTCGTTCAGGGATGTGGGATTTTATCAGCATATAAATTTATTTAAAAAGGTTCAAAACATTCAAATTTGACCATTTTCAACTATTTTCCTTATTTAAAGGTGGGGGGAAATGAAAAAAATAATTTTCTCGATATTTCGTTTAAATATGCCCCTCGAGGAGTTGAACTTATTGGGGCGATGATTGAGGGTGCGGCGCCGCTACCGACTGAGCTACACGGGCAAAGAGAAAGCGGCCGCCCGATTGCATACATAAAGGCGAGGACGACAGCTGTACGCAGAGTGACATTAAGCGTTGTATACCGTTACGGTAGAATGCATACTCTGGCCCCAAAAATCCCCCGTAAAATCTCCTGTCCCCCCACCTTTAATGTTTCTTTTTGGCCAGTACTGGAACCAACAATTAGTAGGAGAAACGAAAATGTACTTTTGGTGTGACGCACTATTAGTGGGTGACTTTCAATTGGAGGGTGGCGTTCAATTTTTCGAAGCACTGCTCAGAGAACGTTCTATTAGAGGGTGGCGTTCAATTAGGAGGGGCTATTGTGACAGGACAATAAGATCGCCTGTCATATTCTTCTATTAGGTTAATTAATTATTCCGGACGCGGACAGATTGTTTACCCCTATTGCCCTTTCCACCCTTCTATTGTTTGTCCCGATTGCCATCTCGTCGTTATAACAATCCTATCTATTCAGTCTTAACCCTCGCATCGGTCGCGAGAAGTACGAAGATAATAGCAACAGAAGTACGAAGATAATAGCAACACTTTGCCAACTTCTAACTTTTCCCCAGTCTCACATGTTCCCTAGAGTTTTTGAATGAATTTGTTCCGAGGATTTGAAAAATGATGAAGAGGCTAGAACTGAACTTATCAAAAATTTTCAAACAGTGAAATAAATCAGAGGGTTCTAGATATCATTGCCATAGAAAATTGTGAATTTCTAGTAAAATTTTATTTTGAATCGGAGGAAAAATTGGGATAGAGCATTCAGAAATTTCTTTCAGAAATTTTTTTAAATTCAAATTTATTATGCTCTAGACCGTCGAGTACAAAAAACACCGGATTCAACGCACATTCAAATTGATGAGAAATTTCTCTCCAAACCATTTTCAACCTATATACATATATACGATCGTTTTGAAATTTTGGGAAAAAGTAACTGAAGTAAAACTTAAAATAATAGATGTCAACGAAAGAAGGAGCGCACCACGAGACGATATGATGTCGATAAGCTTTATTAAACAACCACTTCATTAAGTAATCTAATTGAGAAAAATCTACAGAATTTAGGCCCCAACCAAAAATAATGGATCAGATTTATCATAAACCCAATCATTCACTTTATCCATTTCCTCTTTGCATATTCCACCCGTACTTCGGCACACTTTATCTTCCACTGGGCTGAAAATATTTGGAAATTTAAAACAGTGAATATTCCGTCGATGTAGGCTCACATGATTTTTCTGACACATTTCTGTAAGGTGTCGTAGGGCTTTGAAGAAAACGTTAGCATTGCGCCGTTGAATATTTTTTGAGCCTGAAATAAACTCACTCTGCTGAACTTTTTTTAAAAGGGGCCTACCGTATCTTCCATATTTGTGATATGAGGAGAATGGTTGTCAGGGAAGAAACGGAAAGGCTTTTCCGTAATTTTAAGATTTTCAGACTCAACTTTATATCGAAAATGAAGAAGGGCACCGTCTGCCTGGAAGATTCCCATTTGAAAACATTCAAATTTTCAAAAAACTCACATATTCACTTCGCATGGAAGAATCAATAAAGCTATCGGGAACATGAACTTGTGCAACAGCAATAGTGGATGCGTTGAAAATGTACTGAACAAAAACTCGTATTATTTTGAGATCTAATTTTTAACGTCTACTTTTGGTGGACGATTGAAAGTCAGGAATTTTGGTGAACGCACTCCAGAAAAGTTAGATGTATAGATTCTTGGAGTCAATGATACGTAATGGTTTTGAAAGATGAGAGCTCCAACTTTTGTATTCGCCATTTCTTTGGTCGCGTAATCCAAAAGTCTACCATTCGTTGGAACCATGACTTCATCGAAATCAGCAACAGTTCCAATTGTTGTTTTGATATCGAGAATACAGATATTCATAGCCATGAAATATGAAAGTATGAAAACGCTATCATCAATTTTCGGATATTTATCAGCGATATCAACTGGTAAACTTGGAAAACTGGGCCAGGGTTTAATTTCAATAATTCCCTGAAATTAACTGATATTGTAAAAAATTTAAAATTGTTCTATTTACCAAGTCTCTGTAATACTCCAACGTCTTCCAAGTTTCTTTAGTCGCAGAATGAAAGTATACAATAAAACGAGTGGCTCCGTGGGCTCTCCATGCTTCAATGTACAGTACAATATTTTGCCATTGAGAGTAGTAGTATACTGGTTGGAGACATACAGTAATCCCTTCCGTTGACTTTGTATAAACCTTTTGAACATTTAGCTCGACTGTCCTATTCCCTAAGAAAATGGTTACCTGGAAATTATATATTACTGTTGTCATTTCAAAAAACACAATTACTTTTTTAGGATCTTCATTTGGTTTTAAGCTAATTGAAAATATATATGGACTATAGAAACACGGTGATGCTGGGATATATGCCGATGGACAGTGGCTTTCCATAGGTTTTCCGTAAATATTTTTTCTAACTGAGGCAGAAATATCTCTATCAAAATGTAGGTCAGCTAACAGAAATTGATTTTTTACACATTTGTTTAGTGTGAAAATTCGAAGACGTGGTGGATTAAATCGGTAATCAACATATGCCGATTGATAGAATGTAATCGGAAATGAGGCGTTTATCGGCTCTCCTGCTACACTGAAAAATGAGAAAATATATTTGTTTGGAAAGTGAAATCTTTACATGCTCAATATTCCGGTAACTGTTTCCAAATATTCGAAATCAGGTTCATAAAAATAAAATATGAAGACTACAAATATTAATGAAATTAGTAAAATCTTATATCTTTGGATTTCTTCCATTTTTTGCTTCGAAAACAATGTTCTTGAAAGACGGTTCTGTATGAGAGAAAAAAGTTAATAAAAATGAAATGACTCGGTGGAGGGTTTGAATCTGGACTGACCTCTTTCCCATTTCATAGTGTGAATCTTTTGAAGTATGACCCCTTTTCTAAATATTCAAAGACTAGATTGTGTACGGGATAATGTGCCGAAATAACACAAAAGATCGAATAAGCGGAATACGGGTTGTGTATTTGGGCATTCCACTTTTGAAATATTCCGGATTGGGTGCTTTGACTTTGTTAAAGTTTTTGTGTTTATCTAAGTCTGTTAAATGAATTAGAACAAAAACAAGGCGTGGTCATATTTAAAGTTCTCTTTTTTTTCCAGTTTCAGGTTCTATCAATAAAGAATAGTCAAAATGAGCAGTGAATGAATAAGAACATTTTTGAATCAAAGTTCCACACTTTTTGTATTTATGAAAATGTTGACATATGAGTTCTAGATTCATATCTGAATTCTATTGGAAATTTCAACGGTTCTAATTAGACAATCGCTAAAATATTGGAAGAGAATTCAAACAGTATTTTCACAAAGTTTCACATGTTTTGGTGGAAATTCTGATTTTCGAGAAAAAACCGTTCGGGTATTCAATTGATTTTTGATTTTAAACATTCTTGGTATTTACCAAACGAGGCAACGATCTCCCAATACCAATAACAAAAAAAATGAGTCTAGATTTTTTGTATTATCTGTAATGAAGGATTCCACTTATTGCTTTGTTTCAGTGTAAGCTTATAATTTAACCCTCCCCCCCCCCCCCCGAGTTTGTCTTTTCCATTCTTGCTTTTATTCGGTTTGCTTTTGATTGTTTTCTCTGTTTCTCGGAGATGCGAATGTCCGAAACATGGAAAACGTTCGATTGGAAAAGACAAGGCATGATTTTTCGGAGATTACAGGACTTTTATAAAATCCTGAATAGGCTGGAATCCAAAAGAAGCAGCCACGACCTGTGCCGTATTTCTGATCACATAAAGCCGTAACATTCATTCAGTGGTCTGTTTTTGTTATACTGGTTCGTCACTCCGCTACATCACTTTTCGCTTTCTATTTGTCAACCTCTTTCATTGTGGCGCAACTGTGCGCATGCGCATCCATGGTGCGGAAGGAACTTGCTTCAGTTTTGGTTGCGGCCAAACTCTCATTTAAAAATCCAAAAGTCCACAGCCTGACACGAGGACCAACAGACGCGTCTAGCGTTTTATATACAGTGCGGTCAATGTCTATACGATCCCCTAGAGCGCACAGAAAAAACTAGAAGAGATATCAAAAAACGGTTAACGCAATTCGATTCACAATCAAAAATAACCTCTAGAGACAAAGTTTCATAATTTTAGCACTTTCCCTGAACAGGTACCATCCAAAAAAATCTATATGCAAGCGGTCAATATCTATATGACCACCTGGAAAATGAAAAATCTCAAGTATTTTAGAAAGCAAACTTTAGAGAGATTGAACTTTTTTTTGGTTGGAAACTGCTAAAATAATCCCAAAACAGCATAGTTTGACAGTTAATACAAAAATTGATTCCTCTATTCAAGTTTTAGAAAAAATTGTTTTCTGTCATTTTCGTCATTTTTCAGATTTTTGGAATAAACCTTGAATAACTTGGCTCCTGGGTAAGATTTTGAGCTATTGACCACACTGTATAAGGGAAAAATCACAAATCTTCATTTACTGTTCGTTATCCTCCATTCCTGGTTTCGCACCTTAATGAAACTGTGATGAAACAAAACACTAAATTTTAAAATTTCATAGTTCGAAAAATTAAGCATTCAGGAATTCAGAAATCTGAAATGTAAAAGAACAGGAAATCGGAGAATGCGGAAGTGCTCTATTTCTGGAATTCAAAATTCGAATATTCGAAGATTCGGAAATTGGGGGATTATAAGGGTAAAAACAAAGTTGAAACGTTTGATACCGTAGTTTAGTGTCTGGAAATCTGAGAAAATTGGATGAACTTGAATAACTAGTCGTTGGTTTGAGTTCTCCCCACATCTAGAGGCTCTTGTCCAGTACAGAAAATGCCCCCATGTACGGTCGCGTCCGAAACACGTAAACCTTGTACCGAAGTCCAAACACCTTGTTCCGCTTTCTCAAAAGATTTGTCCTTACATTATCAGGTACAAAATCTATGTTTGAAATATTTCGAAAACGGGTCATCTTCCCATTTTAACAGATCCACTATAAAATGGAATAGATCAATCTAGGTTCAAATCCTCAATCGAATAAATTCGATCTTCCATGCCCCATTAACTTTTTTCTCTCCTACAAAACCATTTTTAAAAGTTCGAGAACATCATCCATCTTTTCAAAGCTGAAAATGAAGAAAATTCAACAATACAAGTTTGTTTTAATTTCGTTAATCTGTGTAGTATTCATATTCTATTCTTATGATTTTGAATATTTGGAAACTATTGGTGAATTATTGAGCATGTAAGGATTTCATTTCCCGAACAATTATAGATTTCTCAGTTTTCAGTGTAGCAGGTGAACCGATAAACGCTTCATTTCCGATTACATTCTATCAATCGGCATATGTTGATTACCGATTCGATCCACCACGCCTCTGGAATTCAAAATTCGAATATTCGAACACACGTAAACCTTGTACCGAAGTCCAAACACCTTGTTCCGCTTTCTCTAACGATCTTTCCGTACATTATCCGATAAAAAATCTACGTTTGGAATATTTGAAAAGATCTTTTCCCCATTCTCCAACAGACTCGCTGTAAAATGGGAAAGAGATCAATCTAGATTCAATCCTCCACCAAATAAATTTAATTGTTTCATGTCCCATTAATTTTTTCTCTTCCTACAAAACTTTTTTTCATATATCAAGAAGAAGTTCTCCTCTAAAGTACAAATGACGAGAATTCGACAATATAAGTTTGTACTATTTTCGTTAATCTTTGTAGTCTTCATATTTTATCCTTATGAACCTGATTTTGAATATTTGGATACTATACATGAATTATTGAGCATGTAAGAATTTCAGTTCTCAAACGATTATAGATTTCTCATTTTTAGTGTAGCCGGTGAACCTATAAATGCATCATTTCCGATTACATTCTATCAATCGGCATATGTTGATCATCGATTTAATCCACCACGTCTTCGAATTTTCGCAGTAAACAAATGTGTAAAGAATAATCAATTTTTGGTGGCCGACCTACATTTCAATGGAAATAATTCTGCACCAGTTAGAAAAAATATTTATGGGATCCCTATGGAAGGGGACTGTCCATCGGCATATATTCCAGCACAATCGTGCGTTTTTAATCCGTATATATTTTCGATTGGTTTGAGAACAAATGAAGATTTGAGAAAAGTAATTTTGTATTTTGAAATGGCAAGTTTTAGAAAAAATTCCAGGTTACCATTCACTTAGGAAGTAGGAAAGTAGAACTGGATGTTCAAAAGGTTCATAAAAAATCAACAGAAGGAATTACGGTATGTCTTCAACAACCAGTGTACTACTACTCTCAATGGCAAAATATTGTACTGTACATTGAAGCATGGAGAGCTCAAGGAGCCACTCGTTTTATTGTATACTTTCATTCAGCAACAAAAGAAACTTGGAAGACGTTGGAATATTACAGAGATTTGGTAAATAGTATACTATTGAAATATTTAAATATCAATTTTTCAGGGAATGATTGAAATTAAATTCTGGCCCAGTTTCCCTAGTTTACCAGCTGGTATTGCCGATAACTACCCTAAAATTGATAATAGCGTTTTTATAATAGCGGCTTATTTGGCTATGAATATCTGTATTCTTGATATCAAAACTACTGTTGGAACTGTTGCCGATTTTGATGAAGTCATGGTTCCATCGAATGGAAGACTTCTGGATTATGCGACCAAAGAAATGGCGGGTACAAAAGTTGGAGCTCTCTCCTTTGAGAATCACTACATATCATTCACTCCAAGAATCTATACATCTAATTTTTCTGGAGTCGCATCACCGAAATTTAAGCTGCGCAGTGGGCCAACGAAGGTAGGCAGTTGAAACATTAAATTTGAAATTAATACGAGTTTAAGTTCAGTACATTTTCAACGCATCTGTTATTGCTATTGCACAAACTCATTTTCCCAAAAGCTTCATTGATTCATCGATGAAAAGTAAAAATGTGAGTATTCCAAAAATCGAATTATTTTAAAATTTAATAGTTTTCAGGCAGACGGTGCACTTCTTCATTTTCGGTTTGACGCTGAAGATAAAAATGTTACAACTTCTGAAAAACCTTACCGTTTCTTCCCTGACGATCATTCTGTTCATATCAAAAATATGGAGGATACGGTATAACCTTTTAAAAACTATTTCAGCGAATTGAGTTTGTTATTTCAGGCTCAGAAAATATTTAACGGTGTGATACCAACGTTTTCTTCAAAATATTACGATACGTTACAGGAATGTGTCAATAAAATTAGGTGAGCCTCATTAATTAATTCCATTTAGTCCTGTTTTTTTCAGCCCTGTGGAAGATAAACCCTTTTGCCTTAGTACTGGGGGACTATGTAAAGCCGAAATGGATAAAGTGAATGATTGGGTTTATGCTAAAACGGAAGGATTGTTTTTAGTAGGAACCTAAATTTTTCAGATTTTTCTTAAAATTAGTCAGATTTATAAATAAAGTTTTTTGAAATCCCTTCTTGTATCTGGTCTTTTTGCGTAGCTCAGCCGGTAGCGCCGTTGTACCTGTTCTTCATAAGTTTAACTTTTTATCGGGGTACTCTAGGAAAAACATCTAGAACATGTTCAATATGTCTTGCATTCTTTACATATTGGGATGCTCCATGATGAAAACCGCAATTGAAGCTGACCCATTGTAGCAGGTGAACCGATAAACGCTTCATTTCCGATTACATTCTATCAATCGGCATATGTTGATTACCGATTCGATCCACCACGCCTTCGAATCTTCACACTAAACAAATGTCTGAAGAATAATCAGTTTTTATTAGCTGAATTACATTTCGATGGAAATAATTCTGCACCGCTTAGAAAGAATATCTATGGAAAGCCAATGGAGAAAACCTGTCCATCGCCATATATCCCAGCATCCCCGTGTGTCCATCTATATTTTCGATTGCTTTAAAAACAAATGATGATTTGAAAAAAAGTAACTTTCAGTTTGAAATGACTTTAAAAGAAAATATTTCCAGGTTACCATTCACTTAGGCAGTAGAAAAGTAGAACTAGATGTTCAAAAGATTCATAAGAAAACAACAGAAGGACTTACTGTATGTGTTCTACCGGTACACTACTTCTCTCAATGGCAAAACATTGTACTGTATATTGAAGCATGGAGAGCTCAAGGAGCCACTCATTTTATCATATACTTTCATTCAGCAACCAACGAAACTTGGAAGACGTTGGAGTATTATAAAGACTTGGTAATTGAACACTTTTCAACTTTTGAAATATCAATTGCAGGGAATTGTTGATATAAAATCCTGGCCTAGTTTCCCAGGATTACCAGCTGACATCGCTGATAAATATCCAAGAATTGATGACAGCGCTTATATATTCTCATATTTCCTGGCTATTAACATTTGTATTCTCGACATCAAAACGACAATTGGAACTGTTGCTGATTTCGATGAGGTCATGGTTCCAACAAATGGAAGACTTCTGGATTATGCGACCAAAGAAATGACGGGTACAAAAGTTGGAGCTCTCTCTTTCGAGAATCACTACGTATCATTGACTCCAAGAATCTATACATCTAACTTCTCTGGAGTGGCATCACCGAAATTTTGGGTTTTCAGGAGGCCACCAAAAGTAGGCAATTAAAAATAGTTTTAAAAAGTAGACTTTAAATAATACGCATTTTCATTCAGTACGTTTTCAACGCATCTGTTCTTGCTATTGCACAAGTTCATGTTCCCGATACTTTCATTGATTCTTCCATGAGAAACAAATATGTGAGTTTTTAAAAATTCGAATTATTTTCAAATAAGAAGCTTTCAGGCAGACGGAGGTCTTCTTCATTTCCGTTTTAATGTTGAAGCTGAAAATCATACAACTACGGAAAGCCTTTTCGTTTCTTCCCTGACGATCATTCAAACTCATATCAAGAATATGCACGATACGGTATAACCTTTTAGAAACAATTTCAGCGGAGTGAGTTGGTTTTTTCAGTCTCAAACAATTTTCAATGGTGTGGTTCCAAAGTTTTCTTCTGAATACTACGACACTTTACAGAAATGTATCAATAAAGTCCGGTGAGTCCCATTAATTAACACAGGGAAAATGCGAACCGGATGGTTACGACCTCTCCGCGTTCGCACATGGTTGAAAAAGGTACCGGGGGCGGACCGTACGCGAATTATCTTCAGAAAATCGCAACACATTGTTCCCATTATTCCGTATTCTGTCCGTTCTCGAGCGAATAATTCAGGTTTGTGAATGAATTCGATGTTTTATCATTTGCCATCGGATAGGATACGGAGCTCGCGTACTTATAAAATACGGAACAATGTATTCTGATTTTCTGAAAACAATTCATCTACGGTCAGGCAGTGCGTGCGCGAACGCAAAGCGTACGCAACGGCCTGTTCGTATTTTATAATACATGTGTAATTCAATGAAGTCCCATTTTTTCAGGCCGGTGCATGATAAAGTGTGCCTAAGTACAGGTGGAGTATGTAAAGCGGAAATGGATAAAGTGAATGATTGGGTTTATGATAAATCTGAACCAATATTTCTGGTAGCAACTTAAATTCTGTACATTTTTATTAGTTAGATTTGTTAATAAAGTTTTTTAAAACTAAAATTCTCGACATCCATTCTTGTATGAACCGGAACAATGCCCAACTGATCTTAACGGTTCACTCCCCTTGGGGATAAAGCTGCTGGCTCCGGTTTACGATGCCCGTAACCAAAAGTTTTCCGTAAATTAAAAAATTGATATAAGAAATGAAACCTCAAAAAAAAAATGAAATCCAAAAAAAAATTCTTCAGTAGTCAAAAAAATCAACATTCTGTAGAAATTCGTTGTTGCGATCCTAGAATTCTTTCATCAGGGCAACAGTTTCTGAAGCAAAATTTCAAAGAGAAACTCGAATCTGCAAAGAAATGAGTGGGAAAAAAGGACCCATAATACTGAAAAATGGTCGAAATTTATTTTTTGATCGGCCAATTTTGCAGATCGGATCAAAGTGGGCGGAGTCAATCAAAAGTATCTTCAAAATTTTTAGAAGTTCAGGTGTACTAACTGTATGCAATACCAACTCAGTTCAAACATATTTATTTATTTTTGTACATCGGACAATGGGTCAAAGCTCAAAAACTAGAAAGAATGTGTTTTGAAAAACCCTAACAATCCTTAAATTATCTGTAAAAGAATAATTTTTAACTAATTTTTAAACCACCCAAAAATTGAGCTCAATTATCTCGATTCCTTTAAAAGATATCAAAAATGTGTCAATTGAAATATTTATAATCATTAAATCATCGATATGTCATCAGTGGACCACTTTTTGATATCTCTCACAGGAAGCAACATAACTGAGCTCGAAGCTGAGAGCAATTTTTTGAGTGTTTTTTTTCAAAAAACTTTATTTTTCAACAATCATCAATCGTTTTATTTATCAGCCAACTATAGGATCAATTAAGTTGACAATTTTCCACAAGCGTACATTTTGTTAGCCGAAAAACTGACTAGGTCTGAGCACCATTGATCGTCTAATTGTCCATGGATATATCTCCATCCTGGATAAGTCGTTCCACTAGCGAACACATATTGATGAGCGCAGGCTTGACGGCTGCAATAAATATCGGCGTTTTCATTCCAACAAGTGTCCTATGATTCGAATAGGTTCCAATAAATTTCCATTACCATATGGTACCTCAACTCACCCAACACCCGCATTAAAAAGGCCAACTGGTTGTCCCACCGCCCATCCGAATCCATCGGTTCCCGTTGTTTGTCCATCGGTCCAATAGAATGCGTCTTTTGGAGCACAAAGTCCAGCATGGGGGCATGCTGGCTTACTTTTGGCCCCAAGCCAAATATTTCCGTGTTGCCACCCATTTAGAAGGAGTAATTTCAGACCTTCTCCTGGAAAATTCGCGGTACCCGATTTGCACCATTTAGGCTACAAACTACAAAACCCAAAATCCCTAACCTACTATTTTCATTCTCTCCTCACCCGTCTGAAATCCCGTTAATTTTGCTCCTTGAGCATTGCATTGTGCCTCGGCTTGTGGATGGTTTATATGGGCCACGAAAACCTGTCAATTCGTAGTTTGTAGTTTTTGTATTATATTTTGAAGTCTCTTACCTTAGCACCCCAATTGCCTTGTGGTCGTCTCCACAGCATCCAGGCGGCTGGGCAATTGGTTTTTTCTCTTGGCGGTCGTGGACGTGGCAGTGGTCGTGGGGGGCGTGGTCGACCGCCATGACCGTGACCGTGGTTAGATTTGCTAATAAAGTTTTTTTAAAACTAAAATTCTCGACATCCATTCTTGTATGAACCGGAACAATGCCCAACTGATCTTAACGGTTTACTCCCCTTGGGGCTAAACCTACTGGCTCCGGTTTACCATTCAAATTTAATTTCCCGACATCCATTCTTGTATGGTCCAGAACAATGCTCCGATTGATCCTAACGGTTTACCCCCCCCCCCCCTTTAAACCTCCTGGCTCCAATTTACAATTCCCGTGGTCATATCAAAAAGTTCTCCCTCATTTTAGACCCTTGAGAGTTAATTGAGTTTTGAGGTATAAAGAACAATACCTGATCCTAATCTTCTTCTATTTTTTTCACCAATTTTCATTTAATTTTCATTTTCCTCCATTCCTCGGTCCTTAACTTTTTTTGTGAGTGTATCTGTGAGATTGGTAATTAAGTTTATCATGATTATACTATATTAAGAAGAATTGAACTTTTATTTGTCAAGAAACCCGCATCTATATTTAAAATCTTTTCCTAATCCAACATCTTCGATTTTCTTTTTTCCAGCCAACATGGTGCATCGATTCCATGCATCCTATAAATGCTCTGCTTTTTCCTACAAGGTACATCTACAACATTATAAACTGATTTGATTCGTTCCAGTATTCGTTTCGTCAATTCTTCACTAAGCCATTTTGGTATCGGTTGAATTGTAAATGGTCCATGTGACATCATTCGCTTCAGAGCACCAGCAAAAACTCGTTGCTCCACGTTTCGATAGTGTCTTGAAAATTGTATTTGGGATTTGAGATTGAAACTATAAATTGGTATACCTGACTACTCCCACAGATGGAGGAATGAAAGTGAAACGTTCACCAGAATACACTGCTGTTGGTACATGGATAGTCATCGCTACGACCTTTTCCGGACGGATAATACATTTCGGTTGATCCCAGATATCTCCAACTTGAGATACATTCTGATATTTCAGGAATATCATTTCACGGGTAAGCTGAAATTGAACTGCTGGATTGACAGACGAAGTATGCCGTACTTGCTCATCACTCTTATACCTAGCTGGCGTATTATTCTGCTTGATTACCCACTGAACTTGAAAATGAAGATTTACGATACTCGAGTTGTGGATGGAACTAAAAAATTTTAAATTCTGAAAGTCAGTCTTGCCATTCAAGACGCTCTCACTTTAAATAGCTCAGGATTGTTTTATGGGCTTCATTCTTTATTTCTATTCTCTCATCAATGTCAACGAGTGCAGTCCATTTAGAGTAGTACTTATTTCGATGATGACAATCCTGAAAAGATAAAGATCATAGTAAACACTTATATTTAAGGCAAACTCACATTGATTTGAGAATTATGCCACATGAAGTCATCCCTCCAATGATGATCATGCATTTTAATAATCTCAATATCTCCGGTTCTAACATAGTCATCCAACAAAACTCGGTCATAATCTGTCACATTTCTCAAGTAGATATGGAAAAATGTGGCTCCTTGAAGTTTATAGTATTCGATGAAATCCACGATTTGCAAGAATTTCGGTTCATCTCCATACAATGTTGCCATACAAACTGTGAAATAATGAGGGGGTTCTTCTAAAACCAGGATTAAAGAATAACAATAAAATAATTCTTACTCTCTAGCCGGGGAATTATAGGAACAGGAAATTCTGGAGTATCCGTGAAGTTTCTTGCGATGGAAATGTATTTCGCTCCCGGACGACGCGCACAGAATACTGTAGACTGTGGGAAGATAACACTATAAAACTGATCTGGAATCTCTCTCCGTTGGCAGTCGAAATATCTACAGTATACTGTTTTACTGAAAATGAGGGATAATTTGAGGATTCTTGAAATTAATCCACAAACTTATACTGATTTTCTGAGGTTAATGTTACTGTAATCTGATCCTTGTAAACAAAGGCGGCGAGTACAGAAGGGGTAGTATGGTAAAGATATTCCGAATGCGAAAAATTCGGTGCCAGTTTTTTATGAATTTCAGAGTTTGGAATCGTGTTGGTTCGGATGATATTCCATAATTCAATAGGACAGTCTGGTCTGAAAATGTTGAAAAATTCGGAGAAAATGTTCTTAATAAGCTCACCGTGTTGAGTGTTGACTATTGCTGATAAAGTCCATCGATATGTTGATTATTGGGATATATTTTGAAAATTCTTCTTTCGCTTCTGAAAATATAAGTTTTTAAAAGTGTAAAGCTTTTCTATACAGGGTGGTGCACAATAACCCAGACTGGGAAAAACAGGTACATCTTCAGACATATGTAAGTATCATGGAAACACGAAAATTGATAGAAATATAAACTTTTCCTCAAGTTTAGGTATCGATTCCTCAAGTTTAGGTATCGTTATGATTTCCCAAAGATAAAATTTTTCTATGAGATGAAGCAACTTTGACAAGCGATAACTCAGCTTAAAGTTGATCAACTAATTTGAAACTTGTCCAGTTTACTGATGAATTATTTGAGTTTATGCGTTCCAAATTTGAGCCCAGTACAACGATTAACTCAAATTTTATGCTGGTACAAACTTTGGTAAGGGTAATTATGCGCATTCTATATTTATCTCATACCTTCCTCCAAATCTTTTTCTCCATTCAAATAAGAAACTTTCGACAAAGAAACTAAACATCTGAATAAAAGTAGAAGAACGAGTAAGCCAAAGAACCAATGATATATTTTCTGACTTTTCCAAAATTCAGTAAAGACACCTCGTCCCATAATATCGTTCAGGAAGACTGAATCTTGTCTGTCTTGGTCGCATTGGAACGGTTCCCGATCTATCAGATAAGGTATTTTCTTTACCTAAAAAAATTAAAAAAGAACAGGATTCGGAAACATCGAATGGAGTGAATGCGGAACAAAATTTTTATTGAATGAAAGGGGGAAACTAAAAAAAACGATGAATACGGGGGCAGTGTATGAATATGCGAAGTGAAAAGTAAATGAATAAAAAAGAATGGTAAGTAATTTTGGTTTGTTTTTTATTTGGTAAAATGAATCAGAGAAGTGTTGGTAATGAGAGAAAAACGAACAGGAAGACAAGGGCTGGGAAAGTGTACAAATAAAGAATTAGAGAATAGGATTAGAGGGCTTTAAAATAAGACAATTTTGTTTTGATCTTTCAGAATTCTTATTCCTCGGCAAAGTCCTCATCCAGGAATGCACCTCGGGAGCCGCCACGTCTGATGGAGGCCACACCGGTTGTTGACATCTGGAAATTAAAAAAATCGTTATTATTCAGAAGATATGATTTAGAAGGCTTTTACTTACCGAGTGCGCCAATCCACGCGGTCCGAAGACTCCGGACGCACTTCGTCCTTTCAGTCTCATCTTCTGGAGGGCGTTCTCAGCAGCGTCGGCTCTTTCTTGAGCGTCTTCGACGACGTGTTGGAGTTGGCGGTATTTGGCAAGATTGGCAGATGCCAGGGATTCCTGAAAAAAATTTTTTGAATAAATAATTTCAAAGTGAATTGTTTCTCACCGCATCTTCAATCTGTCGCTTGTATGTCTTGATTTTCTGTTGGAGTTTTTCAATAAGATCGTACATTCTCTCAGTGGATTTTTTGTCCTCATCAACCTGAAAGATATTATTCATCCGAAGACCATTTTCACTTTCTCCATACCTGGAACTGGAGCTCTCTGCACTTTCTGTCCTTATTTCTGAGCACTTTCTGCGTCTCTCCATGCCGTCTGCTCTCTCCTTCCAGTTCAGTTTCCAGCTCGTGAATTCTCATATCCAACTTGGCCAATTGTCTCTTTCCTCCCTTGATTCCAGCGGCCTCGGCCTCGTCCAATCTCATTTGCAAGTCCTTGACTTGGGATTCCAAAGCTCTCTTTGATTTGTCCAAGTTGCTGGCGTGTTCCTGCTCCGAACGAAGCTCATCGGCAAGTTTCGAGGCATCCATGATGGCTTTCTTTGCCTTGTCATCACTAACTTTAGCGTCACTGAGAGCTTCCTCAACTTCAGATTGCAAGTGTTGAAGGTCACCCTCGACCTTTCTCTTGGTAGCCAAAAGAAGAGAGTTGCTGTTGGAGAGCTCATTGACTGAATCCTTAACTTCAGCCAATTCAAGCTCGGCTTGTCTGCGAGATCTCTCAGATTGCTCATAGATGATGGCGAGGTCTTCCTTTTCTTGTTGGAGGACTTGAGAGCGACGCTCGGCAAGATTAGCGTGGTCACGGACCTCGTTCAATGATCTCTGTTCCTCTTCCACTTGAAGTTGAAGCTCTCTGATGGTGTCTTGGAGCTTCTTGATAGATTTCTGGCCGTCGACGTTGAGTTTGTTGCTGTGGTCCAGAGCGATTTCGAGTTCCTAAAAGAAAAATATTCAAAACTAAATTTCCAAAAAGTTTCAACTCACATTGACATCTCCTTCGAGCTTCTTTTTGGTCTTGAGAAGTTCGGCTCTTCCGCGGCTCTCGGTTTCCAACGACACTTGCATACTCTCGATGGTTCTGCTGTGGTTCTTTCTGGTATTCTCAAACTCTTCGTCCTTCTCTTGGAGTCTCTTCTCAATTTCACTTCTGATCTGAGACACCTCGATCTGTGCACGCATCACCTTGGCCTCCTCTGCTTCAAGAGCGCATTCGGCCTCGTCGAGTGCTTGTTGGAGCTCTTCCTTCTCGATTTCGAGTCTTCTGCGAAGCTTCTGAAGGTCATGAACAGACTTTCCTCCCTCTCCAAGTTGGTCAGCAATATCCTTCAATTCCTGAGCCAATGCCTTGTTCTCACGCTTGACGGCTTCAGTTTGTTCTCCGGATTCTTCAAGTTGGTTGCGAAGACGGAAGGTTTCAGTGGCAGCGGCGCGAGTTTCACGTTGGCTCTGTTCAACTTCAGCGACAAGAGCCTCACACTTGCGACGCCATTCTTCAAGAACCTTATCGAATCCTTTCTGCTTCTTCTCCAAGGAGCTAGCAATTGAGTTGGCTCTGTCAGCATCAACCTGAGCATCTTCCAAATCATGGGCCAACCGTTGTTTGGTCTTCTCCAAAGTTCCAATCTTCTGGTTGGCATTCTCAAGTTGCTCTTGCATCTCTTGAACCTTATGGGTCAACTTTCTTCTGGTCTCCTCAAGCTCCTCGGCTCTAGTGACACCTTCTCCCTCGAACTTGGCTCTCCATTGTTGGATTTCAGAGTTGGCCTTGCTCAATTGTCTCTGAACATCAGTCTTGGCATCTTGTTCCTCTTCAAGGGATTCACGAAGTTGTTCACACTCCAATTGATAGTTGGACACCTGGGAGTGAAGGGATTGTCTCTCGCGAGTTTCCTGGTCCAGAGTTCTCTTCAACTCCTCCATCTGGTTGTGTTGTTGTTGCTTGATACGGTTCAAAGCCGAGAGTTGGGACTCTGCGTCTTCAAGTTGTCTATTCAAATCGTGATTCTCAGAGTGGATCTTGTTCTTGCTCATGGTCAATTCTTGAATAAGTCTGGCTTGTTCATCGCTCTTCAGTGTGATGTCAGTGAGTTGAGCCTCGAGTTGTTTAGCCATTCTCTCGCAGTTCTGGCGTTGCTTAGCTTCAACATCAGCGGATTGTTGGAGCTCATCCACCTCTCTCTGCTTGTCATTCTTCTCACGCTCGAGTTTACCGCGCATCTTTTGGACAGTGTCGAGCTGATCGGAGAGCTCGGCGACGGCGTCATTGTGCTTCTTGCGGAGAGCAGCCATGCTGGTTTCAGCATTGATAGCGGCATCCTCGAGGTCTTGACGGAGTTTGGCGAGTTCAGCTTCTCTGGAAAATGGGTGATTATCCTTGGTTTAGATTTTTTTTTTGGGATTCCCGATCTGTTTGCGTGGTTTTGGAGATATAAATTTAGATTGTCACTATAGTTAACAAAACTAAATCAAACAAGTATACTTTTTTCTAGTGAAGAAGTATCTTGTGACCTGCTCACTAACCACTTATCAAGTAAACATTTGTTTGTTTTGTTGATTTAATTTCTACTAACAAGATTACTTTTAGGAATCTCGAGATAAATGATTTCTGTGGTGAAAGTTAATAAAAATTAAAACATTTCAGATGCTCCAAAAAACTAACCTCTTCTTGTTGAGCTCGATTTGTGCCTGAGTTGCTCCTCCAGCTTCATCAAGTCTGTCTCCCAACTCTTCCAACTCCAATTGCATTTCATTTCTAGCCTTCTCAGCCTTGGATCTTGATTGTCTTTCATTGTCGGTTCCTCTTCAAGCTCCTGGATTCTGGCCAACAACTCCTTGATTTGTCTCTGAAGTTTGGCAACGAGAGATTGCTCATCTTCAAGTCTTGATTGCAGAGAGTTCAATTCAATATCCTTTTTCTTCAGCACTTGCTCCTGCTCGTGCTTGTGACGGTTGAGCTCTTCGATGAGTTCTTGAGCGATCTTCAACTCTCCCTCAACCTTTCTCTTCTGCTTCTCGCAGTCTTGACGTCCACGCTTCTCACGCTCCAAGGTGTCTTCAAGTTCATCAAGAGTGGATTCCAACTTGGCCTTGGTCTTGTTGAGATGGTTTACCTTATCCTCTTCAGCTTGGATATCTTCAAGGAGCTTACGGTTGACTTCTTCTTGATGCTTCTTCTCCTTGTTGAGCTTGGAGATTACCTCATCTTGAGATTGGATCTCATCCTGGAGACTTCTGATTTGATGATCCTTGGATTGTTTCTCACTTTCTTGCTTCTTGATAGTGGTTTCCAAATCAGAGACAGTCTTCTTGAGGCCTTCATTGTCTTGCTCGATCTTCTTCTTTTGCTTCACAAGCGCTGCATTCTTCTCCTCCTCGTCGCACAATTGATCATTCAAATTGGCCATCTGCTTCTCGAGATCCGCCTTCTGTGACAGCAACTTGGCAGATCGTTCCTCTCCTTCAGCACTGGAATCTCTTTCTTGCTCTAGCTGAATGAGCAGTGCCTGTTTCTCGGCTTCCAGTCTCGCGTTCTCCGCCTCCATATCTTTTCTCTTTCTCTCTTCCTGTGTTTTCTCCTCCTCAAGTACCTTGAACTTCTTTTCGAGAGCCTCAAACTCTTCGTTCTTCTTGCTTCCCTTGATCAGTGGCTTGACACGTCCGAACAGTTTGAACCAGGCCCATGAGCGAAGGGTACACCAGGCACGGATGTTTCTCTGGAGCACGATAAGTCCAACCTTCTGGTCCAACTTTCTCTTGTACTCGCATTGGGCGAGATAGTGGCGGCAGGCACATTGGAACTTGGCCATGATCTTTCCAAGAGCTTCATCACGGAGTTCTTCAAGATGAGCAAGGACTCCAGCCTTGAAGAACACCTTTGTAAGACCACATTGGAATTCTTCTGGCTTCAAGCTGCCATCCTTGATGAGAGCAGCAGAAATCTTCTCTCCAGCATCCTTTGGATCCTTTCCAGATTTAGCGGCATCGGCAGCCAACACAGCGTATCTTTGCTTGAAGTCCAAGAATGGCATTCTGTTGGGGAATCCCTTTCTGCAAATACGAATTCCTTCCAACACTCCGTTGCATGTCAACTGATTGAGAACCAAGTTGGCATCGATCATTCCAGATTTCTTCATCTCGTTGGGAATGATACAACGAATGAAATGTGGATGAGTCTGGTGAAGCATGTGCATCAACTTGTTCAATGACTCTCTGTACATCATGGAGACGGTCATGAACGAAGCCGACTTTCCCTTCTTCTTTCCAACGGCCTTCTTTCCTTCTTTTGCAGCGGCAGCAACATCTTCCTGGGTACTGTAATCTGCCCAAAGATCAGCCATAAGCTGGTTTCCTTTGTTGCCCTTGAGCACAGTGACAGCAGTGTCGTTGAGGGGATCCTTGTTTTTCTCAAGCCATCCCTTGACATTGTATCTGACGGTACCGGCGTAGTGGACGATGGCCAAATGAGCTTCGGCTTGTTTTCCTTTTGGTGGGCGTGGCTTTTGGAAGTTTGGATGTTTTCCGAGATGCTGGTCGTTAAGCTTGGAAGCGAGGGTGAGATCGGTGGCTTTTGGAACGATGCATTCCTCATCAAGCATAGAGACGATTCCGAGTGGCTTTAAACAATACGTTTCAGAATATATGCGATTTATAGAGCACTCACCTTCTCGATAAGCTCAATACAGGCCTGCAAGTCGAGTCCGAAATCAATGAACTCCCATTGAATTCCCTCTCGTTTGTATTCTTCCTGTTCCAACACGAACATGTGATGATTGAAGAATTGTTGCAGTTTCTCGTTGACGAAATTGATCCAAAGCTGCTCGAACGAGTTCAGATCGAAAATTTCGAAACCGGCGATATCGAGAACTCCGATGAAAAAGTCACGGGACAAGTCTTGAGCATCAAGAGTCTTGTTACATCTGAAAATGACAACTTTCAGAAGTTGAGCTAACAAGGCATCTACCTGGTGATAAGCCACTTGAACATGCGAGCGAACAAAGCCTTGGCAAGAGCTCCAACAGCCCAGTTAACCTGATCCAAGTTCTGTCCCTTGTTGACCCATTCGGTTCCAACCTTAACACGTGGCTTCAAAAGGGCCCCAACGAATTTCTCGGCTTCAACACAGTACAGCTTGCAAGCCAACTCTCCTTCTGAAATTCCAAACTGTAAAAATTTACTACCAATTTTCCTTACCTTTTCCATCCTCCAATTCAGCCTGCTCCTCTCTTGGTCTCTGCTTGAACTTGAGCTCTCCCATATGCATGATTCCTGCAGTGATGGCAAACAGCTCGGATTTCTCGGTAGCTGTGAACTTCATGATATCGAAAGCCTCATCAGTGATAAGCATTTCTTCCTTATCATCAACTCCATCGATAGTGACTTCGGCTTGGGACACGAAGGTGTACTCCTTGATGGGGCGGGTGAGGAAGAGCTTCTCACGGAGTCCTTTGACGGCATCCGAGTAGATTTGGTAGAAAATATGGTAGGATCTCTCTCCTGGAGCTTGTTTGATGACACGAGATTTCTCCAAAAGATCTGGAAAAAGGGGGACGTGTAAGAGAACATTGGATGTTTTTCGTAATTTGTTCTATAACAGAATGACCACCTCACATTCAGCTTTAAGCCTATATATCTCAATTCCTGTGAAATATATTTAAAAGTTGTCAACCGATAAAATGTTTTCAATAATATGATACAAGTTTCGTCAGTTGATCACTTTTTGGTGTTATTCACAGAAGATGAGATATATGGCTTCAAAGTTGACGGTTTGTGCGGGGACGCTCTATTAAACGGATTAGGGTGTCTAGAACTTTAAAAGGGGGTAGGAAGCAGTCGGCTCAATTCTAACTTCGCAAGTTGAAAAACTAAAAACGAGAATGAAGCTACATTTTGAAGTTGACAGCTTTTTTTGCATGAACTGTTCGAAAAAGATAATTTTTCAAACATAATTCTATAATTCACCGAATTTTTGGAAGATTTCTAAAGTTTTCTTTTTTTTTGAAGCCTAGATTTCTTCAAAAATGACGTTCCAAAAATATGTGCGAAAGGGTAACTATTCTGTTTTGGAATTAAAGCTATTTTCAGCCTTTTCTTTGTGAATAGTAGTGTGACATTTACCGTAAAACCTGAAATAGAAGGGCCTCACACTGTCAAGTTCGAGCCAATTTATCTGGGTTTTCTGTGAGACTTATCAAAAAGTGGGCAACTGACAAAATTTGTATCATAGTCTGACCAATATATCATCAGTTGACCACTTTTTGATTCTTTTTCAGAAAATGAGTTATTTGAGCTCAAAGTTGAACGCTAGAGAGTTCTTCTACACAGGCTTCTTGGTAATAACACTCACAATGTTCAATATCAGCTCCAGCGACTTTTCCTCCTTGATTGAAATGGATTCGGATGAATTTTCCGAATCTCGATGAGTTGTTGTTACGGACAGTTTTGGCGTTACCTGAAAAACATTCATTTTCCTATTCCTGTAGCCCTATTTTTTCAAAATCCCCCATTTTTCTCCAGTTAACATTTCAAGAGGATGCATGTGCTTCTTCTTCTATCGCTCTTCGAAACATTTTTCATCTACAAACAAAGTCAAAGTGAGAGAAAGAGGTAGAGACGGGGGGAGACGACACTCGAGAATCGGCATCTCTGGTACACATTGTCGTTGCCTTGTAAATACAAGCAAATAACACATTGTGGCAAGATGGGGCACTCCGGGGATGGGGATCCAAGAAGATGGGTGATAAGAAAGACCAGTTAACACGTCGGGAGGCTATCTACACGTGCATCTCAAACATCAAGAGATGTAGACTATACCGTACAGTAGCCCATAAGATAAGTTTTATGATCCGAGACTTGGCAACGTGCCAAGATATCGAGAGGGTCAATATAAAGTTCAATTTTTGGATTTAGATTGATATTGATATTTTTTCAATTCTCTCCGGACTATTCAAAATATCTTTATGAAGGGACCAAGAAATCGTCAACTGATTAATAAATTCTCTGAATTTTCACAGAAACCTAGAAAAAAATGACTCAAAGTTGACGCTCTTAGTGCAGCTCTATTAGAGATTAAACTGTATTTAGGGACTCAGTGGTAGTATGATGATGAGTAAAACGTAATAGAAGGGCCCTACCACTGTCGAGTTTGAGCCAATTTTTTTCGGTTTCTGTAGAAGATATCAAAAATGTGTCAACTGGTAAAATGTTTGTGAGATTTAAACAAACAATTTATTTGTTGGTTACTATTTGTATCTTTCAGAGGAACCGAGATAAATTGGGTCAAATGTGAAAGTTAGGGGGGGGGGCTCTTCTATTATAGGTTTTACGGTAGTTGGAGACATTTCATGATTTTTTAAGACAACTGGTTTTGTTCCTATCTTCTATTAAATGGCCAGCAATTAATATTGTAATAATTTTTGCCCTTCAAGTGCTATTCAAACAATCCCCTCGAAAGACTTTTGATCGCAATGTGCCCTTCCGATCCCTAGAACCTAATTTTTCAAAACCTTACCAAAAGCTTCCAGCACCGGATTGGTCTGCACAATTTGATCCTCGAGCGAGACTTGTGCTTTGTCTTTCTTGCTCTTCTCCTTTTTCGACTGTTGCGAGGCACCGACCATCGCAAAATAAGAGATGACCTTCTTCGTGTTCTCCGTCTTTCCGGCTCCTGACTCTCCGGTAATCAACATGGATTGGTTTTCCTTGTCTGAAAATAAATTGATTCAACTGCATTCGAAAATGCGAGCTCCTACCGTTAGTCATGTTTCTGTAGGCCTCGTCGGAGACGGCGAACAGGTGGGGTGGCATCTCGTTTCTTCTTTTTCCCAAATACATTTGACACACCGATTCAGAATAGATCGGAAGACGTTTGTATGGATTGATGACAACGCAGAAAAGTCCAGAGTAAGTCTGAAAATGGAGATTCTTAGATTTCTAGAAAACTAATTCTCACATAAATCATCATCGAATAGTAACGTTGACGAAGGTTATGAAGAACAGAAGCGTCGTTGAGGAAGGTCAAATTGGCCATGTCCTCGGTCTTCTCGTATTTTGGAGGGTTCATTTGTTGAGCATCGTCCTTCTTGATCGTCTTCTCGACTCCTTTCGATGTCACCACAACCACGGTGTCTCCCTTCGAAGACTTGATTTCGGCGGCGATGAATCCTTCCTCTGGATCAGCAACCCACACATTCTTCTTCGAGTCGAACTTCTTCGTCGTGGCCGCCAACAGCTGGAATGGTCAAAGATGGGTGGAATGGGGGAAGAGAAATTGGGATGGGATATGTTTGTTATGTCATCGTGAAACCTATAGTAGAAAAGCTTTCTAACTATTAACTTTGAGCCAATCTATCTTGGTTTCTGCCAGGTGTATAAATAAGTTGTCAACTGATAAAATGTTTATCACAATGTCACAAACATTTTATCAGTTGAAACTTTTTTATACCTTGCATAGGAGCCAAGATAAATAACACATACTTATCAATGGAGGTCCGTCTATTACGGGTTTCACGGTAATTGTAACTTGATGAATATAATTCGTAATTTGTAGAACTTAGAAGTTTAGATTTTTGAGAAAAGAGTCTGGTAATAATGATAAAACGGAAACTCGTCTGGAACTCCACTGGAAGTATTTTTGGGAGTCTTTGAAAAGGGTATTCACAGAAATCTTTGAAATTTTGGTTTCAATCTGGTTGAAAAACTTCAAGTTGCTAGTTGCTTTATGCCCTCCTCCATTCATTTCTGATATCGTAAAACCAGTAATAAAACGGCACCACCCTGTCAAGTTCAAGCTGTATTATTGTCGGAATTATACAACTGTCAGCTGCGTGTTTGCAGACTCAGTGCAAAACACCCTAATTTTTGTACTGATGTGAGTCTGCAAACACGGACTGACACTTTTTTATTCTGAAAATATCTAGATTCCTATGAATGAAACCAAAAGGTTGTTGACTGATAAATTGTTTATCATAATATCAGACGTGTTTTGTCAGTTGACACATTTTTGATATCTTACAAAGGAACTGAGATTACTGAGCTTACACTTGACAGTGGAGACCCTTCTATTACAGGTTTTACAGTGTTTCTAATTTCTTGTGCTCTGATCTACCTGTTTGCTACACTTACAAACACAGAAAAAAATCAGCCCGTTCCCAGAACAGACTCTGTCTCTCTCCTTTTTTTTCATTCTCCCCTCATCGTATAAAAAATCTTCGAATACAAGACGAAATCCTTTTTTTTCTGTACATCAAAAAATACTCGAGATATTCGGGAGGTTGTTGTGTTTACTCTCGTACATCATTGCGTAAAAGTAAAACGGTGAAAGGCTTGACGGATAGCACAAAAAGAGTAAAATGCAAACAAAAAGATGGTGGTGGATAACTGGGGAGAAGAAAATGGGCTCTACCTGTTCTGGCGACTGGCGAAGAAACTGCCAGCCGGGATCCGCTTCGTGTGTCATTATGAATCTACTTGTTTCTTTGTTTTCTCTGTATACAACACTTCTCTAATCGGTTCTCTTTTATTTTTGAGGAACACCGGCTGCGATGTCTGGAATTTTAGAATTTGTTTTTGTTTAGAAAAAATTATGATTAATGAGAAAAAAAGGAGCAAATCGAAAAGATTAAACAGAAGGAAAAATGATTAGATCTAAAAATAATTAAAGAGATCTACAAAAGATGATTAATAGGAGAACAATGATTTGAAGAATGAAGCTGTTAAAAAAACAGTGTTTTAAAAAAACGGTGTTTTTTAAAAATACGGAGAACTTTCAAAAAGCAATTTCAGTAGAAAATTAAGGGATCCCGTATTTTTTTCTAATAAAAACCCACCCTCTACTTTGAGCTCAATTATCTCGGTTCTATCAAAAGATACCAAGAAAATTTTCAATAGATAAACTTTTTATCATAACATTACCAGCATTTTATTAGTTTACAGATTTTTGATATCTCTTATCGGAACCGAGATAATTGATTTCAAATTGGATGATCTTCTGGGTGGGCTTTTCTTTTATTGTTAGAGGAAATACGGTACTTCCAGTTTGAGCTCAATTTTCTCGATTTTCGTGGAAGATATCAGAAAATGTTAAACTTGTAAGTTATTTATGATAATATCACCAACATTTTATCAATTGGCCAATTTTTAATATTTTTCAGAGGAACCGGGATAATTAGGCTTGAAGTGGAAGGTTTGGGCGGGCTTTCATTAGATGAACTATGGAATTCACAGATTCTGGATATTCAGACAAGATGCAGTAATCCTAATCTTTACAAAACTAGTAACACTTGGAAAAGAGGAGCAAGGAAAAAAATTGGAATTGTAAAAAAAGAAGCAAGGAGAGATATGAAAAAATAGGAATTCAATAAAACTGAGCCTTAGCTGTAAAATTGACTTTTTGAAAAAAAATGTTTCAGATGATAAGAATAGTTCACACTGAGAAAATAAAAAGAATACTCCAAAAAATCATGGCGTTGGTGGCTTTTTCGGTTCTTCTCACCACCGCCCTCCCACCTCTTGAAAAATATTCAACTCTCTTGAAAAAGCAAAAATTTCAAACAAAAATCAAAAAGAAAAGGTGGCGGCAAAACTTCAGAAAACAAGAAAAAATGTGGTGGAAATAATTGCCCCCGCGCGCGCGCGGAAAATCAGTAAGAGGTGGTTGATGGGGGCGCTCTGAAGCTCAAGAATGCACATGCGATAAGTGGGAGGTGGGGGATGTGCTCCCGGCGGCATAGGCCGCCCGAGAGCCGACAGGAGCACGAGCTTCCCGTGAGCCCCCAGTACTGTTTGCTGTATATCTGCCGTTGCGGAGAGATCCCGATGCCTAACTCTCTCTATTTTTTTTCGTTCTTCTTTTCTCCATAACCTCCTCCGCAAAATCTCCAACGGCACACTTATCCTCACCATTGCTCGAAATTGTTTGCCTCGTCGTCGAAATTACACGATCCTTACAGCATTTTCTTTTTTCTCTCGGGGAGAGAAACAGTAAACGAAAATGAGACAAAGCGGCGGAATAGAAAGAAAAACTGTTGGAATTAATGTCCAATGAGCAAGCAATCATCCCACCTGATAATCACAAATCAGCGTCATCCCTCCAACCTTTTTTGTTTAACCTAATGATTCGCAAACTCTTAATCACTGGACGAGAGATAAGGAAAACCACTGGGTACAGTTTTTTTTTTAACTGGAGGATTTCGAAATCATTTTTTGTTGATTCTCGGAAACTGAAGAGTTCTTGTGTTCAGTTTTTTTAGAAAAAAAAAGTGAGTACCGTAAAACTTGTACTAATGGGGTCTCTTTAAAAACCTCTTTAATATCTCGCTAGGGATTTTATCTAGAACTCCCGTTATAACTTTTGTGCCATATTTTCTTCTGATCAATAAATGATTATTATTAAATAAAAGGTATCCCAATAATGGGAAGACCATTAAAAGTTGTGTTGTTCAAACTTTTGCATTTCCCTTTTTCAGAGAAAGTTCCCGAAATATTACGGAAGTTTGTTCGAAAAATTTTTGGCTCACAAACTCGCTAGAATGTTGTGATTTTAATAGAGTTTCTTGAATTTTGAACAAAAATTTATTTACTATAAAAAAAGAAAACAGCAAAAAAAATTAAACCTTTTTGCCGGAAAATGGAAGCTCCTCCTTTAATTGAGGGACGTCTTCAGAGGAACTTTGCAACAGTAGAAGGGTCGGTCCAACGGTAGTTTGTCGTGGGAGTCCAGTGGAGGATTTTATCGAAGAACTTATGAAGATGCCACTTCGAAGAGGTGATCTGGTCCAGATCTTCAGTTCTGATAGGGAAAAAAAAGAAAGTGGTTTAGATTATCGACAATTTACAGTTTCAACTGCGCATGCCGGAGATAACATTTTTGAATGCCTTGTTCGGATTGTTGGGTTGAAAACGAGTATCAGTAAAGAATAAAATAACAATTTGAGGAATTAATCTCGAAACAGTTTGTTTTGTGAACATAATGTTTGAAAATAAATGTTTGTTTGAATTCATTGATTTGTAATTTTTGAATAAAGGTCAAACAGTTCTTAACAAGGGTAATGTTTTCAAAAACCGGTGGAGAATTTGTTGAACCGTTGATTTTGAATTGCTCATCAAATTTCACTATAGTAACTTCGGTAAAATCAGGAAACATACATTGCCGGAACAATGAATTGGACTACAAAATGTTGACTTTGGTAAACTACTAAAAATTTTTAAGTGTTCATTTGGTTTTCGGCTGGATTTTCAGATGAAAATAACAAAAGATTTTTTTGACTGGTTTGTGAACCAATAGTCTATGGAATTGAAAAAAAATTAAACTTTTATAACGAATTTTTGTTATGAGAAATATTATTTATGGTTAAATTACTGTTCATGTCTTTTCATTCCAGAAAATGTTTTTTATGAGTCAGATGTGCGCTTTTTTCCATTTATTGGCAAACTCACCCATCGAAATCACATGCTTCTTGCTGTTCTGGACCCGTTTTCTTAAAAATTCAGAAAAATCTTTTTGATCTACCTTCCGATCTACTTTCCACTTTTCAATTTCTTGGAAACACCATTTTTATTGATTTTTTACAAAAAGTATGATCGCTAACATCGCTGAAATTTCTTCTTCTTAAAGTTTATCTTTCATCTATATATGTCCAAATTTTCAGCGAAAAATTCCTGTCGAAACCGGAAGACGATAATAAAATGGAAGAGATAATCTCCACATTTGAATTTTCCAGAAAAATCCAATAGAGAAACCAAGATAGATCCCCCCCCCCCCCATGTTTTGTAACTAGAAAATTCTACTTAGTGTCATCTAAAAAACCGGGAGTTCACAAGGACAGTTTCTTTTTTTGTCACAAATCTATATTTTACATTTTCTAGCCCGACTGGTGCATCCCAATTGAAAACGGAAGATGATGGAAAGATGTTCTGGAAGAAAACCCTACTCAGAATCTTCCAGATGACTTCAGAAGAAATATCAGAACACACCAGATCTCAAAATTTCAATAGCCCCATCAGAAGTTCACACCGATACTCCGAGAACCAGTTCATCTGATACATGACCTGACCGAGCGCTGAATACATTTGTGAGTTTTGATATAATCTGCAAAGTTTTCAACGAAACCGATTATTCAAAATGTCACTTTTAGAGTGATCTATTCGAGCTCGGTCGGTCGAGTATGGATGTTTAAGGTTTGAAATTTATTCGTTTTATATTTACAAAAACCAATTCGTTTTATATTTACAAAAAAATGCCGATAAATTGACCAAAATAGAGAAAATGGATCAACAAATAATAAGGATAAGTTCCGATATTGGTAGCTATAGTTCTGAAGATTCACCCGACTCTGTTGATTACATAACGTTTGATGCCCGGAGGTGTAATTGGTTACCGTAAACACTCTAAATAGAACGCCACCCGGACCGTCCGATTGGAGCCTACATATCTCACTTCTTTTGAAAGATATCAAAAAGTAGTCAACGGATAAAATGTTTATCATGATATCAGCAACATTTTATTAGTTAACCACTTTTTGATATCTCTCACAGAAAATGAGATACATGTGCTCAAATTTGACGATTTGGGTGGTTTTCTATTAGAGTGTTTACGGTAACTTGGAAACTAGTTTTTGTTTTTGAAATAGTTACTTTTTGAATCATTGAATCATGATTCATAAGAAAATAAACACTTTATGAGAATTAAAAAGACATCATTCATGCAAGACCAAAAACTTCAGGATTCTGACGCCACCGCTTCATCCACATAATTTGAACTCCTCTGGAAAATAAATCAGTAAACGGTCGCAACCATTAAAAAATATACGAAAAAAATTGAAAGAAGCTATACTCTTTTTTAGACAGACTCACAGAATGAATGAGGAATGCTTAGTGTGTGGTCCTTGCTTTTATGTTCCCTCCATAATGTGATTCTCTGCCCTCTCCACCCTCTAGCTGAGGCGAATAGAGCACAATATCGTCTCAGAGGCATATGTGCATAATTAAGATTGACCCTCCCCACAAAATGTGGACGTTGACAGCACTCGGTCGAGAATGGATGTTTAAAGTTTGCAATTTATGATGACGAAAAAAACATTTATTATTTTTTATGTACAAAAAACTGCCAATAAATTGACCGAAATAGAGAAAATGGATCAAAAAAATAATAAGGATAAATTCCGATGACGGTAGCTATAGTTCTGAAAATTTACCTGACGCTGTTGATTCCATAACGTTTGATGCACGGCGCTGTAATTGATTAAATGGGAAATTCGTTTTGTTTTAAAAATCTTAAAATAATGTTTTTCTAGTTTAGAGTCTTGTTAAATAAGAATATAAGAGTTTGATGAGAATTCATAGGACATTGTTTATCGATTACGCAAGACCAAAAACTTCAGGATTCTGATGCCACCGCTTCATCCACATGATTTGAACTCCTCTGGAAAATAAATCAGTAAACGGTTGCAACCCTTAAAAAATATACGAAAAAACTGGGAAAAGCTATACACTTTTTTAGACAGACTCACAGAAGAACATGTCTTTTCGATTTTTCCCACACTTTTCCTTCCACACATTCTTCTAAATTCTCGAACTCAATTATTAATATTGACAACCATTGCCGTTTAGGATGACCTAAATTTTCGAAATTTTGATAACAAGAAAGTAATAATAGAACATTCTCACCTCTATACTTTCTACCGGTCCAAGTTTTGATGATCACCATTTCGGATTCATTGCAAGTGTCCACAAAGCTAGATGGATCCATGAATACAATAAGAATTCCTTTGATGATATGGTAGTAGAAGACAAAGTACATTCGTTCGGTTATGTTCTTCTGCAAAAAATTGAAGAAAATGTTTGTTGAAATGTTCGTTTTTTTTTTCATCGCACCTCATCCCTAGCTATCATAAATACATAGATGTAAAAAATTATCATTTGATAACTATCCAAAAAGTCAGATGGATGAAATAAAGAAATCGAATGCTCTGCCAAGAAAACGGTGAGAAGAACAGAAGAGACGCCGAGACCAAACATCAAGCATATATATGGCTGGAAAATTTTAGATTGAAATTTAACGTACAAAGTCAAGGACTTGTTTTTACAATCAACAGTAAGAACAGTTGCTTTAATTACTTTTTTATCAAAGTTTTAAAATTATATCATTTGAACATGAAAAATAACATTCCCAAGGGGTTAAACAACAATCCAAAGACCTCATTATTTTCGAACACTTACCCAATAAAACGGATGTTCAGAATAATGTTCAGGAGAACGACGAGAAAACTCAGCAATCTGTGAAGCAACACAGTGTTGTAACATTAGACATGTTAACAAAGTAATTAATTCAGCTTTCAAAATTTTGATGCGCTGCTTTCTTGTCAATTTCGGACCATTCTCTTCTTGTTCTACTGTGCTTGATACATGTTTGAGAGCACAAAAAGTTTGAAGAACAAGTAAGACGAATGCATAGAACAGACCAAATTTTTCGTTAGCATCCATAAGAAATGTTAATGGTGGATACGCTAACCAGAATCCTGCCAAAGTGTACGATGGATAATACGATTCAGTAGACATTTTGAAACAAAATCGATATAATGAAGGAGGAAAATGGACGGGAGAGGGGGAGGCTAAAGGAAAGGGTCCTTATTGTATGGACCCTTCTTCTCTGTTCCCTCTAAATGGTGATTGTCTGCACCCTCCACCCTCTCGGTGAGGCGAATTGTGCGCAACATCGTCTCCTAGGCAGATGTGCATAATTAAGATTGACCCTCCCCGCAAAATGTTGACGTTGACAGCACTCGGTCGAGAAGGGAGAACACATGTTTAAAGATTGCAATTTATGATGACGAAAAAAACATTTATTCCAATTCGTTTTTATTATTTACATAAAAATTGCCGGTATTTGACCGAAATGGAAAAAATGGATCAAAAATAATAAGGATAAGTTCCGATGATAGTATCTATAGTTCTGAAGATTGATTGCAAAACCTTTGATGTTCACAATTAAGCCCACCACATCAAGTGTGGATGTTGACAGCACTCTGTCGAGAATGGAGAACACGTTCCTATTTCCTCTCATAGAAGCCCATAAGCTCCTATTAAAGGGTGACTCGGCGGTCGGCGCCAATACTTGGCCAGATCTCCCACAAGTCTAGCACAAGTATCCGAGTACATTATTCTATGTATTAGCTAAGACTTGCGGGAGGCTTGTGCAAGACTTGTGGAAGATTTGTCCTAGACTTGTGTGTGGCTTTGTGTGTTTTCATTGAAACCTGTTGTTCTGTTGTGATTGTATTTGGAATTAGATATACTACAACATTTTATTAGAACACTACACAAAACGAATAATAAGAAAAAAATTAATTAAAATCACAAAAATTTCCACCTTTTCGTTTCCTTTTCTTTGAAATCCGTTGAAATTCATCGACAACGACAGTGTAATCGCATCAAGCCGAGTCATCTCATTTCCTCAATTTTTGCTTTGTATTTTGAAGTATCCTTTAGACGAGAACATTACAATCCAATTTCTTCCATCTAAAATACAAACGATAATTTAAAAAATTCTCAGTCTTTGAACTAATACCATCACTTGCTTTTCGAAAAATTTTCACATTTGTGGTTTCGACATTACTGACTTTCGGATAACAAGCATCTACATAATGTGCAGTGCAAAAAAAATCTTCTTTACATAGTTCGAGTTGTCTTCAAATCCTGAAAACGTTACGTCTGTGAGTTCCAAACATTGTTTTTTACTGAAATCGTATTCATTTTCCACTGCGACACTCTGCGCATGCACGATTTTGACGAAACTCTGAATCGTTTTCATAGCATTTTAACTCTTGAAAAATGTGTGAAACCTTCAAAAAGAGATCCTTTGTCGACTGAAACAGCAGCTTTGATGGAGAATTTTTTGGTGGAATTTTGCAGAAAATTAACTTTTTTCATCCTCCGTCTCCTCTTTTTTCGTGAATCGAAATTCTGTAATATTGAACTCTTCAAAGCTAAATATCTCTTCATAATAACTCACGATATGCTCACGATGTGCTCACGACTCGCAGATTTATCATTTTTCGGTTTTGCTTTTTTGAGTTGAAGTTGAATGTTCTGTCATGTTGAAAGTTATACGATTCGAAACTTCAAAATTTCATATACCAAAAAATTAAGATACCTTCATAAAAATTCGAACTTTTATGAAAATAGTAGAAAAATAGATAAAACCAGAAAACAAATTGAAAATTAAATGATGAGTCCGAAGGTGAAAAATCAATAATCAGAATTTGGCCAAGACTTGTAGCCTTCCGACTATGGGCCAAGACTTGTGGTAGCCATCACAACGGCTCATGGAAACGCATACTTTGGCCAAGACTTGTGGGAGGCTTGGCCAACACTTGTAAAATCATGAAATTTGGCCAAGTATTGGCACCCGCAGCCGAGTCGAGCTTCTATTTTTCGAAGCAGCTCGCAAGGTTCTATTAGAGGTGGGCTTCAAATAGGGGTGGGCTTCTATTAGAGGAAATACGGTATACAAAAGTCGCAATTATCATCCTAGATATGCGTTCCAGTCTTGTTGGCTGGAGGTCGAGCAGTAGAACTTCTGCTGCCATCTACCAAGATCGGAAAAAAGCAACGAGCAATGAACGAAGAGATATGAGGGACAAAAATTCATGGGTCGAACATATTTCATGCAAAGAGAGCAAATAAGAAATAATTTTATACAATAGACGGTTTTGCTTTTGCAGTAAATATACTCGGTTGTATAACCGTAAACACTCTAATACAAGGCCACCCAAACCGCCACACAAGCTCTTATATCTCAGTTCCTGTAGAAGAAATCAAGAAGTCGTCAACTAGACAAATATTAATGATATTATGATGAGCGTTTTGTAAGTTAACGACTTCTTGATTTCTTTTACAGTAACCGATTTACAAATGGGATCAAATTTGGCGGTTTGGATGGCTTTCTAAACTTTCTCGAAATTAGAATAGAACAAAAAAACAATAATCTCATAATAAATCATTTATTTAAAAAAATTTACAGGGTACGACAGCACTCCCTCTATCCCAGTATTTACAGTCATTCTTTATTTAACAAGATTTTGACATTTTTTCCATGCTCTCAATAACATTTTCCAGATACAACAGTCATAAGAGTGTAACTTTTCAGGTTTTACAAGTTCGTTCAAAGTTGCATCCAGAATACCACGAACTGTGAATAACGATCCATTGCAAATAATCCGACAAGCAGCTCAAGACGCAACCGGAAGACACAATCCGAGTGCTTTCCCAGACCTAATAGTTCTATTTTAATAATTATATTACTATGAAAATTTTAAAAATTGTATGAAAATGTTCGAGGACACCACGAACGGAGAAAAACGTATTTCAGTTACAAATCACCATTATAAACAATCAGACAATAAGCTCAAGACACGGAAGGAACACGACTGAGACTAAAACAACGAAGATGCCGAACTCTAAAACAACGAAGATGCCGAACACATCCCAAGAATCCACTGAAGAGAGAAAAACGCGCAAGAAAGGAAAAAACAACGAAAAAATTAGAGTTCACGAAGTTCTACGATCTCCCCGCAACTCGGTCTCGTGACATCCGAAATCCTCTTGCCACGACGCATCCGAGATCTGAAATCAAAATAATTTTTAGAGATTTCGAACTATTTTTGTTACCTTATCAGATTTGCATGAAGGTTTCTGAAATCCTCCGTCCAACCAGGATTACTGTTGATGGGCGTCCTAAATTACTCCACTTTGGAAAGTTCAGTTGTTTTCTCATCATTTTCTCAACTATAAAAATGCCTATTGTGCTTTTTTTTGAAGTTTCCCCGTTTCCCCCGGAAAAATAATTTATCAAAGTTTATCAAACGTTCAAAGTTTTCCAAAATTGTTTTCCAAAATTCAAATATTCGATTTTTTGAAACTGTCTTAAAAAAAATTCACAACCAGACTGATTTTTTTTTCAGAAAACCAGGAAAGATGGTATATCCGAAAACTCCCATTTCCTCACCTTTCATTCTTTATCTCGCTATTTCTGTCATATTGATTCGACCTCTGCCAATCCTGGAATCCTCCTTTGAAGCTATCCTCGGAACACTGAAAGTTGGATGCATCTCGGAAACCAAGCAGCACCTGAAACGCAAATATTTGAAACAAAATTCTGATTTTTTTTCCTCACTTTATCTTTCCTTTCATCTTGATTTAAATTCGGCGAATCCTGGAAACCACACTGGAGGCTGTCCTTGAAGATCTGGAAGTTGGTGCGCCACGGAAACCAAGCAGCCTGAAACACAAACTCTTTAAACTTCACCAACTTCTATTTCCTTACCTTTCTACCTTTCTTGTCATCTTGATTCAAACCCGACTGACTTTGGAATCTGCGCTGGAAGTGTTCCTCGAAGTGCTCGAAGTTAGGGGGAGGGGGACATCCTGGAAGCCAAGAAGATCCTGAACTTGAACGTTGCAAAATCTATACTGATTGTCCCTTCTTCTTTGACTCCTACTCTTTGCCCTCATTTTGTTAGGCTTTCACTGAGGTCATTTTGATTTTAATATTGGGAAAAGAAGATCTCGTGAAAAAGGAAATTCGGAAACCTTCAACTTTGAGCTCAACTATCTCGGTTCCTATGAGAGATATCAAAAGTCTGTCAACTGATAAAGTATAGGAAATATTATGATGAATAATTTGTCAACTGACAAAAATCTGATATCTTTCACAGGCACCAAGATAATTGAGTTCAAAGTTGACGGTTTGGATGAGCTTCGATTCATTATTCTCATTTTTCTGGTACATAGATTCTCTATTCAATCTAGCTGATTCACAATGTATATCAGTCTTGTGAAAATTGAAAAACCAAAAAACTAGTTTTTTCAAACTAATTTTTCAAAATATAATGTTTAACAACAGTACCTGGGTACTAAAAAAATAAATAATTTTCTGTTTTTTCCCAAAAAGCTCCTTGGATAATGTGTGTTTTTAAAATGTTCTGAATCTCTTGGCTACAAAATTCATAATCAGAAAAAATTCAAAGAAAAAATAGCAAGTCTGAAAATAGCAAACTTTTCCAAAACAGGTTTTGATCTACAAAATTTTCATTTTTTTGAGAAGACTCATTTTATTAATTTTTGATCTGTTTTGATGCTGTGTCTCGTTCATGTTCAGGGTTTCTTTTCGAAATTTCCTCTTGTTTCAAAATTTTTCCGCCACATCTCCATATTTTAAATTTTCCAGCATGGTAGGTGCAACCCCTCCAAAACCGGAAGACGATGGAAAGATGTTTTGGAAGAGAACACCGGCTCTGAATCTTCCAGACGAATCCGATCGGAAGAAGAACCAGAACACATCCGATTCAGAAGCGCGATCAGAAGTTCACACCGACACTCCGAGACCAGGTCCATTTGATGCAGGACCTGATCGAGCGCTGAACACACTTGTGAGTGTTTTTTGTAAACGCTGTAAAATCGATTACTCAAATGTATACTTTTCAGAGTGATCCAAACAAGTCAAGCTCTTCAAATCAACCCAGACCTCCTGAAAGCTCCAACAACAGTAGTTCACTTTCTGTGGTATACAGTGTGGTATACAAATTTCCTGTATATTGAAAATCAAATTTTCAGGGAATTTTGAAGATGAACTCAGATGGAACAGAAGAACAACGATCGAATAGTGAACGGTATTTTGGACAATGGTCGAGTATTGGTTCGAATGATTCGTTGAGAGCGGCAGCAAGGACTCCACAGAACGAGGTGAGCATATAATTTTGCTATGAAAAATCGGAGCTGTGGAAGTGGTCAAAGGTCCCACAACGACAACTACCGTAACCTGAAAACTAATTTATTTTCCGGATTATTTTTTTTCATTTTCGTGGTCCAGTACCCAAGAGTAAATCGAGATCTAAGGGTACATTGGTTCCATTTTGCTTTTTTATAAATATGTATGACTTTCTAATAGGCTAAAACTCCTTACGGACCAAGATCCCATGTACTCTTCGAACTAAGGTACCCTCAGAACTTGTTGAACCCTCGATGAACCCATTTTCAATGTACCCTTGAATCCTGTACCGATTTTCGTCCGTTTTCAGTCAACATTTCATTATCAAAAAATTTCAAATTGCAACTTTTTCGGGAAAAAACCACAGAAAACTTCACGAAATGCAGATGTTTTTAGGTTACGGTATACGTCATTGTGGGATCTTCGGCCACGGTCATCGGCGTTTCTCTTCCACAGCTGCAATTTTTTTTGTACCAGAACAATAGTGTTCAAGTTCAAAAAATGAAGACTCTTTTTCCAGGAAGAAACACCAAGAGCGGAAGCAGCGTCACCAGTGACACCACCAACGGTTAGACAGATGCCACGTCCAGAGAGTCAGGAAGCTCAAGAGACCCCGGAAACAGTCCGTCATCATCCTATACCCGAGGGTGTTTTGGTATGGATAGTTTACTAAAACATCTCTAAATATCCGATTTTCAGACTTCACCTACACATGTCTCACCAGCTGCTCGAGAAGAATCGACAGCCGCTACACAACCAGTACAAGAAAACCGACCCGCCGTGAATCCAGCAAAAGACCCGACAACAGCTCAAGACAAGAATTGTCTTTGCAGATGCGATTCCTGCACTATTATGTGATGATTATCTCGTTTTTAATTTATTTATCATGTTCATAATAATAATAATAATAATTGTATACCAATTTTCAGAATTTAATTCTTTAATACTTCACTTCTTCTTATGCTTTCTACGGGTTTTTTTTCTCTTCTGTGAAAAGGTTTTGTGATAGGCGGTCTTGAAAATGAGTTATAAATATTTTAATAATTTTAAAGTTGTGTTTTCAAAACCAGTAAAATATTTAGAAAAGTTTTTAAAAAATGTGTTTGGGAAGTTCGAGAAAATCCATACTTGCGACAGGGTCGTTGCCGGGCCCTTCGCGGGCCTTACCATAGTTTCTTTCAGAAACAATATTTTTAGACCAACTAAATTAGACATGAAAGAACTCCGCAAGTTCTACAAAATGATACTATTTGAAGAACTGTGTCTTGCCTATGAACAAAGTTACAAGTCATGAAGTGGCCGGGAATTGTCGGGCCGTGCAGTGCAGACGTTGTTTGTCTGTAAATTTGTTCATAGACATGACACAGTTCTCAAATTAATATAATTTTGTAGCCCTTGTCAAGTTCTATCATATCTAATTTAGTCGCTATAAAATATTGATTCTAAAAGAAACTATGGGAGTAATTTACTGTTACGAACTACTTAAAAAATACAAATTTATTCAACCCGGATTTCAATGAATTTTAAGGCAAGTTCCGGAAATAAACATTGATATAATTCTCTTGAAGTTCGTCAATTTGGTTCGGTGATAAAAGACACAGCGGTTCCACGAAGCGAATACGTTTCTCGGCTGTAAAGACATCGTTTGCATCTGATAGTCTGCCAGATTGCATGTCTGAAGTCTTTGACGAAAAATATGACAACCATCGGATCGACACATGGGTACGTGGTGATCACTGTCATGATAAGACCTTCGTAGGATCCTAGAGTTACTTCGAACAGAGGTGAAATCATCATAACTGCAGCTGGGAGGAACATAGTGAGCACTGGAATTACAGTTTGGGTTACTAATGCTTTGAAGAGTTGTTGCTGAAGGTTTGTGGTCCGTTTCGAAGTGTGACGAAGGGTTCGGAGTTTACGGAATGTGGAGATTCCGCAGAAGAGAACGATTGTCATACAGATGGTCTGAAAAATGTTTTTTTTTTTCAATGGGCATTTGCAAAGCCTTTGCGGGTACGGCCATTATTTCTTTTGGCAATCTTTTTTTTTTGGATCTGTCATAGTAGCTGTAATAGAACTTGACACGTACTATAAAATGATGATATTTAGAAAACTGTATATTGTCTATGAGCAAAGTTGCAAGCCATAAAGTGGCTAAGACCAGCCGTGCCGGGCCTGTTTTTTTTTCAGTTTGTTTTGTTTGTAACTTTGTTCAAATACAAGATGTAGTTTCTCAAATAGTATCGCTTTGTAGTACTCGTCGTGTTCTATCATATCAAATTTACTTGGTCAATTGGTCAATGATTCTAAAAGAAACAATGGGAGAAATTTCAAAAGTCTTTACCATACTTGCAACGTGCCGAGCCGGGCTTTTTCAGATCTTTCAGGACCCGGCCCGTCTCGGCACGGGTTTTCAGAAAAAAATTTATGTCTTTTTAAAAAAATATTTTGAGGTCAATAGAAAAAAATTGACTATTTTTCTGTAAAGTAAAAAAAATTTCAAAATAAGAGTGTCCATAAAAAATGATTTTTTCACAAAAAAATTGCTAAAATCTCAAAATTTTTTTCAAATTTGGAGACCCCGGGCCCACCGGGCTGGGCCGGGCCAAAGAGCCATGGGCCCGGGCCGGGCCCTGATTTTGCAAGTATGGTCTTTACAAGTCTGGATCTCAGAAGCATTATAAGCTTAAATCAATACTATGAATGTTCATCGGTAATTTTTTTGTTTAAAAAAACTCACAATTAACTTTACAATATTTACAGCAAACAGTACATCTGGCCAGGAAATTGTCTTCTCCCATTTTTCATTCATTCTCTAAAAACCAACACAATATTCTAGAAATAATTCTAGAAAACGACTCACATAGTACAAGGAAGCAGCATAGATGAATTCACCCTTTGTCAAATTGTAATTAGTTTTCATCGAGTCTCTGAAATATCGTTCTCATTTTTTCTAATTTCCGGAACAAAACTCACTTGACAAGCTCATCAATAAGACGAGTCTCCCCCGCATACAGAACAGCTGTAATCCACCATTCAAATGAAATTTCCGTGCAAAAAATGAACCAGACTATTGTGTGAGGCCACATGAACCAATTCATTTGGTTCGGTCTGAAAGTTTCCAATATCACAAAAATGAAAATCTAAAATTATAAGAGTACCTACAAACCGCCAAGTACCGGTAGATAAAGTGCACAGCCAATAATGAAATTGTCATTCCGTAACAAGAACAATTTAGAGCTGCAATAATAGAAAACAAATCAGATTAACTTTATATCAAATCTTCTTACCGTTAAACCAATTTGCCAAAAAATGCGGGAGACCAAGAGAGTTGAGACTAAACACCAAGTACGCTCCACCATAAATATGAACCATCTGAAAAATAAAATTATTGAATTTCAAATGCGCTCAAATATCTACTTACAGGTTTATTGGAAAAATCCACTATTGAAAAGAAAAGTCCCAAAAACGAAAAAGCAAACATTAGGTACTTGTAGCTACCCAGATTTTTGTCTCTTCGGAATATCAACAAGGATAGCAGAAGACTGTTTGAAAAAATGGATAAACCGAATGTGACATGAGCGTATGTTTGTTGAAAGTCCAACAACATCATCTGAAAATGAATGAATGAGGAATACATAATGAGATAATATATAGGGGAAGTAGACAAGAAATGATCTTTCTGAACACACAAAAAATTGTTCACTGGTAATACATAGACAAAAATTTAGGTTGAACAAGGAAACTTCATCTGAGACAGACCTCATTTTCCCTAGATCAAACGCTTCGTGTGACACAATTTGTGGATTTCCCACATCTCGTAGATTTTTAATTTTTAATCGAAACCAAATCTCATGACCTAACTAACTCTCACTAGACTTTTTATCAAAATTCTATCTCGTAATTTGAAAAAAACACCTGAACTTTGTCTCAAGGCAAAAAAAAATCTGGAAATCTAATCACAAACATAATTTGATTTGTTAAGCAAAAAAAATACATACAAGTGACAAATTTAGAATCTTGGTTATAGAGTTGGTAGTTAGGTCAAGCAATTCGGAACTCCTAAGTTGATTAACGTCAGAAAAATATAATCCAGAATTCGAAATAAATATTAAAAAAGAACTCATTCGCCCATAAGCAATCCAATCAAAATTCGATAAAAGTTATTAATGTTGTTTGAATGGAATTCTTTGTTTTCAATCTAGACAAGTGAAGCGGTGAAAGCGTGGGTTGGTCGAAAAACAAAAGTTGCTTCTAGTTTTTGAACCGGAAAAAAAGTGATTTGATCAATTTCAACTAGAAACTATTGAATTTTCAAATTCAAAGATTTCATAGCTAACAATTTATATATTACTATAAGCTAATTTAACGATCGAATTCATATTCCGCGAAACTTGTAATGTAAGGGCCCCCGCACTGTTAACTTTGAGCATATCTTGGTTCCTATGGAAGATATCAAAAATGTGTCGACTGATAAAATGTTTTTGATCTTATGATAAACATATTATCAGTGGACAGCTTTCTTTCATCTTTGACAGGGAACGAGATAAATTGGCTCAAATTTAAGAGTGAGGGGTTCGTTTACATGTTTTACGGTATGTGTTGACCGCTTGGCGTTTATTTGTGTAGGAGATTTTTAGAACTAATTTGAATGACTAACTTCGAAAACAGAAATATACTAATTTGAAATTTTAAAAATGACATCATTTTCCTCTGAGCACCTCAGATTCGCAACATCGAAACAGTGTTATTTTGCTCCAGCTGCTTCTCACTCCTAGTTAAAAACCCAAAAATATTTTCGATAACTTTAGGAGAAAATTTGGGTAAATGGAAGTAATAAGCTTTGAAGAAATTCAGAAAAAACAAAACGTCAGAATGGAATTTGAGTTGAAGTTGTTGGGTGAGAAGATGGTCAGTGATAAAGGTAAACGATTGTAATTAAGGACTACATGGCTAGAAAAAAGCGTCAACTGTTCAATGAGCCGTTAGAGAACACGATCTACCGATGCATGTAAAAATGCTAAAATACTCTCTTCGAGAATTCTTAATAAGGGAAATCTTGAGGATTACCCTTGCCAAAGAAAAAACAAAACCTGCCGTACCCTGGTTATTGTCTTCCCATTCTTCTTATCTGATCTTAGTTCAATATAAGTGGAAGAATAAAAATTCTATGGAAAAGACAGAATAAGAGAATCAAAACCAAAATCTTACCCATCTTCGAGTTGTCTAGAAAAAGAGGCTCTGTATTTATTTAAATAGCCGGAGGGTGTAAATAAACAGAAGATTCGGGAAGTTTTTAATGAGAATTCGGTGTGTCCCTCTTTTTTGCAAAAATTCAAAATATTGAGACCTTTCTTGGAAATGATCTATGTTTTGGCATACAAAAAAAAACGAAATGATAGTTTTCCGGAAGTTTTAGAGAACTTCATTGTCTGAAAGAATAGGGAAAAAATCTTTAAAGAATAGGGAGAAGTATTAGACTTTAGGATTAATCTTACGTACCCGAAAAACAAGACCTTCTAACGTCATCTGCCCAAACTTGTAGAATCTTCTTAGAATATGAAACACTTCTTCTTTTTCGCAGTAAACGAAACTTCAAGCACAGAATAAACCCATTACGTTTTTCTTGCTCAAAAGAGCATTTCAAGGAATTCTTAAAATCAGATTATGACACGAAACATTTCAGATTTGGAGGTCAGAAAAGCAACATTTTTAGTAATAATCTACGTGCTGTAAGGCTTACATTCGTTCTCAGCCGGCCGACCGCCAACCCAGCCGACCGACAGCCGACCGAATTCGTCATTTGCGCGTCAACATGTCGCAGAATGTTTGCGTACGCAGTATTTTTTCACGGCAAATGGTCGGTCAGCTCGGTCGGCAGTCGGTCGGCTGGGACCGGCGGTCGGTCAGTCAGCTCAATTTCTCGGCCGAATGAAAGTCATACTTGATGATAATTTATAAATTCATTTTAAAAAACGTATTCCCTGAAAAGTATGGATAGACAAGAAAAAACGAATTTGAGAATTTTTTATGTATTTTTTATTAATTGAAATTTTTACCGCAGAAAACATAATAAAACTATTATCACAAAATAGAAAAAATTACATGTGGGGGTGTCAAGATCTGCAGTTTCCCAGATTCAAGGTGATATTTTCCGTAATAGTAGTCGTCAACTGGCTCACTAACTTTACGAAGAGTTTTACGACGGGTGAAGGTAACTACGGTAGCGATAGTTACGATAAAAAGGAAAATGAATAGAACAAGAAGACTGAAGAGAATAACATTGTCTGTGGAGATTGGAATTGGGCTGTTGGTGATTTTGATTTCACAGAGTTCTCCGGAATATTCAGCTTGGCAGATGCATTTTGAGTTTGTTCCATTGAAAAGGCATTGAGAATCTGAAATGCAAATTTAATGGATCGGTTATGCTGAACTTGAACTTACTATTGTGACACTTCTTTTGCTTGCATTCATCTTTTGGGCAGTTTTCTCCATTGGTGCAATAAAACTGGCACTTTGATCCATAGTGATTGGGGAGGCATTCGAATCGGATTGATAAGAAAATTGAAATTCCAATTCTGTCCGTTACAGTTTTGTGGATCCACGGCTCATTGACAAGAACTGGGAGTCTCGTTGAGAATTTTTGTCCCACAAAGTCCCCATCTCTAGATTTCATAATTTGAATAGTGTACTCAAGAACTGGGAGCAGTGATTTGGATGATGGTGGTGGAAATGGAAACACGAATTCATGGTATTTTGGATCCAAATGAAGATCGAACGATATTCCATATCTTGAAGAGTTCTCTCGATCGAGTAGTTCCATCCGAGCGACGACATCTTTCGAAGAAGACACCCGAAGCCCCAAAACGCCAGTTGATGAGCAATATTGGGCAAGGATCAGAAGAAAAGAGACGTAGTAGAGAGTACGGTTCATTTTAGTGAATGAATGAATGGCAGGAGGAAAGGCATGGAAATGAATGGTCCTAAAATTGTATGGGCGGTGCTAAAGACAGTATACTTCTGAAAAAAAAAGAGCCGACAAGGTTTCGGTGTGATGAGACTGTATCCTGTATAAAGTATACTAGGTTTCCAAGGGTATACTCTTCTATCGGCATCGTTCCAAGATCAAAGGTACGGTGTACAACTTTTCAATATCTTTGAAATGGACCGACTTTTGGAATATTTTATACCTATTTTAAGTAACTCAGCTAGTAGCAACTCAGCAACTCCAACAATGAGCCCACAAGATCAACACCTCAAGGGGCTCGTATGAACGGAATCTGTAGAAAGTTATTTTTTCATGTTCGCCCATTTTTAACACATCTCTATTCTCCTTGAAAATATACCACTAATTACCCCTATTCAAAACTTCGATCCGATTTTTGAAACTTCACACATCTGATCAATCAGAACACAGGACCTCTTCTCTATCGTCATAAGTCCTTCGCACTGTTTGAATAGTATCCGTTAGATTGTTTTCTTTTTGTTCTTGAACGCGACACAAAAACATACCTAATGATTCATTTTAGAATGTAGTCCAAATTTCCTTTCTCTAGTCTCAGCTGGATGCTATAAAACCCAAAAACTGGAAAAACAAAAGTGTCATTCTTGACATAATGCTTTACCTTCATGTCATCCAATACTTTGGTTTTATTGGTTCTCAATTAGCCAACTCTCTACTCATTTATCTAATCCTTACAAAAGCTAGAAAGCTATTCGGAATGTATCGGTTTGTAATGTTGGGCTTTGCATTTTTCTTCTTGTTCTATTCATGGATCGAAATTCTCACTCAACCGGTTATCCATATAAAGAGTCCAGTTTGTATAGTATTTATGGATAGTTCGTTGAAATATTTCAAGTCAGTTGGGTTCATAATTACATGTAGGTTATTTATGGAGGATGAGATCTCGAAATCCGGCCAGTTATAGGTTTGTACTGTGCGTGTTTTGCTCTTGTCATCTCACTTTTGTCGGCTCAGTTCTTCTACAGATTTCTGGCGGTTTGTAAGTAAGTATGAAAAAATGAAACGTTTTGAAATTTTTAAATCAAACTAAAGCTAACTATCTGATAGTTAGAGCATGATAAAAATATCAGACAGTTTTAAGTGCCTTAAACCCTCTAATAGAAGGCAATCCGAACCGTTAACTTTGAACTAATTTATCTCGGTTCCTGTAGAGGATATTGAAAATTTGTCAACTGATAAAATGTTTTTAATATTATGATAAACATTTGGTTAGTTGACCACTTTTTCATATAATTTATTGCAACCGAGATATATGAGCTCAAATTTGGCGGTTAAAGTGACGTTATACTATTAGAGTGTTTACGGTAAATACCAAGAGAATTCGGTCAAAGTTTCAATTACCGTATTCACCTCCCCAATATTTTCAGACCCCATATTCTCTCCCATGGCGAAGAACGTCTTCTATTCTACCTCTGCGTTCCTTGTTTTTTGTGTTTTGTCGCTTGGTTTGAATTCGTTTATTGGGGAATGGCCAACACTGTCGAGAAGCAATTGTACATGAAGTGAGTCACAGATGTTTAACTTATACACTACAATTGTAAAATTAAAGATCGGAACTTGCTGAAATCTATAATGAAGACTCTGAAAGTGTAGCATTTATTGCGGTTATGTACTGGTCGGTTGGTCCGGATGGCCAGAAGAAATGGAAGATTAACGATATAGGTCTATTGCTGGCTTGTGTTGTCACTATAGTAAGAAATCATCCTATCATAAATCATTGAAAAAATAATGATTTTTCAGGGTGGTTGTTTTATGACTATCGTTTATTGTGCCACTAGGATTTACAAGAAGATGAAAGACTCCAGTGGTCATATGAGTGGACGAACAATGGAGCTTAATCGGCAGTTGTTTATCACACTAACTATTCAAGTAAGTACTAAATATAAATCGCATTCATGGCGTTTTTTCCAGACAATTCTCCCTTTGTTCATGATGTATATCCCAGTTGGTCTCGCAACTTCCCTGCCCATTTTTGAAATTCATACCGGTCGAATTGCCAATTTCACGGCTGCTAGCCTAGCGGTGTACCCATTTCTTGAGCCCATTGTTCCCATGTTATGCATCAAAGAATTCAAAAACTTTATACTGTGTGAGTTTTCAGAGAAATTCATTTCCTTAAAATTGATATCTTATTACATGAAAACGGCCCAAGCAGAATTTACCTCAAATATCAGAATTTCTTGTTTATGTCAACAGACAGGACTTATAGTGACTATAAAAAGTCTAAAAAGAACGTGTAAATATAAAGTCCTTATACGTACACTTTGATATATCAAAAATTGGTCAACTGTTAAATTATTTATCTTAATATCAGTAATATTTTATCAGTTGTCAGATTTTTGATATCTTTCATATGAACCGAAATAACTGAGCGCAAAGTTGACGGATTGGTTGGACTTCTATTGGAACAAGTACCGTAATGCCTTATTTATTCTTTAGTCACTAAAAGTGCTGTTTTTGGGCCCAGAAATTCTGAGAGGGATCATCTCCGGTGATTTCCAAGTAAGAATATGATAAATTTTTTTTCCAGGTCGCCAAAAACGAAAAGTGGCATCTCGAACTACATTCTCAAGTCCAGTCTCAGGAATTCACTCTTCCAGTACTAACGCAATTCTTTGAATGAATAGAATCTGTGATTTGTTTTGTTCTAGAACGGTTTTTTGTATTTTCTCTTATTTTTACTGTTTAACAGACACAGCAAAAAAGTTCCTGGTTTATCAATCGCTCTAATCAGTCGGTTATTTTTCCTCGTATTTCGTTTTTTGTTTCACTGTTTTTTTAAATACATATAATTCATTTCCATAAAAATTAATTTGATTATTTTGGAGAAAATAAATCCCATGTTAATCGCACCGGAAGTTCTGGAAAAACCAAAATTCCTAGATAGCGTGAAACCTGTATTAAAAGTGCCCCCAAACTTTTAACATTAAGCTCAATTATCTCGGCTGCCGTGAAAGATATCAAAAATTTGTCAACTGATGAATTGTTAATTTTAATATTAGCAATATTTATCAGTTGACAAATTTTTTATATCTTTCACACGCTTCGAGATATTTGAGCTCAAAGGTGACGGTTTGAGCTATTGCAACGCTTCTCCAAACCACTTGAACTATTGAAACTCTCCGAAATCCAAATTAAATTCAATTATAAATTCAAGTTTTATTTTCAGCATTCTAATTCTTTTTTGAATAGTCTAACCATGAAAAGATTGAGAGTTTTGAACCCTAGTTTCGAGAACATTGCTGGTTTCTATAATGAACTGCAGTGTCGTCTGTTTTGAAACAAGGTTTTTTTCCCAAATCTAAAATTTTCCTTTCCACCTTCTTTTGTTTTTTTTAACAGACATTGATCACGTTTTCAAACAACTGAACACCTAATATGTGTCTGTGGTCTATTTTCATATTCTCATAACATCTACATAAACGAATTTTATTAGATAATGAAATAATTGTGTCTGAAATTCCCAGTGATTCAGCCTTCCTACCTGACGTAATCTGAAAAAAAATCCAGTAGCATAACCTTTCATTACAGTTGACTGATTTTTCCAGTCAAAAGCATTTTTCTGCTCTCGTCATTTTCCAATGATAAACATCACATCTTCTCCTTGTTACAACAACATTTTGTATCACACTTCCTGCTTCCAAATTTTGGCCAATTTTCAGAGAACAATGTCTTTTATGATATATCTTCATATTATTCAATACATTGGATTTATCGGTGCCCAATTTTCCAACTCAATTCTTGTTTATTTAATTGTGACAAAAGCGAAAAAGCTGTTCGGAACTTATCGGTATGTCATGTTCAGTTTTGCTGTGTACTTTTCGTTGTACGAGTGGATCGAGATTTTGACTCAGCCGGTAGGTCTTTATCACCCAAACATTCAACTTTGAGCTCAATTATCTCAATTCTTGTAGAAGATATCAAAAATTTGTCAACTGATAAAATATTGGTGATATTATGATAAATAATCCGTCAGTTGAAAAATTGTTGATACCTTTCCCAGGAATCGAGTTACTTGAGCTCATGGTTGTCGGTTTCGCCTATCAAAGCAATACAGTAGCTTTTGAATATTTCCAATTTTCCAGATAATCCATATCAAAAGCCCGGCGTGCGTTGTTCTCATGGAAAGTCCATTAAAATACAATCCCATACTTGGCTATCACATAACTTGTGAGTTCCTCACAGACTTAAAATGTATCTACAAAATATTTGTTGCTCAAATTCAAAATTTTCTTAGAAAACGAAAAGATAGGCTCATTAGTGATTAATCAGGTGAGCGAAATTCGAAGAACAGTCTGTGATCTAGCGAGCAAAATACAAAGATTAGTGTGTGCACAAGCATACTTTGAGACTCGCAAAAATAGAAAAAAAAGATGACGTGATAGGAAAGTGGAGGTTAAGTGAGTTTGAATGTAATCGGGTTTGGAGATCAAACAAAAAATTTGAAAAATGGTGATTCTTGTTGATCACTTTTTTATATCTTTGACAGGAGCCAAGATATTTGAACTCAAAGTTGACGGTTTAGGGAGGAGTTCTATTAGAGTGCTTACTGTAAAATGAAAAGAAAGAATTGAATTCCACAGGTCTCTACTGCGGCTCGTTTGCTCTTGTGATATCCCTTCTAGCTGCACAATTCAGCTATCGCTACGTGGCAGTTTGCAGGTATACATTGTTCGGAAATTCGATATGCCTTACATTCCAGACCAACATCTTGAAATTCCAGACCAAATTTTCTAGCTCATCACGAGGCAGCTATTCTCTGTGGAATTTTCATCCCTTGTCTAGTTTGCTTCATTGCGTGGTACCTTTTTGTGTTTTACGGAATGTCGAATAGTATTGAAAAGCAAATGTATTTGAAGTGAGTCATCAAAAAGTTTGCTGCTTTCAATAAGGATTTTGAAAAGGAACGAACTGAAAACATATTACAATGAGGACTCGACAAAAGTTCCATTTATCGCTGTGATGTACTGGTCGATTGATGAAAATGGGCGGAAGATCTGGAGGTTTTGGGATCTTATGCTGCTGGTTGCTTGTGTTGTCACTATTGTGAGTTTTGGGTTCTTGAATTTAAAAAAATGGGATTTTAGTGTGGATGTTTTGCAATTATAGTTTTCTGTGCGAGTAAAATTTATTTGAAAATGCAAAAGGCAGGAAACAACATGAGCAAGAGGACCATCGAGTTGAATCGACAACTTTTCGCTACATTGACTTTCCAAGTAAGATAATTTTGTTATAGTGGGGGAGGCTGTCAAGAACAGATCCGCGGCCGGCCGTGGCTTGGGACGTGGGTCAACCCGGAGTCTCATCGGACCACATCTGGTGACCTAGTTTATTACTTTAGTGACTATAACGAACATTAAAAGAGCCTAAACATAAGATCATAACTACTTACCTCCAAGAAACTGCAAATCACGGCCGCGGCCGGTCAGGACTCAGGTCGTGGGTAGGTTGCCGTGGACTAAACAGTCCGTTCTTTCGGAAGTTAGCTCAGCCAATGGGAAACTTCTAAAGCCGCTATGCCGTGGAATCCTACCCATATAAGTAGTAGCATACCCAAAAAGCCGCGGCCCCGTTTCCCACAGCCTTGATTGTTGGTCCCAACAATTTTAAGCTTTTTCAGACAGTTCTCCCACTGTTCATGATGTACATCCCAGTCAGTTTGGAAGTCACATTACCGCTACTTGAAATTGAAACTGGTTATTTGGCAAGCTTCACTGCTGGCAGCCTAGCAGTGTACCCGTGTTTAGAACCTCTAATCGCAATTTTTTGCATCAGAGAGTTCAAGAAAGCCGTTCTTTGTAAGTTCTCAGACTATTTCTGATTTCAATTTCATTATCCTACAGGCTGTGCGGAAAGAAGACTTCATACAGCCACATCTCGTTATTCGGCTTATCAAACATCCGGTGGAAAACCGAAAATCGTTTCTGGAAACAAGAAGACATAATCTTCCAAATAGTGTCCATTCTTTCATTATGTTGCTTCCCATTGTTTTCCAGTTTTCAGATCATTGACTAATCCATAACCTAACAAAAATTTAGTTTCTTCCAAACACACTTCTATGTGATTAACTGGTAGGCGGAAGGGACACATGGAGTATAAATAACAAGATTTTGGAGTATATATAAAACAAATTGACTTCATTTTTTTTATTTTTACTTTCTACTTACTTTTTCTCATGGCGGTGACACCATTGCTTCGTATCTGTCAATTTTCTGCGTTTTCCATTGCGGTATCGGCCAACTTACTGCTACTGTACCTGATAAAAATGCGAGCTGGAACTTCGTTTGGAAGCTATCGAGTCATGATGATTTCCTTCTCGATGTATGCAATTGTTTATGCATTTATTGAGATTCTCACAATGCCGGTATCTATAAATTTAGAAAATCTTGTCATTTTAGGAATTTTCAGGTCCTTCACATTCATAAATCTGGCGTCTTGTTCTATGTGGACAGTGTGCTGAAGTTCAATCCAATTATCGGGGAACTCATGTCATGTAGTTTGATTTATACTACAAACTGATATCATGATCCTGTTTCAGCATTGTACTGTGGATCTTTTGCACTGTGCATCTCTATGCTCGCCACTCATTTCATTTTTCGATATGTTGCTGTTTGCAAGTGAGCATCTAATTATCTGACTTGAAAACGGGCTTTGCCATAGTTTCTTTTAGGATCAACTAATATCGATATGATAGAACTCGACGAGAACTAAAAAATAATATTATTTGAAAAACTGTCTCTTGTCTACATATGAACAAAGTTTCAAGCTATAAAGTTACCAATCCGGGCAGAGCTGGGCCCTGTCGGTTTATTTGGTCCGTTTTGCCTATAATTCTGTTCATGGGCAAGATACAGTTCACCAAATAGTATCCTTCTCTAGCTCTCCCTGAGTTCTATCATATCAAAAATCAAATGATTCAAAATATGTTGATCCTAAAAGAAACTATGGTAGGGCCCGGATGTGGTCCGTTTACAAGCATGCCATTTTTTCGCTCCCCCATGCAAAAGTTCCGTTTCAGACCTCACAAATTATATCATTTCGATGGTAACAAAATTTACCAACTTTTCATCCCACCAACCATCTTATTTGTCATTTGGACTCTCTCGATCTACTTCAATTTTGGACCAAATCAGGTCAAGAAAGATTTTTTTCGCCGCGTGGCATGGGAGCTGTATGAGGAAGATATTGATAAGATTGCATTCATGGGTCCATTGTATTTTGTGAGTCATCTTGTTTTTTTGTAAATTTTTATTTGTTGTCGTTCGTTTCAGACTCGTATGGAAAACGGAAAACGTCTTTTTCGGTTTCCCGATCTCTTCGGTGCTTTTATCAGTTGTACAATTATGGTATGCGACAATTTTTGTGTTTTGATTTCTTGACAAACGATTTTCAGGCCATTTGCCTCACAACCTGCGTGGTCTGCGCTTTCAAAACGTATCGTAAACTGAACGATCTAACAATTCAAATGAGCGAACGAACCAGATCACTTAATAAACAACTATTCTGGACACTCGGTCTCCAAACACTTCTGCCTTGTGTTACACAGTACATTCCAGTCGGCACCATGTTTTTTGTTCCATTGTTTGAATTCGATCTCGGTAGAATCGGAAATCTGGTCGGAGCTGCGTGCAGTTTGTATCCCGCCATGGATCCAATAATTGCGATTTTCATGATTGATCGATTCAGAAACTTTGTGTTGAGAAAAGAATTTCATACAGTTTCGAAGACTTCAAAGGTGTCGGCTGTCAATGAAGAGAGAAGATCGACCATTCCGGATCATATAATTTAAATTCTGTATGATTTTTAAAAAAAGAATTATAGACAGTGAATATTTGAAATAGTATTTTTTTTCTTCATATTTTGTAGAACCTCATAAGATATTTCATAACAAATGCCTCGAAAAAAGAATGAAAAAAGCGTATACCGTAAAACCTGTAATATTAAGGCCCCTAACATTTAACTTCCAGTCACTTTTGCACGGTTTCTGTAAAAGGAAGTGAAAAAGTTGCCAACTGATAAAATGTTTCTCATAATAACACAAACAATTTATCAGTTGACAGATTTTTTATACCTCGCCGAGATAATTCATTTTAAACTTGAGAGTCTGGGGGTCTTTCTATTACAGGTTTCATGATATTACTTATCGAAGGTTTTCATGTTGTGGTGTATTCTGAAGAGTCGTTACTATGCAAAAATAAAATTATCACTTTCAAATACAGATCAATTCTTAAAAAACTATTCTTGACCAAATTCCTTTGGAACTAGACTTCAAACATCTACAGTAATTCCTCCCAATGGTTGATATCTCTGTTTTCCCTGATCTAAACACATTCCCTTTGAATCTTCCAACCAAACAACTCTATTTTTCCCTAATGCGTCAAGTTATGACTAAACTACCCTAATCCTTTGCTAACGTATTAAACTCTGTTTTCCGTCATCTTTTCATAGCGCCCCATTGTTTCTTATTTCCCCCCGAATACGCATTTTTTCTGAAAATATAGAAAACTGGTATAAAAGATGTGGTGGTACCACCAGTAGACCAGTAGAGCTAAAAATGGCGGTTTCTCCATATCTCCGAATCTGTCAGTTCTCATGTTTCTTTATTGCCATTATTGCCAATACCGTACTCCTTTATCTGATCAAGATCCGAGCTGGATCCTCGTTCGGAAGATATCGAATCATGATGATTTCATTTTCGTTGTACGCTATAATCTACGCAACAATTGAGATTCTAACTCTACCGGTAAGTTGGGAAACATAAATACCGTAAAACCTCTAATAGACGGGCCCCTAACTTATAACTTCAAGCCAATTTATCTCGGTTCCTGTCGAAGATATCAAAAAGAAGTCAAATTATAAACTGTTTATCAAAACATTTCAAGCATTTTATCAATTGACACATTTTTGATATCTCTTATAGGAGCCGAGATAATTGAGCTCAAACTTAACAGTGTAGGAGACATAGGTTTAACGATAAGTTATGAGACAATGAGATGTTTCAGGTGATGCATTTACATGGATCTGGAATTCTGTTCTACGTAAATAGCATTCTGAAGCATCATATAACCGCCGGTGTTTTGATGTCAAGTGAGTAGATTTCTGAAATATTCAGACTTATCGGGTATTTTAGCGCTGTATTGCGGCTCATTTGCATTCTGTATCTCCATGCTCGCCACCCACTTCATTTTTCGTTACATTGCGGTTTGCAGGTCAGTCTCGAATTTCTTACTTTTTGAATCTAGGAATTTTTCAGAAACAACAAACTCTACTACTTCGAAGGAAACAAAGTATACCTCTGGTTACTCCCTCCAGCTATTCTTTTCACTATTTGGGGATCCTCTATTTTTTTCAATTTTGGACCGAATCAGCTCAAAAGAGACTATTTTCGTAATGTAACAATGCAATTATATGACGAAGATATTGACAAAGTTGCCTTTATTGCGCCATTGTACTATGTAAGTGACAAATGGAGAGTTAACTGTTGAATTATAACTTACAGGTTCATGGAGAAGATGGAGGTCGTATTTTTCAGTTTCCAGATTTGTTTGGAGCATTTTTGAGTTGCAATATTATGGTAATTAGACTAATCGAACAACACAAAACGTATTTTTTATTCAATTTTTTCAGAGTCTCTGCTTCACAACCTGTCTTGTTTGCGCCTATAAAACTTACAAAAAACTGAACGACTTCTCAACTCAAATGAGCAAGCGAACCCGTGCTCTCAACAAACAACTATTCTGGACCCTTGGTCTCCAAACCCTTCTCCCTTGCTTCACACAGTACATGCCAGTTGGTCTTATATTCATTCTTCCACTTTTTGAAATCGAAGTTGGAAAAGCTGGAAATCTAGTTGGTGTCACTTGTTGCCTATATCCTGCTATGGATCCTCTAATTGCACTTTTTATGATTGATCGCTTTCGAAATTACATACTCGGAAAGGAATCCCCATCAACTACGAAGAGCTCAAAAGTGTCTGCTGTTAACTCGGATAATCATTCTTCAACTGGTAAAAAATAATTTGCAGTTTTTATACTTTTGTTTTGATGGAAATAAATAAATCAGATTTGATTGATTGATATAAACTAGAATGCTCTGCGAATAGTTATGGTTATTGGTTCACAGAATAAACTAATTTAATCTTTGAACAAGTCAGCCAAAAACAAAACACTCAGTGAGTACTCGGGCGTCGCCAACTTCTGGTCCAAGGTTGGTCAGATTTCGGATAAGACCGCTACAAACTCTGACAAACTTATCACAAGGCTCAATTTAAACCTTGTAGTGTTTAAATTTTCAACTTCCGGCCAAAGTCTGACCATGGCTCGCTATACAGCCGTTTTTGGGCAAGCTCCGACCAGAACCTGACCATTATCCGCCAGGACTTACAAACTGAAAGCTGAGCTGACAGCCGAGTAGCTCTCAAATCATTGAACCAGAATTCTTGTTTTTTTTCTATCTTCAAAACTCGAATCGGTCACCTGTCACTTTCAATTATTTTCGTGTTTTTTCTCTTGAAATTTGTGCAAGATTTTTGAAGATTTGAGTCAAAAAATTGGAGACAAAGATCCAATGAATTTGGTGTTTTGACTCGTGTCAAACCGGAACCTTTTCTTCTGCTAATTAATGCAGATAACATATTTCGTCACTGTTCTCTTCATTTTTTTTTGTTATTTTTTCATGCGAACCCCTTTTTGGAAACCCATTCCTCATCAATACATTTCCAGAACCATGACTGTTCCTGCTTATCTGCATATCGTTCAGTATTGTGCGTTTGTCATTGCAATTATAGCTAACAGCCTTTTATTACATTTGATCAGGATGCGAGCTGGATTATCGTTCGGTAGATATCGAGTTCTGATGATTTCATTTTCGATTTATGCGATTGTGTATGCTAATATTGAGATATTTACGTTGCCAGTGAGTCTCCCGTGATGATAATTACTGTAAAACCTGTATTAGAAGGGTCCCTTCAATAGAAGGTCCCATCTAATGAAAGGAACCTCCGGAGGTACCTTGGAACAGGGTCGGCCCTTCTAATACAGGTCTTACGGTGATCAAGCCACGTGCGAACACTTAACCAATCATCAAAATCCTACAAAGTCATAAGGTCAGTCTCCTACAGTAACCCTCATTTCCCAGGTCATGTATATGCAAGGTGCCGGAATGATCTTCTACGTGGATAGTGTCCTCAAAAACCACCAGGATATTGGACTACTAATTGCTGGTGAACCAATCGTATAAGATTTTTAATAGCTTCCCACTTTTCAGTTTCCTACTGTGGATGTCTCGCTTTTTGCATCTCCATGCTCGCCACTCATTTCATTTTCCGATACATTGCTGTTTGCAGGTACCCTACATGAGGAATTCCCAAGTCTTATATATAGTCCAGTGAATTTTCAGACAACACCATATACATATTTTCAATGGATACAAAGTATACCTTCTTCTCATTCCTCCATTTGTTTTGTTCCTTATTTGGGCTGGAGCAATGTTTGTATGTTATCGACCGAATGAGGTCAAAAGGGATTTCTATCGCAAAGTCATAGCAGATCTTTATGAAGAGGACATCGATCAGGTCGCATTTATTGCTCCCTTGTATTATGTGAGTTGTAAGCGATATTTAAATAAAACTTTTTCCGAAGTTGCAGACTCACCAAAACGATGGAAGTGTGCTGTACCGAATTTCCGACCTGGTTGGTTGTCTGTTGAGTTGTGGAATATTGGTAAAGAGTTATATCAAATTGATATACCAAAACGATCCTATCAAATTCAGGGCGCCTGCTTCACAACCTGCTCAATTTGTGCCTATAAAACTTACAACAAACTTCACGACTCCTCACTTCAAATGAGCAAAAGAACCCGATCACTCAGTAAACAACTATTCTGGACACTCGGTCTTCAAACTCTTTTGCCTTTTATCACACAGTACATTCCCGTTGGATTGGTGTTTTTACTTCCACTTTTTGAAATCCAAGTTGGAAAGTATATAAACTTTGTTGGTGTGTGCTGCAGTTTGTATCCCGCTTTGGATCCATTCATCGCTATTTTTATAATCGATCGGTTCCGGAATTATCTTTTTAGACGAGAGAGAATTTCGGAAGTTAAGATTTCGCAGATTCCTACGTACACTTCTTATGGGGATGCTTCTGTTGCTTGAGAAACTTTGTAAAATGAATAAATGTTTTTGTTTTCCTGGGTTGAATTTTTAACAAAACTTTTCCCACTACAGTTTGAAACATGTGTAAACTGGGATCCGTGACTTTTAGATATTTTGCCAAAAAACTGAAAAAAAAGCTAGTAGAGTTAATACTCTTCTGACTTCCGGACTTTCTCAATCAAATCTGATTATCGGTATTCCAGCAAACCGTTTTTCACTAGTTCAGTATTTTCAGTCTAGTCTAGTATTTACAGTCTAGTCCAGTATAAATTGTTTATCATAAAATCATTCTCTCCGCACATCTTCAAGATACGATAACGTCTGATTTAAAGTTACATTCAAAGAACCGATGTTATTTTTATCCCTAACAAAGCAGGAACCTTTTATCCTTTTTTGTCTCATCATTCAAAAAGAGTCTCCAAGAAATAAAGAGAACAGGAGACGTCATTATTCATCTTATTATTCATTAGGATCTGAATTCTTTAGGATCTGTAGCCCCTTATAAAAACCTTCGTCTACCATCATTATGATTTCAGAACGATGGCTGTTCCTGTCTATCTTCACATTGTTCAATATTGTGCGTTTGTCATCGCAATTGTGTCTAATTGTCTTTTATTGCATTTAATTCGAATGCGAGCTGGAGCATCGTTTGGCAGATATCGCGTTCTGATGATCTCATTTTCGATTTATGCCATTGTGTATGCTAATATTGAGATATTTACTCTTCCAGTGAGTTTTCCTAGAAGATAATTGTTAAAACCAATGCTGTGCAAAACGCAGCCTCGGCCGGTCGGGACTCATGTCGTCGGTAGGTTACAGCGACGACATGGGTCTGTTCCTTTAGAAATAGGAAGATACTAGGGCCGCTAGGCCGCCGTACCCTACCTATCTCAGAAGTACTATTTTCAAAATATTGAACCAATCAGCAAATTCCTTCACCAAAACAAGGTCATAAGACCAGTCTCCTACAGTAACCCTCATTTTCCAGGTGATGTACATCCAAGGTTCCGGGATGATCTTCTATGTGGATAGTTTTCTCAAATACCATCAAAATGCAGGGTTACTAATTGCTAGTAGGCCACAACTTCCCAATTTTTTCCCAAATCAAAATTTCAGTTGTTTACTGCGGATGCCTAGCTCTCTGTATCTCCATGCTTTCGACTCACTTCATTTTCAGATATATTGCTGTTTGCAGGTGCCCCATTCCCAACTCAGTTTTGTCATTATCCAGTTTTCCAGACAACAAAATATCCAAATATTCAACGGAAACAAAATATATTTCCTTTTTCTTCCCCCATTCACTCTTTTCATCATTTGGGCTATAGAAATGTATACATGTTATAGACCGGAAGAGATCAAAAGGGATTTCTTTCGGAAAATAATAACAGATCTTTACGAAGAAGACATTGACCAGATTGCATTCATTGCACCGTTGTATTATGTGAGAATGACAATCTCAAAAAGAAAAAATATTTTAAAGTTTCAGACTCGCCAGAAAGATGGAAGTGTGCTCTATCGAATTCCAGATCTAATTGGATGCCTGATGAGCTGTGGAATAATGGTACAGTATGCGAAACCCACCATACCCGACCAATTTGAAAATTCAGGGTACCTGCTTCACAACCTGCATAGTTTGTGCTTATAAAACATATAATAAACTTCACGACGTTTCAATTCGAATGAGCAAACGAACTCGGTCACTCAGTAAACAATTATTCTGGAGTCTCGGTCTTCAGACTCTTCTTCCTTGCGTTACCCAGTACATCCCGGTTGGATTAGTCTTCGTACTCCCACTTTTTGAAATTGAAGTTGGAAAATATATCAATTTTGTCGGTGTCACATGTAGTTTGTATCCTGCTCTGGATCCATTAATTGCGATATTCATAATTGATCGATTCAGAAATTATTTATTGAGAAGGGAGAAAGCTTCAGAAGGAAAAATTTCGCAGATTTCCACATACAAATCCCAAAGAGATAGTTCATTAGCTTGATTTCAACCAAACAAATAAATATTTGTAACTTAATCTTTGCTTCCAACCTATTCAGATCTACACCAAAATGATTCATAAGCATATTTACTACGCTTTTCATTGTCATTTCTTGTCATTTGAAAGCAAATCTTAAGTGGAATGATTTACTATTCATCGCTAATATGAAATCGAATTTTGATTATTTTTTGCGAAAACTTGGATTTTCAAAAACAATTATCCTTGATTCGTAAGTATTTCTAATCCTATATAAATGCCGAAATACTACTACTAGCCCATACCCAAAAAAATGCTCTGGTTGCACATGATCCAATATTCTGGATTCGTCCTTGCTCAAATTTCTAACGCCACACTGGTATGGTTGATTCTTACCAAAGCCCAGAAATTGTTTGGAACTTATCGTCATGTCATGTGCACGTTTGCAGTATATTCTTTGGTTTATGCTTGGGTCGAAGTTCTCGCACAACCGGTAGGAGTAAAAATAATGTAAATCCTGTTATAGAGAGGTCACCACATTGCCAAGTTTCAGCCAATTTTTCTGGGTTCCTGTGCAAGCTATCAAAAATGTGTCGACTAATAAAATGTTGGTGATACTGTGATAAACAATTCATCAGTTGACCACTTTTTGATATCACTGACAGGAACTGAGATATATCAGTTCAAAGTTGGCGGGAGCCACTCTATTTTAGGTTTTACGGTCTAAGATTCTTTACAACACAATTTTCAGATCATGCACATCAAAGGGCCTTGTTTCATAGTATTTATGGAAAGTCCATTGAAATATTTCGGATGGATTGCTAATCATATTGTTTGTATGTTTTAAAAAATCTAGATTTTAAAAAACTTCTAAAAAATCGTAAAATTCAATCATTTAGGTCTCTATTGCGCTTCTTTTGCTTTGTGCATTTCCCTCCTAGCTGTTCAATTTTTCTACCGTTACGTTGCAATGTGCAGGTACGTTTGGTGTTCCTAATTCAATACACAACCGAAAATTAGACGGATCACTTCTTAGAACGCCTATCTTTCTAAACAATATACTCAATACCAGGAAAGCATTTTTAGACCGGAACTTCTTATGAAAATCGAGGGGTTCAAACTAATTTACATCTTCATTCCATGCCTTATCTGTTTCGTTTTATGGTTTGAATTTGTGTACTACGGGATGGCGAATACAGTCGAAAAACAAATTTACATGAGGGAAGAACTGGAAGATTATTATGAGGAGGATTCCACTCGGGTTGCATTCATTGCACCAATGTACTGGTCTATAGGAAGAGATGGGGAGAAACAATGGATTATTGGAGATGTGATTGGATCCATTGGATGTGTTTGTATCATTGTGAGCTGTCGATTTTTCCCAAGATTCTTTGAAAAACTTTTCAGGTTGCCTGCTTCTCAACCATCGTAGTCTGTGCATCCACTATCTACCTGACTATGAAAAGTTCCACGTGTCATATGAGTGCCAGAACATTGGAATTGAATCGTCAGCTTTTTGTGACGCTAACCTTCCAAGTAAGCTCAAAGAAGATGATCTGGTAATTTGTCAAAGAATTTCAGACCATTCTTCCATTTCTGATGATGTACAGCCCAGTTGGTCTACTGATCACTCTGCCAGTTTTCGAAGTTTATGTTGCCAGTCTAGCAAATATTGTTCCTGCGACTGCTGCGATCTATCCATCGCTTGAGCCTCTGATTGCAATAGTTTGCATCAAGGAGTTCCGAAGAACTCTCACTTGTAAATTCAAAATGCGTAGGACTGAAACGTAAAGCGATATTTTAGGCTCATCAGCAAGGAAGACTTCACCAGCTCATACAAAATATCTTACCAGCTCAAGTGCAATACTTTAAAGAGAGCCTTTTGAATTTTAACTTCAATAAAGGGTTTTTTTTCGATTTTTGTATTGAATTAACCAATGTAGTTTCGTTATCTTAATAAAACTTCGAAACAATAATTCAACCACTCTGCTTACCGGGAACTATAACCCAATGAAGATAGCTCGTTCTCCAATATCCGGTCTCATCCGGTACATCGTCTTCCCTCATCTTCTATTTTTTTTTCTGAAAATCAGTATTCGTTTCTTTTGAAAATCAGTAATAAGATGCGCGCTATTCACATCGCTCAATACACAGCTTTTGCTGGAGCTCAGATTAACAATTCTCTTTTGATCTACCTGATCATCACAAGATCCGACAAACAGTTGGGTGATTTTCGATACATAATGGGATGTTTCGCTTTATATGCTATATTTTATTCTTGGGTTGAGATTTTCACCCAGCCGGTTGGTTAAATTCTCGAGTGTCGCCGGCAACTTCTGGTTCAAAGTAGATCAGATTCCAGATAAGTCTACTTCTATGTAGACCCGACCAAACTCAAGCATACTTGTGAATTTCTGGGCCGGGCCTGAGGAAATTTTTAAGGCCCGGGCCCGGCCCGGAAGGCCCGGTAAAAAATTGGTCTTTTTGAGCCAAATTTTGAGATCTCAATACAATTTTCTCCATTTTTTTTCGGATTGTTTGTCTGTTTGATCAAAAGTATCGAAAAAACTCGAAAAAAATTTTTTGATCGAAAAAATCACAAAAGAGTCCCCCTTATATGCTTTTTGAAATTTACAAAACTTGTGGAATGACAGGCCTGCCGGGCCGGGCGGGGCCTCCGAAATTCAGAAAAAAAGCCCGGCCCGGCCCGTTACAAGTATGATGACAAGGTTCCGACCTTGCGTATTTCAATGTTCAACTTCCGACCAAAACCTGATCAATGTCCGTCCAACAGCCAAACCGCCTCTAAACTTCGGACCAGAAGTTACAAGCCGGCAGCCGAGTGGCATGAGTAATGATAGTAAATTAATTAAAATCTTTCAGTTGACATTCATTGAAGGACCAGCGCTAGGAGTGATAGTAGATAGTGGTTTAAGAAACTATAAAATGCTAGGGCATTACGTTGTGTGCCTTTTTTGTGCTTGTTTCGGACTTTGTATTACACTACTGTCGACCCAATTTTACTTCAGATATTTGGCAATGTGCAGGTACCGTATTTGATCTAATAGAAGCCCATCCAACGTTGAGCTCAATAATCTCGGTTCCTTCAAAAGATAGAAAAAAATCTGACTGATAAATTTTTCATCATAATGTCACCAATATTTTATCGGTTGACTCTCATAAGAACCAAAAAAATTGGGCTAATTTTAGAGCAAACATGGTAAGTGTGAATTTCAGGCCTAACAAGCTTGAAAGTGTGTCCGGAAGTCGACTTTATTTGATTTTTATCCCATCCCTCTTAGTATTCGTTGGTTGGTATATCAATGTTCTTATCGGAATGGCTGACACATATGAAAAGCAAAACTTTTTGAGGTAACACTGGAAAAATATTTTTCAAATATGTTTAGTGTCTCAGGGAACCTTTCCTAAATAACTTCTCGATCGACTCGTACCAAATAGCGTTTGTAGTTTGTATGCTTTGGACAATCGATCAGGATGGTGGGAAAAATTGGAATCTCGTTGATTGTGTAGCAGCATTAATCAATGTATTCATAATTGTGAGTTTGATTTTGAATTCAAAATATCTAACCAAGATTTCCAGGGATTCTGTTTTATTTTCATCCTGGTTTGTGCTAAAAAAATATACAAAAACTCGAAAGAATTCAAGATGTTTGTCAGCTCAAAAACCAAAGAGCTGAATCGTCAGCTATTTTTGTGCTTGATTTTGCAGGTATAGTATATTTTGACCCATTAAAATGCATTCATGGACTTCCTCTTTCTCAAATTCTCGATACACTAACTGTTTTCGTAAATATTCTCGTTTCGTTAATCTTTTGAAATCAGAAGTCTCATTCTAGATGACCGAACATAATGTGTAATCGAACAATAACTTAAGTACTGAATCATCTAGACTAAAATCAGAAGTTATAAAATTAACACAGGTTCTGACGTACCTGACGTACCCATGAAGTACGTAACATGAAAAAAAAGTAATTATGATCTTAGCAATAACAACAGTAGAGGACAAAAAAAAATGTACCCAATGACGAGTGTATTTTTTCATTCTGACCGTTTTTTTTGGTTTTATACCAGCTCACACTCTCCAGAAATATGTAGGTCCTGAACAGTGTACCAAAAATAAATTTTCATGAATTCTAAACGAGCATTTACTGAAATTTCGATGATGCTTTTCGAAATAAAAAAAGCCGAAAAAATCAAAGGGTCTCCTCTAATTGAAGGGCTCTTGTAACAGGAGGACGCTCCGAAGGTACCTTGGAACAATAAAACGGTCGTTCTACTATTTCAGGTTTTACGGTTTAGGCTCAATCCTGTGCAAAAACCCAACATTTTATCATAAGGACTGATACATTTTGTTAGATCAAGTTGAATACAATCGGTTCATATTCATTCGTACTATCTTTCTTTCTAGTCTCTGGCATATTTGCCTACACAGACACAAAGCAGAGATTACATTTTCTGTAAGATCTAGCACTAATATTTTCGGAAAAATTGGCACAAGTACGTCAGAAAATTTTGTCTGTTTATCATACAGAAAATATACAGTGCAATAGTACCCAATCCATTTTTTCAGACTTTGATCCCGTTCATCTTGATGTACTGCCCAGTTGGATTGCTCTACATTTTCCCATTTTTCGAAATCGAAGTCCGTTGGCTGGTCAGTATCCCAGCACTTTCCTGTTGTATCTACCCTTCCATTGAACCTCTGATTGCGATATTCTGTATCAAAGGATTTCGAAGTTTTCTTTTTGGTCAGAAGCCTTCAAGTCAAGTTCATTCAACAATAAATACGGTGACAGCGTTAACAAGAAGTATTGCTCCAAGATATACAGGGAATAACAAAGTTTTTATAATGGTTATGGGAACATGAAAGGAAGATACTAACAAGGGAACCTTTTAAGTTGACCTTCTAATTTGCATAAACTAATTTCACAGAATGAAAGAGCGTCCTTTAAAACCTATAAATCCGTTTTCATAATCTGCTTAAGAGACCTCTAAAGTGCTGAAATTTCAGTTTCAGTACCACAAAATAACAAAAAAGTACCAAAAAATCACTTTTTCAGTGTAAAATCAGCAATTTTCAAATGTAATTTTCTCTACTCCTAGGAGGTTTTAGAACTCGAAACTTTTTGTGTTATACTTGAAAAAAAAAGAAATTTTTTATTTCAATGTTTTTCAAAAAAAATTTCAAAACTGGAAACTTGGGCACACACAAAGTGTACGCAAATTTTGAAACGGTACAAAACTTTTCTGAAAAAAACACAAAAAGTTTCGAGTTCGAAAACTTCCTAGGACTAAAGAAAATTACATTTGAAAATTGCTCATTTTACACTGAAAAAGTGATTTTTTGGTACTTTATTGTTATTTTGTGGTACTGAAACTGAAATTTCAGCACTTTAGAGGTTTCTTAAGCAGATTATGAAAACGGATTTATAGGTTTTTAAGAACGTTCTTTCATCCTGTGAAGTTAGTTTTTGCAAATTAGAAGGTCAACTTAAAAGGTTCCCTTGTAAGAATTGGGGTTTTTCTTAATAAATCATTTGTTAATCACAGTGCTGAGCAATGAATCATCTTGCAATGGTATAAGTTACTGGAGTTCTCCCTGGATGATATCATTTGTAGCTGTTGTAAATGAGAAAAGGAATCATAACAATAATATTAACTCACCACTGAATATGATCTGCCTTGACAGATATTCAATATTAGTGTTTTGTTGATTGATGCTTCAAAAATAGAAGAAACAGAGAACACAACAGCTACGATAAAACCTGTAATAGAAGGGCTCCCAAGCTTTAAACTTTGAGGTATTCTTCCTCAGTCCTTGCCAAAGATATAAAAAAGTTTTCAATTAATAATTTGTTTATCATAATATATCCGAAGTATTTTTTCAATCAACACACTTTTGATATCTTTCACAGAAACCGAGATAAACTAGCTCAAACTCGCTAGGTATTCAGAATCAAAACGAAACATCTTTTACAGTAACCCTGAATGGAGGATCATACTAATTAAAAATCAGAAAAATATTAGACTTCTGTAAAATTACACCTGCTCTAAGATGAATTACAAAAAAGTGAGTGTCTTGAAATTGAAGTTTGGTCCCGTTTCTCAATTCGAAATGTTAAGTTTTTATAAAATTCCTGGTTTTGGATGCCCAGACGAGAAAATGCCACTTAACGATACTTCATTCATAAGTCCAAGAAAATTCGAAATAACAAGTCGAAGAATTACGGGATTATGTCATTGATAGTCACTTTTTGCCAGTTTTCTGTCTCTCAAATTTGAACTTAGGATCTCTGGATTTTCCACTGCAACATTGATTTTAGCAGACTGTTTGCCGCGCCCCCCGGCGCTTCAAACACCTTCATTTATTTATTAAAAAAATGATGGCTCAAAAACCATCAGACCAGTACGATCAGAATGCTCATCGAAACCTGATTTTCCGGTACATTTGCCGTTCAAAAAACAATCTTTTCAAAACAAAAAAAACAACTTTTTCTACAAGACCAACACATCTCTTCCCGCTTCATTTCATGTCTGTCTGATTCAAAATTGAGTATGAGTGAACTCATTTTTTTTTTAATTTCAGACTTTCTCTTCTGCTTTACCTGTTTTTCACTTCTTATGAATCACTAAACATCTGATTTCGATACTAATACAATCCCACTTAAAGCTACAATTCAGCCTTCTCCATTCCCCTCCTCCGGAAACCGAAACGCCTCCAATTCTGAGGTATAAAGTAAAAAAGTAACACTCGCAGTTTTCCAGTCCCATCAGAATAACATGATGTATCAAATTCTGCACTGTATTCAATTTGTTAGCTTCATTGTGTCCCAGTTTACAAATGGTTTATTGTTATATCTGATTTGGACGAAGGCTCGGAAGGTTTTGGGAGCTTACAGTTACCTGATGGCCACGTTTTCAATGTATGCAATCATGTATAACTATGTGGATGTGATTACACAGCCATTGGTAGTGATTGAGAAGCAAATGTATGTGGTTGTGAACCATGGACCGATTCGACATGTTCCTGTTGTTGGATTTATTTTCACTTGTGAGTTTAGACAAGTCAATCAGGCGTTTTGAATAACAATCTTCAGGCCTCTTCGGATCCTCATTTGGTCTTTGCATATCCCTTCTATCCACTCAATTCTTCTACAGATATCTTGCTGTTTGCAGGTTCATTTTTTCTTAGATTATACTTAAACCTCTGATAGAAGGGCACCCTTATTTTTAACTTTGAGCCAATTTTTCTCGGTTCCTGAAAAAGATTTGGAAAACTTGTCAGCGGATAAATTGTCTTAATTAACATCGCAAACCATTTATTAGTTGGCACATTTTTGTTATGTCTCATAGGATCTGAGTTAAACTCAAAGTTGACAGAGTGTGGAGGCTCTTCTATTACAGGTTTTCGAGTATCTAACATTGGTAATTTTCAGACCCAAATCTCTATCCTATTTGGAAGGTCGTCAGTTTCTTCTCATCTTCGTTCCAGCCCTATTTGTCTCTGTTACCTGGTTCTTTTTCTGTTATTTTGGTCTTGATATCACACCTGAAAAACAAGAAATGCTGAAAGGCCCATTCATGGACTACTATGGAGAAGATTCCAAAACAATGTCATTTGTAAGTGGACTCTTCTGGAGCGAAGACAAGAATGGAATGGCCCATTGGAATGTGAAGGATTGTGTTGGATCGCTTGGATTAGCAGGATTGATGGTAAATATTTTTCTTCTTCTATTTTTCGTCTTCTATTTAAATGACTAACTTCTTGGTATATCCTCTATTTTTCAGATAATTTGCTGCTCCACAATTGTGGTCTGCGCGGTGAAGACGTACAAAAAAATGAATGACGCCGGTAATTTGTTGAGTGATCGAACGAAAGAGCTCAATAGACAATTGTTTATCACACTCAGTCTCCAGGTAAACTACAAAATTCTCAGAACTTTCTGATTATGTCTATTTTCAGACTCTTCTCCCATTCATGCTAATGTATGGTCCAGTTGGACTCTTGTTTTTGTTTCCATTATTTCAAATCAACATCGATCTCCTGTCAAGCTCGGCTGCCGCATCAACTGCCATCTATCCAGCCGTCGAACCTTTGATCGCCATTTTTTGCATCAAAACCTTCCGAAAATCATTGTTCTGTTACAAAGGTAGAGGAAAAATCTCAAGTGCAGCTGCGTCGACAATCAGGAGCGCATGAAAATTGGTTTTTAAAGTACAATATTTTGAATTTATATTAAAAAATACTATTAGACAAATGTTATTGGTTTGTTTCGTATCGTGAAAATAGGTGAAATGGAAAAAGGTCGATTTCGGCTGTCCGAAGCTGGAAGGATATCTTTCGGAAATCGTTCATTTAACATACTTTCACCACAGGGACCAAGTTGATTCTACTTTTTCTATGTTATTGTTTTGATTTAAATCAAACGGCGTTAACAGTTTTTCGATATTTTTTTTTCGTTCTCAAGTTATGATGAAAAACAAAAGGTGTCCCATCATCAGGTTCAAACAAAAGTTTAGCTGTTTCCATCAAGTTTATCTACAGATGTGCCCTGTCACATGTTACGCTTCACCAAAAATAGGGGTCAGGCTCGGAAAATCGTAAATATTTTTGATTTTAGGGCCAAAATAGAAATTCTGTTCAAGCCGTTGATAAGATTACGTTTTTCTGATTATGTTAAAAAAATAGTTTGGCCGTTTCTATCAAGTTTAACTATAGATGTGCCCTGTCACATGTCAAAATTTTGCTTTTTACAAGATGATGATTTTAACAAATGGTACAGCATTTGAAAAATTGACTTTGTATGTCGCAGGATTCTATTTCAAACACTCTAGGCAAACGATACGCAAGTAAAAATCACAAAAACAAGTATGCCCCTCACCATACCGACCGCAGAAGACAACGAATTCAAAGAAGCCAAGTACCAAAAATCGATATTTTTCAGCATAACTTGTGTGAGCATGATTTCTCCCAGAGTATTGATATGTTTCTATAATAAATCAAATGTGTTAAATTCAATGGTCATAATGAAAAAAAAAGTTAACCTAGGATTTTTGAGATATTGAAAATTTTTTTGATTTTTTCGAAAAATCAATAATCCAATCAATAGGAAAAAAATCAAAAAATTTTATTCTCTAATGTTCAATTAAATGTCTATCTACTGCTTTTCAAGTTTCAACAAACGGACATAAACTGACAAAGTTATGATTTTTTGAAAATTTAGGCATTTTTTGGTACTTTTTGGACCATAACTCCCAAAAAAATTTTTTACCAACTATTCCGTTTGGAATCTAAAATAACTTTTTACGCTCTATCCAACCATATAGGTCTCGATTTTTTTCGAGGGTAACACTTGGGAGTCATTCCATGTAAAACTCTTAACCTCAGATCTTTTCCCAGCTGACAATTTTGCAAGACTAGTTTCACATAAAATATATATATACCTATCTTCCCCCACAACAAGAATCACATCGTCAAATACTATCTTGTCTGGTCTAATCTTTGTATTTTTGATGCTATCAAACGCCTGTTGTTGATTTTATCTTTGCAAAACCCCTTCACGTCTTCATCATGTGAAGTGGCGTCACTTTTATCACTTCCAAACTGGTTGAAGTTTTCAACGCCACCATCATAACAAAAGAAAAAAAATTATAAGAAAAAAATCCGTTTATTATGCCTAGTTCTACAAAAACAAATCAACAATAAAGCATTTGAATATGTACATGAGACCGTTGAGTTCACCATTTGACCATTTGCACCAGGGGGTTCTTTGGATAGTTGCGGATTCCAAATTTGCGGAACTCGTTGAACACCCAGATCCAGATTCCGACAATGACTGGGACGAGCCAGCACTGAAAAAAAACATATAATTTAGAGTATGATCACAAGTTCCTGGATTACTTACCTCCCATGGTGGTGGTGCGGATCCGAACACATATTGAACTCCAGGTACGAATGTGAAGAGGCAGATGAGAAGAAGGTCAATGATGACAGCGAGGATAGCGACGATGTTGGCCATTCCGTGGACGAAGATCGAGACACGACGAGTGAGACACATCCACAAGTGCCATGCTTGTCCGACAACCACAGCGATGTGGAATGCAGCTGCTGCCTGAGCAGCCATGTGAACTTGCTGCTCGGCATCCAGAACGATTCCACTTCCAGTTGTGAAGTTCGATGCTCCGACCTTGAAATGATCGTTGGCAGAGAAGGCAAGCTCCCATGGACGAATCCCATTGAGGTAATACGAGAGAAGATAGGCAACAACTCCTCCGACCGAGATGAAAATGGACATGAAGAGGTATGTGTAGGTGATGAGTCCTTTGGTAACCAAGTGAGTCTCCTTCTTTCTTGGTGGTTGCAACATGATATCGGCTTCTGGTCCTTCGTAAGCCAATGAGACAGCTGGTGGAATATCAGTGATCAAGTCAATAGAGAGAATTTGAACCGGGGTCAAACCGAGAGGAAATCCGAAGAAGAAGTTGAGCATTACTGGGACAAGTTCTGGCCACATGTGGGTCATGGTGTAGGCGATAGTCTTGCGGAGATTATCGAATAGAAGACGTCCTTCTTCAATTCCAGCAACAATGGAGGAGAAGTTGTCGTCGAGGAGGATGATGTCAGCTGCTTGTTTTGCCACATCACTTCCAGCAAGTCCCATTGCCACTCCCACATCCGCTTTTTTAAGAGCTGGAGCATCATTGACACCATCACCAGTCACAGTTACACATTCTCCTCTCTTTTGACTCTCCGTCACAATCAGAAGCTTATGTTCTGGAGTTGTTCTGGCGAAGACGATGTAGCGATGTTCTAAAAGTGCATCCCATTGTTTTTCAGTGAGTCCTGGAAGTTCTGGCCCAGTGATGACTGCCCAGTCTGACGAATTGGTTCGTCTGATGACCTGACGATGATGATCCAAATTGGTAACCTCTTCAGAATCAATCATTCCAATCTGACGGGCGATAGCAGTGGCAGTTGATTTGTGATCTCCGGTGACCATGTAAACTTTGATTCCAGCTTCCTTGCATGCTTTGATGGCTCTTGGAGTGTCATCTCTTGGTGGATCCATAATTGCACTCATTCCCAAGAAATCCCATCCATCCATTGGAACAGTGTTCGACTTCATGGAGAAGGTCGAGCTGGCTGGTGCACGGAACTTCTTACAAGCGAATCCAATGACACGACATCCTTCATCTCCGAATGTCTCGTAGGCTTCGTTGAAATCTTCCATTCTCTTTTCATTCAGTTCCATAGCTTCTCCGTCGATATTCAATGTTGAGCAACTCTTGATGAGAACTTCAGGAGCTCCTTTGATCATCAAAATAAACTCAACATCGGCGTTCATCTTTCTCCTGTCATCCATCTCGTTCCATGTGTTGGCTGTTGTGGCAAGAATCAGATGGTACTTTCTGACCGAGTTGAATGGAACTTCAAACACCACATGGAAGTTATCACGGACCTCCTTGGCATCCAACATTCCGGAAGCATATCTGAGAAGAGCAACTTCCGATGGATTTCCGGAAATCAACATCTCCTTGACTGGTTGACATCGGTAAACTGTCAGGTCCAATTCAGAATCACTAAAAAACAGTTTTATTGCGTTTTTAATAGTTTTTTGAAAACAACAACTTACACTCGTGGTGGACGAACTTTTGTCGTTAAGTTACTTTCGATTCTGGCCTTGTTACAGACACAAATAACACTTAGGATGTCTGAAAGTGGAGCGTCGTACCATCCGAGAGTGTTCATGGCATTGAGATTCCTCTTCTTTGTAGTACGTCCAGTGTTTTCAGGACGAGCACTGTTGTATGAGTTGTTGTACCACAAATCAGTGACAGTCATGCAGTTCTTGGTCAAGGTTCCGGTTTTATCCGAAGCGATAACAGTTGTGGCTCCAACACTATCAATTTTTTCAAGCTTCTTCAAAAACACGTTTTTCTTGGCCATTCTTCTCGCAATGATGGTCAGTTCGGTGGTAACTGTGGTTGGCAATCCTTGTGGAACATTTGCAATGATAACCATCAAAAAACCAGTAACAAATAGACGAATGACATCATTTCCTCCGTTGACGATGAGACCAATGGTGAAGATGATGGTGGCCATGGTGATAGCCATAACAGTGATGAATTGAACGAATCGCTCGATTTCAGTCTCAAATTTACATTTCTTGTCTTTTTGTCCGAGAGTCAAAGAAGCAATTTGCCCAATGACAGTGTTTTCTCCAGTGCGAATTACGATTCCATATCCTTCTCCATCCACACAGAATGATCCATTGAATGCGATATTGTAGGATTCAAAGATGGAAGTCTTCTCGTCGGCAGTTTTTGCGTTGAACTCCAATGGCTCAGCTTCTCCAGTAATCGAACTAGTTTCCAGGAAGAAATCCGTACATCCAATAATTCTCATATCAGCTGGAACCTTGCATCCGGAACGGACAACAACGATGTCACCAACAACAAGTTCCTCGGGGTTTATCATTATCTAGACGATATAATCATAGGATGGGTTAATGAACTTAAAACTCACTTCTTTCCCTTCTCTTATCACTTGGCAAGATGTTGGCATGAGGGTCTGGAAGGCACGGACCACCTCAACTCCTTTTTTCTCTTCAAAGAATGAAACGACACACATGAGGAAGACAATTGCAACAATGAAGATTCCGACGTAGAGATTCAAAGCATCGCTAGAATAAGAATAGAATTAGGAAATTATTTTATGACGAATTTTATAATATTCAAGACTTACGATGGATCATAGATGTAGGTCAAGAAGCAGAGAGCAGCGGCTCCAAACATGAGCAACCAGAGGAGATTTCTAAAAAATGATTCTAGAAAATACGATGTTTAAAGCTAACTTACTTGAACTGCCTGATGAACAATTGCATGTTACTGATGGTTTTTGGAGGTGAAAGCGCATTTCTTCCCTCAGTTTTCAGTTTGTGAGCAGCTTCTTGCCGGCTCAATCCTTTGGATTTCTTTGGTTCAACAATATCCACTTTGGATTGGTAGAACCTTTCAGAAAGTTGAGCAATGTGCAGTTGATGCTCGACGAAGGATCTGGAATGGTATATTCCGATGATAAGATGCTTTGATTCGAATATACTCACGCTGAAAGATCCTTGTGAGTGTTCTCCTTCATGCTGGCATTTTCAGAGTCTGCTCGGTTTGCTCCGCGACGATTGCGAAGCATACGAATCACCCCAAGAAGGAATCCTAGAAACGATTTCATTTGAAATAAAAAATACAAAGCTTAAATATTAACTCTTACCCATTTTGATTCAGACGAAAAACTAGAGAAAATCTGTTGTAGAACAAAAATGAAACTCGAAGTTTTCGACAAAATTTTCACACCGTCGAGTCGGAATATATACACAGACACGACGCCTCCTACCGTAGTTTTTCTTCTGACATCACTTTGAAGGCATTCCGAAGACGTCGGGGGGCGCCCCGCCTACACTGTGTTTTAGGTTTGACTATTTGGAAAGACCAAGAAAGAACAACTGGAGGAGAGAAGAAGATGAATATGAAGAAGAGGAGGAAAGAGATAGTGTGTGTGGTGGAAAAAGTTATCATTTGTGGAATGAAGTCGGACGAATGTTTGATTTTTCAAAAAGAGTTCCTTTGAACGTCTGGACTTGAATTTTTGAAATTATTTAAGGAGGACCGAATACCGTATTTGCTCTAATACATAGAAGTTCACCCAAACTGTCAATTTTGAGATGAATTATCTCGATTCCTGTGAAAGTTATCAAAATTTCATTAACTGATAAAATATTACAGATATTATCATCGACTAGTTTACCAGTTGACGAATTTTTTATATCTTTCACAGTAATCGAGATAATTGAGCTCAAAGTTGACTGTTTGAGTTGGCGTAACTCTGTGAAAAAATGAAAAGACAACTAATTGTAAACTTTTCCCCATGGGGAATCATGAGAACTTTGATAACCGACTTATATCTATTCTTACTATCAGTCTAATTAACCAACCAACTCACATATCAATTATATTCTATGTGTTCGAAAAGTTTGTAGATCACAGCTCCGGTTTTCAAGCTTACTGTAAAGCCTGTATTTCAAGGGCCCTCAAGTTTGAGCTCAATTATCTCAATTCCTCTGCAAGATATCAAAAATGTTTTAACTGACAAAACACTTCTGATTTTATGATTAATATTCTATCAGTTGACAACTTTTTCATATTCTTAACAGGAAACGAAAATCGGCTCAAAGTGAAACATTAGTGGGTCGTTCTATCCCAAGTCTTTAGGTACTTTGTTTTAAGAGGTGCATTGTTTAACGAAGTGTGCTCTAGTATCAGCATGAGAAGTTTCATTTATATTTTTAGTTTTTTTTTTACGAAACATCATTAGTCTTCGTTTTCATAATCTTCTGAAGTGTACTCTACCTGCACCCATCTGCACCCTCAGCCATCACATCTGCCTCTGACCTGTTTTCAAAATTACACAGCTGGTCTCAATTTCCTCACAAACATAATGTTTTGTTGATTAAGCCAAAGAAAACCTTGAATACTTTCATTCTTTGTTTGGCAAGAATCTATTAAGAGGATTACGGTATTTTCTCGCCGTTTTAACCTCTTTGTTTAGAAAGTTAGAGTCAACAACACAAAAAGAAATGGTACGTGTGGTTTTCAGGTTTTGATTCAAGATTGAGAAGGCAGAAAATAATCATAATTGATATACACAAACTATGATAAAATTAGATTGTCTGGGTGCCATGCTATTGAGGTGCCTATGTATTACCGTATTTTTCTCTAATTGAAGCCAGCCTAAGCCGTCAGCTTTGAACTCAATTATCTCGATTCCTGTAAGAGGTACCAAAATTTTGCCAACTGATAAAGCATTGGTGATATTATGATAAATAAATTATCAGATGACTAACTTTCGATATCTTTCCCAGGAATCGAGATAGTTGAGCTCATCGAGCACGTATTGGGTGGGCTTCTATTAGTGAAAATATGGTACTTAAAATTGGGTTAAACACTACAATAACTGTGAAAGTTGAAAAAAATTTGGAGTTTTTTCAAAACTGTGTGAAACGTTACTCTCAAAAATCTAAAAAAAAAACTTTTGGCCTCCTAACTTATCTCATGGAATCTCGGGACCGACGTCATCCGTCAGTGGACCTCATCAAAATTCGAAAAAAAACATTAAATGCATATTTTTCTGTATTTATAGTGCAAACAACCAGATGTTTAGACTCGCAACGCAATCGATCATCTACGAGAAATCCGAATTCAAATGATGTCAAGCTAAAAGAATCTACCAAGATCATACAATTGCTTCTGGCTATCTCGAATGTTTGATTTCCATTTTCTTGCAACTGTACACGTCATCAGACCAAAAAGAAGGCTATTGCTATTTGCATCCAGAGTTCAAACTGTGAGACCTTCTTTGTCTCCTAATCACATCATATTTTGGAAGGTGTTTCCTAGAATCTTCTCCTTCTTTTTTTCTTCTTTTAGTTTTCGATCTATTAACGTTGTCGCAGGGGTGTCAAAAAATGTCCTCACACCTGATCGAGAAGACAAGGGAAAGTATTGAGAAGACTTTATTACGAAATGATATCATCCTCTCCCCTCTTCTTGTTCTTTTTCGTTCCAAGTGTGAAGATTAGAGAACCAAAAAAAGGGACACAGTGATTTCTACGTCATCAGATTGATATGATATCACCGAAATGTTTTGTTAAGGATGACAGATAGAAGGCGTCAAGAAAGTCAGAGTTCATATCGGAAGTTGGTAGGAAGAATTGTATTCCTTGTTCACTTGTAAAAATTTCAGTTTTCTTTATTTTTACGACTTATGTGGGGCGAATACAGACATGTTTTTCTTTAATTCAGTTGATCAGGTGGTGGATTCATTACTGAAATTATGATTCTCAACTTTCTATACTATCCGGGAGGACTTCCTTGACGAAATTGAGTATACACTTTGGTTACAAAACTTTGAAATCTAAACAATTCAAATTCCCATTTTCACACCCATATCGTTCGAGTTTGGAATCAGCACTTAAATACCGTAAAACCTGTACTAAAAGGGCCGACCCCTCAATTGTTCCAAGGTACCTCTGGAAAGCCCTTCTTTTAGAGGGACCCTTTTAATACAGGTTTTACGGTATCATTAAGATAGTTTTAGTTTTCTTTGTTGAATTTCAATAGACTTACAATTAAAAACTTTGTTTTTATATTTTGACAGCAGTAACCGTAACACCTGCAATACAAGGCCCCACTATCTGAGCATCATTTGTCTCGGTTCCTGTCAAAGACATTCAAAAAGTGTTCACTGACTAGCGTCCTCGGCCTACGGCCGACTCCGCTAGGCCGACTCCGCTAGGCCGACTCCGCTAGGCCGACTCCGCATCTAGGTGGAATCGATGTTATGATAAACTCTCCAAGACAAAAGTTAGGGAGGCCCTTCTATTTAATTTTTTTTTAAATTTATTTATTTCAACGAAGGGGAGAAAACCACTAACACGTAAAATGTCTATGAATCTAGGAGATATAACAGGGAATTACAAGTTTTACGGTAATTTTATTTGTCTAATTTCAATAGGATTCAAAGTTTAGCTATTATATGAAGAATGCAATTAGCCTATATTTTTGGAAATTTGTTAAACCTTTCACAGGATTTTACTTATTTGCTCTGAAACTTTCTCTATCCTCCAACTCCAGCTATATTTCTGCTGAACGCTATACATTTCCAAAATCATCATTTTCCCACGAATTTTGATACTCTCCCACGTTTCCCTCTTCACCTATGTCCCATTTCCATGGTTGTTTCTCATTGTCACGGTCCCCTTCTCCCCCTCTTCCGTTACAGTTGCGGTGTCAATGTGGTTGTATTCGTATGAGAACCCAATAAAAACATAACCATGTGGAGGAGGACAGGTGGTGCGACGAGTGTGGGAAACGGAAGTTTTTTAGGAACAAGTGTGGGAAAGGGGCGTGGCAAGTGTGATTCCGAGTTTTTGAGTCTTGGTTAGATTCATTCGCTCATTCGATTCATTCATCCGACATGTTCGGTTAGGAATCGGTCGTATTTTTTTCTTGCTCTCGTTTCCTATCCACTTTTGCATCATTGATTTTTCTTCTTAATTAAGCTTGCTTACATCTCAAAGTCTTCTTCTTTTCCATCAACCCTTTCTTAACCCATTCATACTATGAAAATTATTACAGATCTCTCTCCTACCTCAAAATGAAGTTCGTTTCTACTCTCCTCAAGAAATTCAAGAAGTCTTCTTCCTCCTCGTGTCCACCAAAAACCTCCACTTCAACCTCTGAGCCCCAGAACAAAGTTTGGATTCACGACGGACCATCGTCTTCCACTGAAAACCAAAATGAAGTCATCGAAGAATCCCAATTCACTCAACGTCCACTTCGTCGTCAAAACCGCTTCGTTGGATTCAACGCCATGATGGGTCAAAAAGTTCGCGCCTCCCAACGATATGCTATGAGAATGGAGAAACGAGAGATGTCCGTCAAGTTGAACGAATCCATCAGAAGCCGTCTTCGCAAGCAGAAGAGAGCCAGACACTACAGAAAGCTCGCCGAGATCCAGAAGCAGCCAAAGTTCGAGATTTGAATTTTTCTACATCTTAATAACCTCCTGATCCTCCTCATGATCTTCTTTCCTACGGTTTTTTCTTCTATCTTGGTTTCTCTTGTGCTCTTTTTCTCCCCCTCTGTTTTTTGTTCTTTTTTTGCAAAACAAAAATTCAAAATCAAAAAAAAATAAATATAATTTTTTAACTAATGTGTTGATTTTGTTCAAAAATCAAACTTATACCCAAACAGTTGAGAAGAAAACCTTGTCAGAAAACACTCATCACATTTCTGAGCTTATCTTATCAGGCTAATCAGAAGAGCCTAATTGATGTCTGATTATCCCGATCAGATTTCGTTGCTTCTCTTTGAAATCCCGCATGCCATAAAGCCTGTAATAGAAGGGCCCCAGCAGTATCAAGGTTGAGTCAATTTTTCGCGGTTACTGTCAAAGATGTGAAGCATTTACCTACTAACAAAACGCTTCTTATATTATGATGAACATTTTGTCATTCAGTATTATTTTTCTAAGTTATATGTTTATCTGATGATCAAAATGAGACACTAAAATTCAAAGGAAATACTAACGCTTAGCTAAGGATTACTCACAAGATTAGTCACATATTCCTTTGACCCAAAAAACAATAAAACCGAGTGATGTTTTAAATCATGGAACACCGTCATCAACAATAATTTCTATGGTTACTCTATTTTCGACACTAACTCTCCTCCCCCATCAATCTTTATAAGGACCGACCATTTGTGTTTTGAAGCCAATATTCCAGAATGCATTTGTCTCTGAAGTTATGTCTCCATATTGCTCAATATGGTGGATTTATCGTTGGACAACTTACAAACTCTTGCCTTCTGTTTCTGATACTCACTAGAGCCGAAAGGTTGTTCGGAAGCTATCGGCATGTTATGTCTGTGTTTGCTTTTTATTCACTTTTGTATACATGGATTGAGTTCATTGCGCAACCGGTGAGTTTTGGGGTTCTATAATAAATCTTCTATAATAGCTCATTCAAAGTAATTTTAATATAATAAAATCTGCTTTTGAACTGTTTGCTGAAACAACCAACCGGATACGAAAATGTCCGCTCCCCCTAACAAGGTTAAACTTGGTGCTAATTTAGCTCGGTCCCTGTGATAGATATCCAAAAGTGATAATCTGGATTTTTTTTTTGATATTATGATGAACATTTTGTCAGTTTATCACTTTTTGCTAACTTCTACAGAAAATGGACTATATGAACTCAAAGTTGACGGGGGAGAGGGCATTCTTTAGAGGTGCTGACGCTAAACCAAAGTGACCTTTCAGGTCATGCACATCAAAGGTTCCATGTTCATCGTTATGTTGGATGGCCCATTTCAATTTTCCATTTCGTCTGGAAATGATATAACCTGTCTCTACTGTGCCTGCTTCGCTCTTTGTATCTCTCTTCTCGCCGCTCAATTCTACTACCGATACATTGCGGTGTGCAAGTATGTATGTGTTACTAATCTCTCGTTCCTAAATCTCTATAATTTGTAGACCTGATAGCCTTGAAAGCATAAGAGGCTGGAAGCTGAGCCTGATCTTTGTTCCATGCTTAATATGTTTTGTGGCTTGGTTTGCTTGTGTTTATTATGGAATGCATAACACTGTGGAAAAACAACAATTCATGAGGTAAGCGGGTACGTCTTGTGGTGATCCTTAATTTATGATCATTCTAGAGAGGTGATGTTTGAGAACTATGAAGTAGATATAACACAAGAATCTTTCATTGGCTCATATTATTGGGGATATGATGAGGATGGAAACAGGATTTGGAGGTTCAGAGATATCATTGGATCTTCAGGATGCACATGTCTTTTGGTAAATTTGTTTAGATAATTTCTTTTTAAACGTACATTTTTTAGATTATCTGTTTCTCAACTATCCTATTCTGCGCATTCAATATTTATTTCAAACTGAAGAGTGCCCAGGCAATCATGAGTGCTAAAACAAGAGAACTCAATCGTCAACTATTTATTACTCTCACATTTCAAGTATTATAAACTTTTTGAAGAAATATCTGAGATCTGAAATTTTACAGACTCTCCTCCCGTTCTTCATGATGTACTGTCCAGTTGGCACATTCATCACACTTCCATTTTTTGAAATGGAAGTTGGTCAACTGGGAAATTATGTCGGAGCGGCTGCGGGAACATATCCAGCCATTGAACCATTGATTGCGATATTCTGTATCAAAGATTTTAGAAGAACTGTTCTTTGTGAGTCACCTAAGCATATTCGAAAACTGTGAATCTAAAATTTAGGTCAACGAAGAAAACGTCGCACGGACGTCAAATTCAATCCATCTCGAAGTTCTGGAACTCGTACCAGTTCAGAGATCCCGACAAGTTCATTTCATTGATAATTTGGGCTTTAGTTATTGTGTAAATAAAGATGATTATATATTTTTCGGTCGTTAAAGGCGGGGGGACATGAAAAAATAATGTTCTCGAAATTCCGTTCAAAGATGCCCCTCGAGGAGTTGAACTTGTGAGGGCGATGATTGAGGGTGCGGCGCCGCTACCGACTGAACCACGCGAGCAAAGAGAAAGCGCACGCCCGATTTCATTCATAAAGGCGAGGACGACAGCTGTACGCAGAGTGACATTAAGCGTTGTACACCGTGACGGTAGAATGCATACTCTAGCTCCAAAAAAACTACGAAAAATCTCCTGTCCCCCCACCTTTAAGTCAAAAATGGCCTGATACTCACCCGATGTGTTTTCTAGGCAATTTTAGCATGGTGGCCTAACTTTTGGAAGTTGAGTTTTCTAGGCAACGATGGTAAATGATCTAGAAAAAACACCAGGTGAATATCAGACCATTACTAGATCATTTACCATTGTGACCTAGAAAACTCAACATGCAAAAGTTTGGACCCCCCTCCATGAAGCGATTAAAGATCCAATTAATGTGTCATCAACTCGTAACGCTCATCATCAGTCTCCCATTGTTGACTCAAGAATCCTGACGTAGTTCATTATCCCAATGGAGCCGTTCTCAGTGTTTACAGTCTGAAGAAACATCTGAATATCTACCTAATTAGTGATAACATCTGTCAGAAAACATAGGTGTTCGTATTCGGAAACATCTCATCCTCTGTGATAAACTCTATTACTCTCTTATCCCTCCTTCATTTAATTCTTCCGAAATGGAGATCACTGCAAAAATCTTCCTCCACCTCATCCAGTTCGCTGGTTTTCTGTTCGGCCAAATTACAAACGCCACGTTGCTATTCCTGGTGCTCACCCGAGCTGAAAAACTCTTCGGGAGCTATCGAAATGTGATGGCTGCGTTCGCATCGTACTCTTTGGGTTACACGTGGATTGAAGTTCTGGCTCAGCCGGTGAGCAACATTCTAGGATATTCGAAAAAGTTGGTTTTTAGGTAATGCATATCAAGGGGGCCATGTTTATAGTAATGATGGATGGTCCAATAAAAATGGAAGCTTGGATGGGAAACCTTCTTGGTTCACTGTATTGTGGATCCACAGCTCTATGCATTTCACTTCTCACTGCTCAGTTTTACTACAGATATGTTGCTCTATGCAAGTGAGTGCCTATGGAGATTACCCATCTGAAAAATGTTTTTTCAGACCTGAAATCTTGCAAAAACTGAAAGGCTGGAAGTTGTTGCTACTTTTTGTTCCGTGTTTTCTTTGTTTCATTTTCTGGTTTTCTCTTGTTCATTACGGAATGCATAACACCCACGAAAAGCAACATTTCATGTGGTAATGGGAAAAAAGACCAAGAATACAGAGTACGGTATTTCGTTCAGGGAAGTTATGGCTGAAAACTATGGAGTGGATCTTTTCAATGAGTCTTTCATTGGACCAATGTACTACACATACGACGAAAATGGTGCCCGAATATTGAGATGGGTAGACATTATGGCCTCTGTGGGATGTTCTTGTATGATGGTAATTTTAACCCGAAAAGACAAAAGATATCCTTTTTTGTATTTCAGGGTACTGGTCTTTCCTTAATTGCATTCTGTATCTTCAACATTTATTCTAAACTTAAAAACGCTGGAATTACAATGAGCCCAAAAACAAAAGAGCTGAATCGTCAGCTGTTCGTTACCTTGTCACTCCAGGTTACGATATTTCCTTGATCAGGCTTCGAACTTCTGAAATTTTTAGACGATGCTTCCACTTGTGATGTTGTACATTCCAATTGGTACATTCATCACTCTGCCGTTTTTTGAAATCGGATTGGGACGAGTTGGAAACTATTGCGGAGCTGCAGCTGGGGTGTATCCAGCTATTGAGCCACTCATTGCTATATTTTTCATTAAAGATTTCAGAGGGATTGTGTTATGTGAGAAAGACGAGTTTGAGGATTTTGGAAATTTAAATTTTTCAGGCAAAGGAAAACGAGCAGTTTATGTGCATCATTCGCAGACGAGGAGTTCGGATATATTTTCAAGCACTACATTTCAATAAAAAGGATTTCTGAATGTTAGATGTGTCAAAAATGGAATTAATTTTCAAATTATGTAATCGGATAATAAATTGTGAATTTCAATAAATTTTAAAATTTTTTAATTGTTGTTAGTTTGTTGGTATCCGAATCCACAGATGTACGTAACCTCCTTTCTTTTTTATGTATACAAGAGTACAGAGTGGCGCATAACTACCCTGTCTAAAGTTGGAACTAGCACATCTTTTGATTAAAGCGTTGTAGTGGTCTTAAATTGGAGTACAGAAAATGAAATAATTTATCAGTAAACTGGTCAATTATCAAATTGTTGTTCAACTTTGGGCTGAGTTGTAGTTTGTCCAAGTTGCTCCATCTCATGACAATCACAAGGAACATTACGCCGTTCATCTTTGGACAATCATAACAATACCTAGACTGAAGAAATCGCTTTGAAAATTTCAGTTGCTTTAAATCAAACATAAAATTATATTTCCACCAATTTTCGTGATTCCAAGATAATTATGTCTAAAGATATAGCCGTTTATCAGTCCGCGTAACAGTGCGCAGCTATACATTTACAAAACCTTCATTTTCCCACGAAATATGATGCTTTTCCACTCTCCCACGTTTCCGTCTTCACCTCTGTCCCATTCCCATGGTTGTTTTTTTTTATTGTCACGGTCCCCCCTTCTTCCGTTACTGTGTAATGAGAACCCAATTAAAGTATCAGCATGTAAAGTTTTGAATTAAGAAAATTCAAGGAATTTTTCTTATTTTTGAAGTCAAGGACTAAATTAACATCAATCATTTTCGATCACTTGTTTAATAAGACATCAAACAATTCGTTCGTACTACCGTATACCGTAGACTTGTGCCATTATCCCAATGGACCAACGTGTCTATGTTTTGGTTGTTTACAGTCTGAAAGTCTGACACAAAAATAATGAAAAATGAGTCTCCATGACGAAGATCCGCCTGATTAGTCACTTCGTCATGCTCTCGAGAAGGCGTTCGGTTTCTCATTCGTCATTCTAATCTCTCTCAACGGAATAGCTCACCTATTGAATGAATACTCTTTCAGGTGATCACCTTAAATCCTCATTTCCCTTATTCTGTGTTATTTGATCAGTATGGAAATCACTCTGAAACTATTCCTCCATCTCATCCAGTACGCTGGTTTTCTATTCGGTCAAATTACAAACGCCACGTTGCTATTCCTGGTGCTCACCCGAGCTGAAAAACTCTTTGGAAGCTATCGTAATGTGATGGCTGCGTTCGCATCCTACTCTTTGGGTAACACATGGATTGAAGTTCTGGCTCAGCCGGTAAGCAATATTCTAGGATCTAGAAATCAACTTTTATAAAAACATGTGATTTCAATAATGCATATCAAAGGATCCATGTTTATCGTGATGATGGATTGTCCTATAAAAATGGAAGTGTGGATGGGCAACATTCTGGCTCCACTTTACTGTGGATCTTCTGCCGTGTGCATTTCTCTTCTGACCATTCAATTCTACTACAGATATATTGCTCTTTGCAAGTGAGTTCCAATAAGGATCACCCATCTAAATCTTGTATTCCAGACCACAGATTTTGGAAAGACTAAGAGGCTGGAACCTTTCCTTACTCTTCGTTCCTTGTTTTATTTGCTTCGCCGCTTGGTTTTCTCTTGTTCATTATGGAATGCATAACACCTCTGAAAAAGAACATTTCATGAGGTAAAAATACCAGTGAATCGAAATAACGAAGTTTTGAAAACAGGAAAGCGATGGCTGAAATTTATGGAGTGGATCTTCATAATTCGTCTTTCATCGGTCCGATGTACTATTCTCACGATAATGATGGTTTATGTACGTGGAGATGGTTGGATATCATGGCTTCTGTAGCATGTACTTGTATTCTGGTATTTCAATAATTCAGATATTTGTAATTACTCGCTGTTTTATGTGGACTCTCTGTGATCGCCTTTTGTATCTGGCAAATTTACACGAAACTAAAAAGTGCTGAATTATCCTTGAGTGCCAAAACAAGAGACCTGAACAGCCAGCTATTCAAAACTCTGTCATTCCAGGTAGATCATGAATTCCGTAGAATATAAAAATTCCTGGAATTTTCAGACAATCGTGCCTCTTATCATGATGTATGGCCCAGTTGGAGCTTTCATAACACTTCCGTTTCTGGAAATCGAAGTCGGAACCCTTGGAAATTACGTCGGAGCATCAGCAGGAGCATATCCAGCCATCGAGCCACTGATTGCCATTTATTTCATTAAAGACTTCAGAAATGCAGTTTTATGTAAGACTGGAACTTTTTAAATTATTTGAGAAATCTCACTTTCCAGGCAGACAGAAACGAACTGGTGCAAAACTCAATTATATCAGCAACAACTCACAAACTCGTAACTCGGACATCTTCTCCAATTCGTTTCATTGAACTTTCAAGTCCTCCAAACCCAAAATTGTGTTACTCATAATAAAAGAATTCATCAGTTTTGATTACATAGCTTGATATTTTCCTCTGATTTCAGTCACTGGAGACGTTTCCCCTCAATTAAAGTCGTGATTCTAGTCAGAAGTGCCTGGCAACCAGACAAAATCTCTCATTCATTATACCTTTACTGCCATTACTATTCTTTTTTTTGAGAATAGTAATGCATAGCTTGCTTCACATCGTTCAGTATTCTGGTATCGGATTTGCTCAGGTGACGAATCTCGTCATGTTGATTTTAATCTATAACAAAGCTAAAGGATTGTTCGGAAGCTACCGATATCTCATGACAGTGTTCACAGCCTATTCTATCGTTTACACCTGGATCGAGATGATAGCACTTCCCGTAAGTTTCTTATAACATAGGATAGGAAGTTGGACTATCTCGGTTGTGGCCTGCAACTTTAGGGCGAAAACAGGGGTGGGTGCGGCTTTAGAGCGTTATTTGGGCGGCTTTTAACAGGAAGCTCCTAGATCTGTGGCAGCTGCACCGACCACCATCACCTTGGCGAATCTTGGGCGATGTTTGGGCGAATTTTAAAGGCGACGCGTGCCTCGCGTTGCGTGCATCAGAATTTCTTTTCGAAATCAAAGTTTATCCGTTTTTTCCTATTTTAGCGTAATTTATCTCATTTTCTTTGCCGTTTCTGTTCTAAAAATGAAAAACCTTTTAGGTAATAGTATCAAAAACTTGGTTTCGAATATAGGACGTTCAGAAATTGCTTTTGAAGTCAGGAATTCGAAATTAAAGTGAGGACATCTGAAAAAAAAAAGAAGATAAATGGATTTGTCAGAATGTCGAATTTCAGGTCGAAGAGACAACTTCGTAAAATACATAATTTTGTGAAAGTATTTATGATGATTTTCAGAAGGACGTTGGCAACACACATTCGGGCAGCAAAATTTGATACTGTAATCCAAAGTTTACAAAAAGGTAAAAACATAGGAACGTGATTCGAAAAATTGTGAAACTTGTAGATCGTAATACATCTGATTGTGAGTATCAACGAAGATGAAACAGCTCACGCCCGGAACGACAATGCTCGTCGCTGCGCCGAGAGACCGCTGTGCCGTTTTGTAACCGAGAATACTACGATATGACTCGTCACTACGGTGTCAAACAGAGCAATCTGATTGAGTGGTAAGTGGGAGGAGCTTTTTGTTCAAAGATCCTAAGGATCCCTAGATCCCTAGATCTTTGGATCTTTAAATCCCTAGATCGTTCGAAACCTAAACTCTAAATTCCAGTTTCGTCGTGATCAACGATCCACATGAGAAGGACTCTCCTTCGGCTCATCAATCCAATACGTATGCAAACCGGACAGCCTAAACGGCGCCGACGGCAAGTACATCGTCCACATCGACCCGATCGTTCTCGCTCGTCGTGGACTCATCTGTTCCATCTATCAAGAGCTTCAGTACATGTCATCTGAGGGATCGGTGATGTTCGAAAAGCAGATAGATGGTCGATATGCGTTGAACAAGAACATGCAGTTAGTTTTCTGTGCCAACTTCTCACCAGCGTGTCTTCTGTGATGATGTTCCGACTTTCATCTGACAGATCTCATTGGTAAGCGACAATATAATCAATACAATTATCTTCGTATTTTTTTCAGCGCACCCAAGTGACAACTACTGCCTACCATGCCCACATCATGATTCAACGCAAATCTAAGAGACAATTTTTTTTCTCTCTTTTTTGTTATTCTGTTTATTATTTTCCTTTCTTCTGTTAGATATTGGTTTATAAAAATAAATAAAGTTTATAAAATGATTTCGACAGAAGTTTCAGTTTTTTTAAAGCCTATGGTCAGATTTAGTATGAGCTACGCGAATCTTGAGCGTAGGCTTGGCGTCTTTAGAGCGGTCGCTGGGCGGCTTCTACAGAAAACAAAAGCGACATCCGCCCTGCCACAGCTTAGAAGCCGCTTAAATCGCGGGCAACAGCCGAGATTGCAGTAAAACATTATGATATTTTCCAATTTCTCTGACAATTTTTATTTTGGTATGTTATAAAATAGGAGTACCTAGTTTGTTGGATTGGAACAGTGAAACATTTTGATACTTTTGACAAGTATGCGATCGTTACGTTCGAATGACTCAATTCCGATAAAACGTAATTCGTTCTAGAAGACAAATAATTTTTTCAGCTCATGTACGTCCATGGATCCATGTTCATAATGCTCGTCGATAGTTTTCTTCGCTACGAGAAACTCATCGGCTTATACGTCCTCAGCCTCTATTGTGCCTCTTTCGCACTGTGCATATCTCTCCTAGCAACCCAATTCTACTATCGATACGTCGCAGTTTGTCAGTAAGTCTGAACTTAATGGTGATTTTCGAAAATGCCTGCAATTTTAAGGCCTCATAATCTTGGAAAATTGAATGGGTTTAGACTACGTCTTCTCTTCGTCCCTTGTATATTGTTTTTCATTGCTTGGTTTTGTCTAGTTTTCTTTGCAATGAAGGGTACCGAAGAAAAAGTTGAATATGCCAGGAAAATTATTCTGGAAGTTTACGAAGAAGACACTTCTAAAATAGCATTCATTGCTCTTCAATTCTGGGATACAGACTCGGATGGGAGCAAAACTTTCCGAGTGTCGGATTGGTTGAGCTACTCAGGATTCTTGTCGATAATTGTGAGTTGAACGGAACGTTTGGAATATTAAAAATTCTTGAATTAAGGGATCCTGTTTTTCCGCTATTTTGTTTTGCGCAATAAAAATATATTTCAAACTGCAGTGCTCCCAAAACGTTATGAGCTGGAAAACTCGGGAACTACACAGACAGCTACTCAAAACTTTGATTTTTCAGGTAGGCTTCAATATCCTTCAGGTGTCGAAGTTTACGATTTTCAGACCGCTCTTCCATTCTTCACAATGTACAGTGTTGTAGGTACTATCCTAAGTCTTCCCATTTTTGAAATTGATATTGGGTTGACAGCCAACTTTCCCGGATCTGCTGCATGTGTATATCCAGCACTGGAACCACTGATTGCCATGTATTTTGTGAAGGATTTCAAGAATGCTCTCAAATGTAATCGTGGAATTAGAAGAATTTTTCTGAAAGAATTAGTATTTCAGGTAAATCTAAAGTTGAAGTCGCAGTGGCCAACATCGAGATGCAAAAACCTCCATATAACTCTGTAAGAAGTTCGCTAGTGCTCATCAATAAAGTTTTGATTTGATTTCGTTTTACGATCTTCTCATTTTTTATCTCACCATCCCATTTTTTCAAAATAGTTCAACATTTTATGAAGTATCTGCTCTACGGCGATGTTCGTCTGATTACTCGGTAAAGCAAAAAATCACACCAACGCAAAATCATGTTATTAATCATAATAAATAATTCAATGTTCATCGTCTACGTAGCTTGATGTTTTTCTTTGTTTTCAGTCTCTGGAGAAGTTTCAGCACATTCGAGTTTTCGTTTCTGAGTAGGCGGAAGTGTCTGGAAATCTGACAGAATGTCTCATTCATAACAGCTTTATTGTCATTACTATTATTCAAGTGAGAAGAGTAATGAATATCTCGCTTCACATAATTCAGTTTTTTGGATTCGGACTTGCTCAGGTGACAAATCTCGTCATGCTGATTTTGATCCATAAAAAAGCGAAAGGACTCTTCGGAAACTACCGCCACGTTATGACAGTATTCACAGCCTATTCTATCGTTTACACCTGGATCGAGATGATATCACTTCCGGTAAGTTCATGAGAATTTAGAATAGATCGTTGGATTGATACAGTAAAACCTTTTGATACTTTCTCTGGTTACTTGTATTTTTGTCTGAACTGTCATCAAATCAGAGTAATTTTGATTGCTTGATGCCGATTTTTTTTCATCTCATGTATGACCACGGATCCATGTTCATCCTGATCATTGATAGCTGTCTTCGTTACGAGAAACTCTTCGGCCACTATGTCGCCTGCCTCTTCTGCGGCTCTTTCGCACTGTGCATCTCTCTCCTAGCAACACAATTCTACTATCGATACATTGCAGTTTGCCAGTAAGTCTGAACTTAATGCAGATGAATAAATCAATTTTAAATATGCATACTTTTTCAAGACCTAGTAAACTCGGAAAGTTGAATGGATGGAGATTATGTCTTCTATTCATCCCTTCCATATTTTTCTTCTTTTCTTGGTTCTTTCTTGTCTTTTTTGGAATGAAGAAAACCGAAGGAAAAGTAGAATATGCCAGGGAAATTATTCTGGAGGTTTACAAAGAAGACATCTCTGAAATAGCATTCATTGCTCTTCAATTCTGGGATACTGACTCGGATGGGAGCAAAACTTTCCGAGTGTCGGATTGGTTGAGCTACTTAGGATGTTTGTCGATAATTGTGAGTTGACCAGAACTTTTTTAATATTTCCAATTTTTGAATTCAGGGATCCTGTTTTTCCACTATTCTGTTTTGCGCTGTAAAAATATATTTCAAATTGAAATGCTCCCAAAATGTTATGAGCTCGAAAACTCAGGAACTGCACAGTCAGCTTCTCAAAACATTGATTTTTCAGGTAGGCCTCACAATTAGGCAAATGTAAAACTTCACGATTTTCAGACCGCTCTTCCATTCTTCACAATGTATAGTGTTGTAGGAACTATCCTAAGCCTTCCAATTTTTGAAATCGGAGTCGGATTGATAGCGAACTTGTGCGGATCTGGCGCGTGTGTATATCCAGCACTGGAACCACTGATTGCCATGTATTTTGTGAAGGATTTCAAAAATACGTTGAAATGTAGGATAAAATGAATTTACTTTCAATAAAAATTGATTTAGGTAAATCAAAAGTTGAAGTCGCAGTGGCCAACATCGAGATGCAAAAACCTCCATATAACTCTCTAAGAAGTTCGTTAGTGCTCATCAATAAATCTCTGACTTGATTTCGTTTTCCGGTCTTCTCATTTTTCAACTCTCCAATCCCTTCTCTTATTTTTATTTCTGCCATTCATCTCTAGATTCTCTCACTAGATTTTTATCGAATCACGAAATGTAGTCATACCCTTCTAAATCGCTATTTTTCATCTCCGCTTTCAAAAACTCCAGAATTCGTTCTGTTCCCTTTCATTCATTTTCGTGATTTTTCGCAGCGATGCCGTCCCAATACATTTTCCTATTCCGGAGGCATTTCTGGAAGCTTGTACTTTTGATTACTGTATTTACTTTCTGTGGATTACTTGTTTCCTTGTGGAGTCAGACACCACCTAGACGAAAACTTGAGAAATACAATATGGATGTTAGTGAGAAGGATCGTGAGTTTGAGCCTGAAAAATAAATAGTTTCTGATGAAAAGGATTCAGCTACGGAAGTGTACCTGGACATAGGTGGAGGAACGATCCAAATGGGTAGACTGCAAAAGGAGAACTTTACCTTTGTAGAAGAAGAGGATCCAAGTTTTGCAATGACATCGTAGGGAGCTTTATAAAATTGTCAGTAATAATGAGAGGGGTTCAGAGAAACTTGTCGAGTGGAGTCATGGAACAAACTGCATTCAGATCGGATTCCATCTCCATCGCTGCATGATTATTGGATCAAAAATGATACAAGTAGAAAAGTAAGGACCAAAACTGGGCTACAGATAAATGATTTTGTTTTAGGATTATCTTTACCACACATCTCCTAGTCCACTAGCCGCTTTTGTTCATCCAGAGCATATTACAGTAACCCTAACTGCTGAAAATATGTTTGGGTAATTTTTTTTTAATGTGACACCTAAACCGGGCCTTTGTGGGACCTGTGATAGTTTCTTTCTGATTTTTGAGCAACTAGTTCAGAACTGATAGAACTTGACAAGAGATACAAAATGGTATTATTTGGAAAACTGTATCTTGTCTATGAACAAAGTCGCAGACAAAACGAAAAGAAAAAGACGCGGAACGACCAGGATCGGCTGCTTTATGGCTTGTAACTTTGTTCATAGACAAGATGCAGTTTTTCAAATTGTATCCTTTTGTAGTACTCGTCAAGTTCTGTCGTAGCTATTTCAGTTGGTCCGAAAATCTTAATTCTGAAGAAAATGTGGCAGGGCCCGCGAAGGCCCGGCGAAGGCCCGAAGACCCGGTTTACAAGTAGAAAAGTTTCAATTCATTTTTTTCAGGAAAAAAGTGCACTGCCGATATTTTGACTGCAAACGAAAAGAGCTTGACAATGTTTTTGAATCAGTCGTGTTCCCGGAGTCTACTGTATATTGCGGAAGAAGAGTCGGAGCCAAGTACATTTCGATAACAGAGGGAAAATATGATATCCCGGAGACCCCGGTACCAATTCAGAGTCGAATTACAAATGGTAACGATCATGACAGGTCCATTATTTTATTTGAAAATTTCCAGGTCCTCAACACTATTTCACTGTTTGCATGTCTCCGTTGTATGGAGAAGAGCCGAAATTCGTCCAGATCGTCGATTTCATAGAATATCATAAACTTCAAGGAGCCACATTTTTCCACATCTACATTAGAAATGTGTCTGCTTACGACCGCATTTTGTTGGATGACTATGCAAGAACTGGAGAAATTGAAGTGATCGTTTTGAATGATCATTACTGGAGAGCAGATTATATGTGGCATATGGCACAAATCAATGTGAGCTTGTTTATTTAACAATTTTTATTTTGATACCCAAAGTTCTACAGGATTGTCATATGAGAAGTGTAAACTTTGCGAAATGGACAGCTCTTCTGGATATTGACGAGAGGATCGAGATGAAAAAAGATTGGAGGATCGTGGATTTTTTAGAGTGAGACTTTAATTTTACTGTTTCTGCTTTACCTTCTTCTTCAGCACCATTTCAAATCCCAACATCATCAATCTACAATTTAAAGTGCAGTGGGTTTTAAAAGATACCCTATCTCCTGCTAGGTTTGAGAATGATAAGCAGTTTTTGGATAATCTCGTCTTCCGAAAGTTCCATAACACATCCCGAGTGCAAGACTGGCTCCAACCAAAATCAATCATTAGGCCGGAAAGTGTGAGTTGTACAGTACAACTTTTCCTCTCATAAAAATAGATTTGTTCAGATCGCAGCAATGGAAATCCATAAGCCTACAGCAATTTACAAGGGTCTCGCAAAAATATACGTTAGTAGTATATTGGGAGTGATCCGACATTATAGGAATGTGGAGGGAGGAGCTTTGTTGAACAATAATAAGAGAGCACAAGAGGTTGGACCCTATTCAACAACCGAAATTGACCCGAATATGAAATTCAAATTGAGTGATGCTGTAAGTTCTAGTTTCTCGTGATTGAACAGTTACAGGGTGGCGCACAATTACCCGGATTGATAAAAACGAGCATATCTTGAGACATAAGTATCTTGAAAGCACGAAAGTTCGTAGGAATATAATTTTACGTTTGATCCGGGTCACCCGGACAGGGCCATCTGGATCCGGCTCACCCAGACCTAGGTCACCCGGATCCAGGTCACACGGATCCAAGTTACCCGATCAGGGTCACCCGAATCCAGGTCACCCTGTCAGGGTCACCCGGATTCAGGTCACCCGGTCAGGGTCACCTTCTCTGGAGCTCAGAGAAGGTGAGAACTGATTCTTCCTTTCATTTCCCTCTTCTTTTATATTATTTTCCCAGAGGTCAATTCTAAACCAATTCACGTAGTCGATTTTTTCTAGAAATTTAAATTTTTTTAGAAGCATTTTTTTTGTCACTGGGGATTTTTTAAAATTGTTTTTCATCACGTTCAAATAAACTGGAATTTTCACTTTTGAAATATGTGAAACTTTTTAAAAAGATTGTTCCTTTAAACCTAATTAAGTGTGACTGCTACGAGAACTGAGCTTAACCCTAAAAGATGACAGCCTGAAACCGGAACCAACAGACGTGCCGAGCCCTTTATATATAAAGGAGATTATTTGAGTTATTCCACTATAAATTTGAGACCAATACAACGCTTTACTAAAATGTTATGCTAGTACAAACTAGAGTCCGGGTAATTGTGCGTCACCCTGAAATGGCAGTTTTCCTAAAAAGTTCTGATTTGAAACTCCCGTTCCTTTTTCAGTGCATCCGTCGTGTGAAACAAGTCTACGACACTGTGACTTACCCTTGTGACAAAATGCAGGAAATGTATCATCACCACGGATTAAATCATCCCTGTACTCTTCAAAAATGAATTCGATCCCTGCTTCGTCCATTCCGATACCATCTTTCTCCAGATTTCCTGATTTTCATCGCTCCCACTTTTCTTTTTTGTCTCTTTTGTCTCTCTTGTCTTTACGGGTTTTTCTATTCTTATTTTTGGCTACATAAAAATCCATTGAACTTCTTTTTTCCCATGATAACTGTAACAAAAGAAAGACGGCGGAGTCACAAGAGTAAATCAGTACTAGTTCTATTCACAGTTCTATTTCTTACTATTCTACTCTGTTTCACATTCACTAGTAGGCTTTTGAAATTGACACTATCTTGGAAAAATTATATTTCAGTTCAGATTACCAATGACCTATCAGATGGTGATGATGATTCATTAGAACCAGTTGGTGATAAATTGTAAATCTATGAGGATAGTAAAAAATTCGAAAATTATTTTTTTTTGCAGTGCAGAATGTCCGATAGATGGCTGGAATGGTGTGGAAACCAACAAAGTTCCATTCGAAGATTTTGAAGTTATTCAGAAGTGGGATGATAGAAGGCAAAGAATGGTGAGATTTTTAATTTTAATTACATACCTGTAATACCTGTAATAGTATCTGAAGGGTCCCTAACTTTTTACTTTGAGAAAATTTATTTCGGTAACTGTTAGAGATATGATAATGTTGTTAACTGATAAAATGTTTATCATAATATCAGAAGTGTTTTTTTAGGTAAAACATTTTTGATATCTTTCCTTGGAATTAAAATAATTAAGCTCAAACTTGACAGCTTGCGGGGCCCTTCTATTGGCTCCGCGACACTTTGAAACCAGTAACTTCGAAACCGTGGAAATACAGGCGGAACGATAAACTTTCGACTACAATTTTATGATTTTTTAAACTCTTTTTTTTTGTTGATATAACACATTCGGAAACTCGACAAATCCAAAAAATATTTTTTGAAAAAAAATTAATTTTGGATCTTTTCTGACTTCAGGATGAGTTATGTAAGAAAAATCATGTTTGAAAATTCTAAAATAGTTTTTTAGTTTGAAATTTATCCATTCGCCAGTGATACCACGATTTCGAAATGGCTGGTTTCGAAGCGTCGCAGTTGCGAAGTGAGCCCTTCTATTAGAGGTTTTACGGAGACCTTCAAAAACATTATTTACTATTCGAAACTTTTCAGACAACATTCCGTCCCACAATCCTAAACGCTCTCCTTTTCGACGACTACCTCATGGTTCTAGTCGAGACAAAACAATCAGCCGGTCGTCACGTCGTCTGCCGATATTTTGATTGCCTTCGTCGCGAGATTCCCAGTCAATTCGAGTCGAAAGTCTATCCGGAATCCGTGGTTTATTGTCCGCGACGGATTGGTGTCCACTATATGTCAATCACTGGGAATGTTCTCCAAAAGCCACCCAGGCCAATTGCCATTCAGGATTCTTCGACAAAATATTTACAAAGTGCAAGAGAGATTGCATCAAGAGTAGGAAATATGAAAAAATAATAAATAATTTATTTATTTTTCTGAAAACTTTGTACAATAATAACCGTAATCAATGACTGTTGAACAGGAACAATTTCACTCTTACCGAATTTCCTATGAAAGAAACCTAACCATACCGTCAACTTTGACCTCAATTATCTCAATTCCTGTAAAAGAAATCAAAAAATTGTCAACTGATAAAATATTCATCACAATATCGAAAATTTTTTATCACTTGACTGGTTTTTGATATCTCTTACAGGAACCGAGATATATAAGCTCAAACTTAACAGTCTGGGTGCCCTTCTATTACAGGTTTTACGGTATTTCACATAATTAAAACTCAATTGAATTCCTGACAATGGATTTAATTTTCTTCTTTTCCAACTGAAAATCAGTTGATAAACTGATAAAGCCATCGTAGTTTTTGATGACTGGATTTATGAATTTAATGGTGTCCTGCAAAAGAGATCATGCATCAGAAAACGATTCCTCTAGCTTTACTCACTTGCAATGGAAAACGTGCCGCCTTTTCAACAGCCGCACTGAGTCTCGGAGCGATAAACGTCTTCGAAAGCGGCGAAAGCCTAGCAATAGATGTCTCATCGATTCCACGAACTGCCGAACGATGCAATCGTACGTTGAATCTGTTGAAAACGCTAAATTTTTCAACAGAATGTGGATCTGCCTTCTCACCTATTCAAATTCATTCGGGCATTTAGACTTTCGCTAGTGGGGGAGAACTTGATGTCAGCTTGACCATTTATTGAGAATACAAGAATTTGAGATCGATTTCTAGATTGAGCAGGGTCATCTGGGATGGCATAAGTCAGGATTCGATCTGGAATGAGAGAAAGGATGTCATTGAGATGCTTGAAAACTAACTTTTGATCTCCACTGCCATCCCATCTCTATTAAACATCACATATGGAAGGCCATGCGGTAGGATGGCAAATGATGTAGTTGAATCAGGATAGAGCTGAAATTGAGTTGATTTTCGGTCATTCTGGCCATTTTCAGGAGTCTGGAGCTCTATTTGCATTCACACTATTTGTTTAAAGTTCCTAGTTTTTCAGCTGTTTGCCGATTTCTGAAAGACACCCCTTTTTGGCCGGTTTTGTGCTGGAAACGTGATAAAATTGAGTGTCTTTCAGAAATCGGCAAAGAGCTGAAAAACCAGCCGAGCTCCAGACTCCTGAAAATTGAAAATCTGAACTTACCTTCCCAATTTCTGGAACCAAGTATCCCACACAAACAAAAGTCTGATGCCTCTTGGATGGGCACTGCGTAGACACAAAGCTCTTCATCTCCTTTGGCAGATTCGATTCATCGATTTTTAGAGCCAGTCTATTATCCTGATAAGCATAATAAAGCATGCTATTCAGGAGATGATCCGATACATAAAAATGGGCCATATGATCAGAAAGGGGCTCTCTGAACATTTGTTCCATGGGTCTGGGAAAGAATGGAGTTGGCCCGGATAGCGATTCGAATTGAATTTCTCCTGGAACCAAAAACTTAATTGAAGACGAAGATTGGACCGATCACTCACCTCACCTTGATGATTTGTTTCGATATAATCCATAGTTAGCAATGGCTGAGTTATCATTCGGTTATCCACATACATTCCTTTTGCCAAATGGGATATGAACCTGTATATGTTAATTTACCGGTTTATATGTAAAAGAATGGCTCACATATTCATCACATCCCTCTCCGACTTGTCCATTTTGGGGAAGTAATCCTCCAAATTGATTTTAGTGATAAATTCGAAAAGTTTCGATATATTCTTCTCGACTAAATTTTGTAAACGGCTACAGAAAATCTCTGGGATCCGCTGTCGTACCGAATCATTGATCATTGGCTAGAAGAATCAGAAATTAAGTTAAATTTTTGGAAAATCGCAAACCTCAAAAGTCTTCACAAATATTCCCATAGGTCCAGTGGGATTGATGGTGATGTGGCTGTTGGCAATAAGAGCGGAGCAGTTTCTGACCTGAAAGAAGAATTAGAACAATAGCGCTATACGTGTATTTGAGGCCAATTATCTCGGTTCCTATGAGAGATATCAAAAATCTGTCAACTGATAAAGTATCGTTGATGTTATGATAAACAATTTATCAGTTGAAAATTTTTTGATATCTTTTGAAGGAACCGAGATAATTGAGCTCAAAGTGTGCGTATAATCCTCAAATTTGAATTTCTCACCACTGCGTTCATTTTTCCTGTTACATCAGTCAATAGCTCTGTAGTCAATGCCACTGTCATACCACTTATCGTTCCCATCAGATTCCCTTCTACCACTATCGGTACTGCATTTGCTGTGAAATCCGATCCAAGTCTAAAAACGAAAAATCCCTGATGCCTGTCTCTTTGATCTTTGTGTTAACGTACCCAATATCCAGATTCTCCAGACCCAGAACGACATGTCGCGGCGGCAAAAAGTTCAGAACCGATACCTGCAAAAAAAAACAGTTGCGCGACGCAGTGATAAATCATAGCTTCTTATCAATTTTCGTGCGTAAAATCGTAGTTGATTTGTTTCGTTACGCAAGTGAGAAAAAAGTGAGAAAAAGATAAACGACCGGTTTCGGGAGGAAAGTACCTGAGGAGGTCTGTAGTTTTTAACGTGCAAGTTTTTGAGATTCACAATTCCGTTGATGCCAATTTGAGAGAATGGCATTGAGGTGGAGTAGCCCTGGAAAAAATATTGGGATCAGAAGTGACTTTGTACTGTAAACAATCCATAGAGAGGTTTACCCGGACTGATAAAAATAGTTATATCTTTAGGAAAAAGTGTCTTGGAAGCACGAAAGTTTGTAGAAATATACTGTAACGTTTGATTCAAAGCCACTGAAAATTTCAAAGCGATTCCTCAAGTCTAGGTATTGTTATGATTGTACGAAGATGAAATGTTTCTTGACTGCCGTTATTTTCATGAGATGAAACAGCTTTGACAAGCGACAAGTCATCTCAAAGTTGAGCAAATAATTTGAAATTTACCCAGTTCACTGGTGGATTACTGTACTTTTTGCATTTCAAATTTGAGCCTCATACAACGCTGTACTCAATTTTCAGCAAAAAAAAGCAAAAACTTAAGTCTGGGTAATTATGCTCAATTCAGTAAACTAACGCCCCTAACCGTCAACTTTGAGCCAATCTCGGTTCCTGTAAGAGATATCAGAAAGTGGTCAACTAACAAAATGTTTATGAAATTATCAAAAAAAATTTAATCAGTTGACCACTTTTTGATATCTTTTGCAGGAACCAAGATAAACTGTCTCAAAACTAACAGTTAGGTCCCTTACATTACAGATTTTATGGTATCTATTACTTTGTTGATTTTTTTTACAGTGTCTGTAATAACAAATAATGTTACTTAGCTTCTACAAAACTAGTTGACAAGCAGATCAGAGTAATAAAGTCTAATAAACTGTTATAAGAACATATTGTAAATAGAAAAGAAATAAATATTTTATTCTTTGATATTCTAAAAGCTTCGAAAACATCTTCAAGCCCTCAAGCAACGATAATTCAATTCACAAGAAATCCCAGCAAAGAATACTCACTTTCAGCTGTGAAATATAATCATTGAATATTTGAACACCAACTGTTTTTATATGATTTGCTCCTTTCTTTGTCAGCCGTATCCGCACTCCAGGATTCCCTGAACCTTTACAGTAATCCTATATCTGGAGACTCTTCTTACCTGGATACCTGTACCACTGTTTTTGAACATTCACCTGTCTGATAGAAACTACGAATTGTATCAATAGAATAATTAGGCACCAACGAAATAGTTGCATGATACGAAAAGAAACCAAATGGAATTGGGTCAGTACAAGGGAAAAGCCGTTGAATCACACATACACACTATAATTTCTTCTCCCTCATCTTACAATGTCTGCGTCTTATCACCGAAGATATCTCTCACTCATCAACTCGTTTGTTCTGTACAGAGGGAGGCATAAGATGCATACCTGAATCCACCTTTTCTTGACAGGTTAACATTTCAAATTGGCGCTCTCTTGTCCAATGACCATGGCATAAGAGAGGCAAAAAAGATGAATCATGCGAGACGATTTTATGATTGTGTCACAATCCAAAATGGTCGGATATGGTGTTCGCTGGAACACTAAACCAATAAGGATGGATTCAACAATGGAAGCATGGGATTTGAACGTTCGAGGTGCCTGGAAATTCTACTCTGATCAAGATGCTAAATTCAACCAAGCACTTCAGAGACGTTTTGGAAAAGTTACTACCGTAAAACCTGCAATAGAAGCCCCTCAACTCTGAACTCAATTATCTCGATTCCAGGCAAAAATATCAAAAAATGGTCAACTGATAAATTGTTTATCACTATATCAAAAGTGTTTTGTCAGTTGTCACAATTTTGCGATCTTGCATTAGAATTGAGATAATTGGGATCATACTAGACAGGGTGGACGCCCTTCTATTAAAGGTAATACGATATTATAGAAGTTTCCAGGCGGCACGTATGTCGAGTTTGGAGTTTGTTGCTTATTAAATTTAGAGTGTAGTGTGAAAATGTTTAACACATCGTGCAAAACTTCAATTCCAACCAAGCGCATTTGCTTATTGGATTACTCCAGAACAAGATTACACTTCTAGAACTTTTTTGCTACACTTGACGTATTAAATTTCTCTGCTCACTTCCTGATTTATAAATCACTATAGAAAGTAGGTGCTGTAAGAAACCGAACTTGGAATCATGAACTGCTCGGACAGCCTGACTCTGAAGATCTTTTATCCCAGATACAGCGAACTTTTCAGTGGTCTATTATGCGATATTTCAACGTTAACAATGTGAGTTTTGTACTGAAGTATCTCTATTGTAACATTCGTTTTCAGATTTGCTTTGAGTTATCTCCAGCCCCTAGAACTATTAATCTACGCCATCCTAATGCTTCTGAGCCTGATCCATGTCATCATCCTACTTCAAAAACCAATACGATCTTCTTCAGTTGGTATCTTTCTCATTTTCATAGCTTTCTCCGTTATTGGTTCAGTCCTTTATACCACTAAAACTATCGTCGATTTTCGATTAGAACTAAAAACCTCATCACCAACGTTAGGCTATATTCAAGCCGAATTGATTCTCCCTATGATTCAGAAGTTTTCTAGTAGATCGGCTACATGGCTCACTATTGGAATGGGTGTTGGTCAATTTTTGGCTTCTAGAAACGACCAAAATTTGGAGTATTCTTCAGCTGTGTTTGGAATCAAAGTAATTTTTCTAATTTTAATCCCAAATATGCTTCTTTCGGTATTCGGATTCTTCGGAACTGAAATAGTTTCTATCAAAAACCCATTTGCGTTTATTACAAACTCATCGGAGACAATTTGGTCCATACAAGCGACACATTTATTTTCCAAGAATGATAACAGTATACAGAAAATGTACACCCAAATTGAGAATATTATGAACTATGTGAGTTTCGAAACTTTCAGATACGCTCCTCTCGGAACGCTCTTCTGTTAGAGGTTTTATTAAAAAGGTCCTTTTAATACAGGTTTTATGGTATGTCAATTTTAAGTTTTTAATTTCAGTGGCTACCAACTCTCCTCACTATAATTTTGTTTTTCGCTCTGAATGCTAGATATCGTGCCGGGGAAAAACGAAGAAAAAGAGATTCGATTTCTCATGCAGCAACCGTAATTGAAAATAACACTAAATTGGTATATAATTTGACGAAAACGTATTTCATCGTTGAATTTGAAATCTCCATAATCAATTTCATCCGTTCAGTTTCTGTTAATCCATCCTCGTTTGGGACGTTGTGAGCTAGCAAATCCGTTTCCAAGAAGTCAAGAAAATTTCAGCTTACTTCTGAACAATCTCCTTTTATTTTTCAACATCATTCAGGCGTGTGTGATGATTTCCAATATTTTCCTATGCGTTTTGATCTCTTCTCAATATCGCTTGTCAGTACGAAGACTATTATGTTGTGGGAATCAGAATTCAGTTGGATGAAAACACAAACATTTTTTAAAGAAGCAAAACAAAGCAAAAATTTTATTGATTGATAGACGGTTGAATAAAACAAGTCGATGTGAAGACTTTTCCATTCGGAGTGCTTTTGACGCATGGCTGAAGCTTGTTGTGGACCACCCAGCACCAAGTGACGTCTCCATCCTGGAAATTGGAAATTTCTAAAAAATGAAATTTAAGAAAATTCAATTACCGAATAAACTCTAGCAGTGTTCACAGTGTTTACATATCCAATCTGAAAGTATCAACATCTTGTAAATTTCAGATTTTGAGCAAGTTACCTGTTTAGAAATCTGTTTGGAGTCATGAACACTATAACGTTGTACACGCGACCGGACAATTGACTCCTGAAATTTTTGAAAAGAAACTTCAAAAGATTTTACTGGGCTCTCAAAATTAGGTTTTCATAAACGATGACTGTAGAGGGTGGCTATAATTACCCGGACTCAAGTTTGTGCTAGCATTAAACTTGAATAAAGCATTGTACTGAACTAAAATTCTGAGTGCAAAATTCAAATAATTCAGTAGTACGCTAACAAAGTTTCAACCTATTTCGCATCTCAAAGTTGATTCGTCCCATTACATCGGTGTGTAAGAAACATTTCATCTCTGGACCATCATAACAATACCTAGACTTGAGCAATTGTTTTGAAAATTCAGTAGTTTTGAAGGAAACTTAAAATATGTTTCTACGAATTTTCGTGCTTAAAAGATACTGGTGTCTAAAGATACCGTAAAACCTGTATTAGAAGGGTCCCTTCCATAGAAGAGCCGCTCTAATAGAAGAGCCCTCCGAGAGGGGTTTGGAAAAATAGAAGGGCCCCCTGTAATAGAAAGGCCCCCGTAATAGAATGTGTCTCGAATTTTAAAATTTCCGTACGTTTTCAGTGAAAAACATTCCGGGGGAAATGACCGGAAAAATAGAAGGGCCCCTCTAATTGAAGGGTCCCTGTAATAGAAGGGCCCTCCGGAGGTTCCGTGGAAAAATGGAAGGGCCGCCCCTTCTAATACAGGTTTTACGGTATACCCTTTTTATCAGTCCGGGAAATTATGCGCCACCCTGTCCACACTTTCAAAAAGACTTGCAGGCAAAAAATTTAAAACTTTGTGAGCTTCAAAAAAAGCGAATTAGCTTCATTATGGTCAGAAACGTTTCGAGAAACATCCGACAAAATTTTGTTAATTGGCAGCTCACCTGACTAGTTACAGCTGAACCTCTCTCATCTTTCGGCCAAAGTCTCTCCCACTGAAATATTTTCAAAAGACTCAAAAAATTTTTCAGTTATTACCTTGGTCCTCATTTCCGGCACCGGGAATACCAATCTAGAAGTAACAACCGTCACATCATCTGCTTTCTTCAAAACTTGTGACATTTTTCTTATTTGGGAAACTCTTTTCTTTCCCACTTCGGCTCTCTTTTATACATGTATGCGTCATTTTGAATATATGTTACATTTGTTTTTATTACGATTCTGCTATTGTTTTTTGTTGTCTTTTTCTCCTTTTTGTCTTCAGTCTTCTTCTTCTTCCTCTTCTTTTTGGCACTGATGACGTGGCATTCTTCATAAAGGAATGTGAAAAAGAGGGTTGAGAGAGAGAGACACCTAATGAGATTTGCTTGTGTTATTGTGATTCTGCTGCAAATGCCAAAAAGTCTTCCTCAGACCAGACTATCCGAATCGAGAAGTAGAAGATGTTGGACAACGACGACGACAGAGATAACGGGAAAATATAATTAGTGATATGTATCTGACCGTACGAAGGGGGATACCAGTTGATGAACTAGTTTTCCAGTGGAGGTACTGCTGGCTGCGCAAAAACGAACACGAAGGAGAGGAAAAAGAAAAATGATAGGTTTTGATAAAATTGATATGATAAGGAAGGAAGAGGAGAGAATGATTTACAAAATAAGCAAGCTGGAATTTTAGAGTTTCTAGTCTGGAAGTGTAATAGAGGAATATTCAAAATGAACCTAATGAAAAATTCGATAATCGAAAAATGGAGAAGTCCATGGCAGTGTAAATGCTCGAATGAACACTCAATACGTTCACTTTGAGCTTAATTATCTCAATTTCTATTAGAGATACCAAAAATTTGTCAACTGAAAAAATGTTTTGCATAATATCGTCGATATTTCATCAATTGACACGTTTTTTCTATCTTTCAAAGGAACCGAGATAACTGAGCTCAAACTTGACAGCGTGGGGCCCTTCTATTACAGGTTTTATGGTTAATGGAAACATGGTCCAAGTGCGAAGAATTATGTCAAAAATAGAAAATTCTCCATGAAGCCAGCTACGAATCTTTGTTTCAGAAAAATTATTTTTCAGATAGAAACGAATTTATTCACTTCAATAGAACGGATTTTGAATGTAACGTTCTACAAGCTCAACGAGTTGTTTAATTATCCAACAATGAAAATTCGAAACTCTTATCAGCACCTCGTATTTCATCCAGTCGTCCTGATTACCTACTCGTCTCTCTTCTACTCCACGACGCTTCTTTATCCATGTTTATTTCAAAAAAAAATCGGGTCATAGAGAGAAAGAGAGTGAATATGGAGAAGTAAGAGAGGCGAACGCCAATTGATGGAAAGTTGACAAAAACTGATGAAAGTGAATTGTTATCAAGAAAAGTTGTGACGGTTCTAGGAGGCGGTTGAGAGGGGGAGGCCGCCTTGCGCAGGGCTATACTAGTAATGCTGGGCGGTACACATGTTCAGAAGCATCCGAGTATAAAAGCGAACGGCTTCAGCTTCAAAACCATCATCACTTGATCCAATCCAGATCAGGGAACGATCCAAACAACGCATCATGGACTCTTCTGATGGCCGCACCAAGGCCTATAAATTTGTCGCCTATGCCGCAGTTTCATTCTCGATTGTGGCCGTTCTTTCGGTGGTGCTCACACTACCAATGGTCTACAACTATGTGTCCCATGTGCGTCAACAAATGAACCATGAGCTCTCCTTCTGCAAGGTACAGTTTTTTCCTTCTTTTTTCTTTCGTCTTTCTTCTATAGCTTCACCATATCAACTCACATTACCTTCTCATTTTCTAGGGCTCCGCCAAGGACATCTTTGCGGAAGTCAACTTCATGAAGACTCATTCCGGCCCAGCTGCTCCAGGAAACCGTACCGCCCGTCAATCCGGCTACGGACAGCCAGAAGTCAACCCATCAGCCAACCTCCAATGCGAGGGATGCTGCCTTCCAGGACCACCAGGACCAGCTGGACAACCAGGAAAGCCAGGAAAGCCAGGACGTCCAGGATCACCAGGACAGCCAGGAGTCCCAGGAAAACCACCAACTGCTCCATGCGAGCCAACCACCCCACCACCATGCAAGCCATGCCCACAAGGACCACCCGGACCACCAGGACCACCAGGAGCCCCAGGAGACCCAGGAGAGGCTGGAACCCCAGGACGCCCAGGAACCGACGCCACCTCAGGACTTCCAGGACCACGTGGACCACCAGGACCACCAGGAGAGGCCGGACAACCAGGACCACAAGGAGACCCAGGAGCACCAGCCCAATCCGAGCCACTTACCCCAGGAGCACCAGGAGAGGCAGGAGATGCTGGTAAGTTTCAAATTTATTCAACTCTTCTATTCAGTATCTCAATCTTCTTCTCTTTTCAGGACCAGCCGGACCACCAGGACCACCAGGAGCACCAGGAAACGACGGACCAGCTGGACCACCAGGACCAAAGGGATCTCCAGGACCAGACGGACCACCAGGAATCGACGGACAAGCCGGACCACCAGGACCACCAGGACAAGCCGGAACTCCAGGAGAGAAGGGAATCTGTCCAAAGTACTGCGCTCTCGACGGAGGAGTCTTCTTCGAGGACGGAACTCGCCGCTAAACGGTGTCTTTTTCTCATTAATTGTGCAATTCGCTTTTATTTATTTGTCTTTTCCCATGGTTTGGTTATTGAAAAAGGAATAAATTTTTCTACAAAACAATTTCCTGTTAATACCATTAATCAAAAACATCAAAACACTTTTTTTGGTTTCAAAAAGCCAGAATGCATTCCTAGCATGCTAAAAACGCGTTCGAGGAATACTCAGAAGAATACTTGATCAGTGGAATAGCTTCTAAGTATTCGCAAGAACTGGTAAGAACATTACGTTCACCACAATTCTGATAAAATTCCGTGTACATATGCCAGAAAACTTGATTGAAAGCATTTTAAGCTAGCCTATAGCTAAAGCCTCGATAACTGTATTATTTTTACTTGATTGCTGAACCATCGTAATTACTTTAGAAATATAAAAATTTTGATTCTTTAGATCATCATTTTCGATGTCTAGTTGAAATATTTTTCTTCTGGAATTTGAATGAACTGTTATGACCATCAAGCCTGTCCGAATTGAGATTACCTTCGTGGAAATTTTTCTAACTGATCCGATTTATAATGCCTCTTTGGTCCTGGTGGTCCAGATGATCCGACTGGTCCTGAAAAGTCAAAAAGATTGTGGGACTAAATAGAAATTTGAATTGATTCGAAGCTTGCCAGCATCTCCTGGTGCTCTTGGGGTGAGTGACTCGGATTGGGCTGGTGCTCCTGGGCCACCTGGTGGTCCTGGGGGTCCACATGCTTCTGGAAACCCTGGGGTAGCGTCGGCTTCTGGGTTTCCTGGGGTTCCAGCCTCTCTTAGGTCTCCTGGAGTTCCTGGTGGTCATGGTGGTCCATCTGGTCCTGAAAAGAGAAAAATATTATGAGACTGAATAGAAAATTTGAATTGGTTTAGGACTAACCAGCATCTACTGCTTCCCGTGGTTCTCCTGGTGTAAGTGGATCGGATTGGGCTTGTGCTCCTGCGTCTCTTTGTGGTCCTGGATGTCCAAACTTTTCTGATGATCCTGGTGGTCCACGTCCTGGAAGTCCTGTGGTAGCGTCGGTTCCTGGGGTTTCCAGCTTCTCCTGGGTCTCCTGGGGCTCCTGGTGGCCCTGGTGGTCCGGGTGGTCCTTTTGGGCATGGCTTGCATTGTGCTGGGGTGGTTGGCTCGAATGAAGCAGCTGTTTGTTTTCTTGGAATTCCTGTCTGTCCTGGTGATCCAGCTGGTTCTGGTGGTCCTAAAAGCTAGCATTCCACGAATTGTAGGTTGGATGATGGGTTGAATTCTGGCTGTCCGTAGCCGGATTGACGGGCGGTACGGTTTCCTGGAGCAGCTGGTCCGGAGTGAGCCATCATGAAGTTGAATTCCGCAAAGATGTCATTGGCAGATGGTAATTTTTCTGGAATTTTTATTTCTCAACTGGTACTGGTGGTCCTGAAAGCATAATTTTACAAGCCGAAATTTCCAAAATTGTCTAATATTTCAACTTTTTCTCATGTTGCCTTTCCCTCGATGCAAGCTTTTTTTTCAAATTCTATTCCCCAATCTCTATTTTTCTTTTTTCTCTCCCGCCAAATGTTTATCTGAAACCCTATGCTCTCTCGTTCCCTTCCTGCAAAACCAAACGAATTCCAATCAACCATCCATCTAAACAATTTTCAATTCTCACCCTGATTGAATTCCAATCCCCCGCATCATCCCATCGTTCGTTTTACTTCTTCTTCTTCCCCGTTATCCCATAACTATAATCTAAACAAAATCGACTCCGCGAGAGAAAAAGAAAAAGAAGAGGACCATTTCGCAATACTAGGTAAACGAAAGGGAGAGATGAGATAATATTTTACGGGTTGCGGAAGAAGAGGGATGGAGATTGAGATGGCTAAGAATAAGAAGACGTTTGTGTATCCCGAAAAGCGGCCATTCGGTCGGTTGCGCATACATAGAGAAGAGCGATTTTTATCGTTTCGCTCTCATCCCAAGGTTATGACCGCCTTTCTTGGCCTTCTCAATCTCTTTTCGGTATGTATGTGCTATGGATCCCCTCCGGCGGTATGAACGGGAAAAGGTGCCAAAACGGTTTGTCCATGTGAACAAATTGATGGAATATATATGGAAACGAAGAGAACTCAAGGACGAAGGAAAATCCCAAATTTTTAATGAATTGGGGTTCTTCGGCGGTTTGGAAATAAAGAGAAAGAAATCGAAAGTGATGGGCAACAAGGTTGTGCCTCTTTTTTGACTAATTGACTCAATTGGTTTTGTAACTTATGAAAAGGTTTGGTGGTTGCTTTGGTAGGATTTTTAGATTTTCGAAATAAAGAGAACTCGCTTGTTTCAAGCAAAGCAATTTTGAGTTTCTGAATTTCGAAAATTTCTGGAATTTCTCAATTTGAAAACTTTGAGGTCAGAAAAATTTAAATTGAAACATGTTGTGAACATTAAAAAACACATTTCAGAGCTTCGTATTTTTAACAATTACCGTCATACCTGTAATAGAAGGGCCCCTAACTGTTCCCTTTTAGCTCAGTTATCTCAGATTATGTGAATGCTATGAAAAATATGTTTACTGATAAATTGTTGATCGTGATATCTCAAACATTTCATCAGTTGACACATTTTTGATATTTCTAATACGGACCGAGATAATTGAGCTAAAACTTTTTTGGTTTGGGCGCCCTTCTTTTACAGGCTTTACTGCAATTTTTGTTTTCAGATCTTTTTTATTCTATATTCTTTTTATTCTACAAATTAATTTTGATACTGCTTCGGACAATCTTTGCAGAGTTTCAAAATTTTCTAAATGTTATTAGCTAAAAAATCAACATTTCAAATTTCAGAGCTCCCATTCGGGTTTCAGGAATTGAATGATTTTTTTTGACAATTTGTTTGAAGACTTCAGTGTTTTTGGAATTCAAAAAAATACCTAGTTCTTCTAAATTGTTTTCTTAACCATTCAGATAAAGTGCAGCAATTCCGACTTGTTCTAATTAACCTTTTTACTCTCAATTAGCTCATTTATTTACTAAATCCTGTTTTCAACATTAAAGTTGAAGAATACTATCTGTAATTGCAGTAGTTTTGTGACTGTTGAGAATCATCAATTAGACAAAGCCCTATTTTCAAGTGACCATCTGCAAAAACACGATTATTTATTTGTATTTTGCTGCCTCCAACGTCTTCCAGAATCTTCTCCCGATACGATTTTCCCGCATCGAAAACCGCTTCGGATCTAATCCTCTGGAACGAGGACATGTACTTCTCCATTCCCTCTGGAATGCACCTCCTATCCCTCCTGATTGTCATCTCAACAAAAACTTTTTCGATGAAGAGGAAAACATGCAGAAAACAGGCAAAAGGAGGACATTGCACTTTTCGATACCATCTTTTCTCTCTCCCGACAATTTTCTTGACGAAAGAGAGAGATAGATTCCCGTTTTTCTTGTCAATTCTGTCCGTTTTTTGCATTTTCCGCAATGTCAGTCAGTGACCGTGAAATGGGACAAAAAAAGAAAGAGATGGAGAGGGAAAGGATAGAATAGTGTAACAGTAAAGTTAAACTACTTCACATGTACTAACTCTCACTATATACTTTGACCGTTCAGAAGTTCCTTTCTCTGATACTTTTCAAATTTCCCGAATTCCTTCTGATTGTAATCGAACCTATAGAAGACTATTCGATGACCTTCTTGATTAGGTCCGTGAAAAGGATAGGGTACTCAAGTTGGAGAGAGAAACTAACGGGACATGACATTGTGGTCTAAATGGGGAGAAACCGATAAATCTTCGAAGATTACCATCTCGCTGTCAAAGTTGCAGGTTCGGGCACCGACCGACACGGAAATTTGGCTAGATTAGGATCTTTTCAGTTTTTTTTGTTGGACAATTTCAAATTTAAGTCTCTATCCCAAATTTGTTTTCGATTTTCGCCTAATTTGTCTCATCGAGCCACGTCATGGATGATCAGGAAGGGAAGTTCGGTGAGCGTATGTATTTTGGAATCGAATCTAGAAAGATGGTATCGTAGAGAGGGAGACTGTATTGAGTTTAAAGCAGACTGGAAGGGTAGAAGATTGAAAATGTAACTTCTAGAAATCACATTTTGACAGATACCGTATTACCATATAAAATAAAACTCAATTTCGATACCTAATTTCCAATAACAGAAGCATAGCTGTCTGTTTCAGTTCAGATATTATTATAAATAATTTATCAGTTGACAAACTTTTGATATCCCTTATAGGAATCGAGATGATTCAGCCCAGCGTTGAAGGTTCTAGTGGACTTCTATTAGAGCATACTATACTTCTAATCTGAACTCAATTATACAGTAATCCCAATTTGAGCTCAATTATCTCGGTTTCTATAAGAGACATTAAAAAAATTTCAACTAATAAAATATTGGCAATGTTCTGCTGAATAAATTATCAGTTATCAATTTGTTGATATTTCTTACAGGAATCGAGATAATTGAGCTTAATTTTTATTTGTCTTGCGCACTATTAGAGGAGGTATTTGAATTTTCGAGCTAGAAGTGATATGCCACAAAAAAATCTGGAAGATTTTGTTTCATACATGAACAGAGGTTCTTAATGTTTCCTAAAATGGTTTATCATCATACAAAAGAAAGTTCGTTCTGCAAAATTCCAGAATGCCATACTTTTTCTCTAAAAGAAGCATAGCGGAACCGTCAACTTTGAGCTTGGTTATCTCGATTCCTTTGAAAGATATCGATAATTTGTCAACTAATAAAATATTTATCATAATATCATCAATATTTTATCAGTTGTCTGATTTTTGATACCTTTCACAGGAATCGAAATAATTAAGCTGGTAGATGACTTGGTTTGGATGGGCTTCAACAGGTTTAACTCCATGAGGGGTCGTGGGATCAAAAACTGAAACTTTAGATTTAAACACGCTTGTCTCCACAGGGAAATCTAACGACTGATGTGATCGGAATGTCCCAAAGAACCCTACCATATGCTCTTCCTTTTTCGGCATTCCAAAATATAACTCATCATCATCTTTTCCTTTTTCTGAAGTGGTGTTCCATTGCACATACTCGACCTGGACAGTCATTACGGACTACCACCAAACAAACTACCTTTTCCTCTCTCTCCTCCCTTTTTCAATGCCGACTATTTGCGGTGGTGAGGGCTCAATAGGTCAGCGACAGTATACCACTTTCAATTGAAGGGTATGGTCTCTATTGTTGTTTTCCGGAGAGACGTAGCATATTTTTAATTACAAACCCTCCTCCCCCGAAACTTGGTTGTCTGAGGAAAGTGCGTTTTCCCGGTTTCTCCCGAAAATGAAACTGAACTATTATGTAGAGGATTTGGCGGAAAGGTTTTTTCGGGATCCCTACTCTGTTCTTCTTTCTGATCTCTTTGATTCTTCTATACCGTATTCTCCCATATCTCTTCGTTATCTTTTGCCCATAAATATTCCATAAAGATTCTGACACATAACGATTACAAAGGAATGATTTATAATAGTTTTCCCTCCTCTCTCGCCCATCTTTCTTTTCGAAATAGAACTGTGCAAATATTTGAAGAACCGCCGTACCTGTATACGGAACCAATATATGGATGCGGTCACTTCCGCCACTTACCAGGTCACTCGACTTTTTCCCTTTTTTCACTTTTACTATATACTTCTTTACTATCAACTTACCAACAAATTAGTTTCACCAATGCTTGCCAATTTGCCACAAAAAAAGAAACCGGTTCTCAAATTTGATGGAACGAAAAAAAGCTTTTTTGGAATGTATAGTTTTTGTAAGTCACCTGATGTGTTTTTTGTGAATTCCTAGAATTTCTACCGTATGTCGACATGCCTAAAAAGTTGTTCAGGAAATTAGACGTCCTATTAGTCGGAGAAAGAATTGGACAACAGGATAAAAGATAAGGAGGTCTAGACAGTGTGGAATGTTAGGATTTCAAGAAAAAGGGAAGAAAATTGCGAAAAAAATCATGAAACCATTCTAGTCATTTAGAACCTTATGGATTTCCGCTAAAAACAGGAGCTTTGAAATTCTTTGTTATTACTGTATTTCCTCTAATAGAAGACCACGAAAGCCGTCAATTTTGAGCTCAATTATCTCAGTTCCTATGAAAGATATCAAAAAGTTGTTTTAAGCCAAAACTGATAAAATATTGGTTGTAGTTTGGATTGGCTATTTAGAGGAAATACGGTATCTGAAGTTTTCAGAAAATTTCTCAGAAAATTCCTGCATCTTATTTTTCAGGATCCAAGATATTTCCAATTACAATCTCAAAAAACTTTCTATAAATCTTCCCATGAAGAAGTCACCAATAAAAATCAAGATATTTTTTCTTAAGTACCGGCTTTAATTAAAGACCATCCAAACCATCAACTTTGAGCTCAATTATCTCGGTTGCTATCAAAGATATCAAAAAATTGCTAACGGGTAAATTGTTCATCATAATATTATCAAGATTTTATCAGTTGACGAAGTTTTAATATCTTTTACAGGAATCGGAATAATTGAGCTCAAATGGAAGTACCGTATTTGACAGCTCGCGAAAGCCGTCAACTTTAAACTCAATTATCTCGGTTCCTATAAAAGGTATCAAAAATTTGTCAACTGATAAAATATTGGCAATATTATGATAAATATTTCATCAGTTGACTAAATTTTGATACCTTTCACAGGAATCGAGATAATTAAGCTCAAAGTTGACGGTTTGGGTGGGCTTCTATTAGAGCATTTACGATAAATTTTCGGTACACAGCTCAAAAAGTGATTCAAACCAACCTCCCTTCTAAGAACACCTTCCAGAAAACTATATAAAATTTTGAACTTTTGATCCGGAAATCCAAGAATCCTTTATCAGTCTGTGTCCCAATCCCAGATGACGTAGCCGCCTTCTTCATCTAACTTCAACTTTTCCCCCCAAATCTTTCATTTACTCGTCGTCTCATCTCGCGCCTGTCACACACTTTTCGTTTATAAATCCTATCTCTCTTCTTTTTCTTCGCCCGATCCGCAACACTTTTGTACTGTATTATCAATTTATCACAGATCACCGAATCTTTTTAGAAAGATCGGAATCTCTCCTTTCCTATCAATCCGTTTAAAAGTGCAACTGTGTTGTGTCCAAAGTTCAACTGCAAAACAACAAGAAAACATTATTTCTTTACTTTTCTCATCATCATCTTCTTCAGGATGAATCATGGGAGGTGTGTCTCTGGTGGGCGTGGCCTCAAGTACCAAGGACACCTCCTCCTCCTGCGACGGAATAAAGGAGAAGACCTCCGTCGTGTCCGGGCAGGCGTCATTCATTCCTCCGCTCGTCTCTCGATCGGAGGCGGTTGACCCAATCTTCTCTCCTCCCATAGATCTCAATTATTTTTCAATTCCACCACCTCGTTTTCGCGCATTCCTCTGTTCATTTTTCTCTTTTATTGTAACCGTTTTTTTTTCATTGTTCAAAGTTCATGTCTTACAGCTATCGGCTGAGGATGCTGGTTGCGTCGGAAATCTTGTGACTCCAACGGCAAGCGTCAGGGATCCCAAATGCCCGTGTGGATTACCTGGAAGGAGCCAGTGAAGTCATAATTTGACAATGGTGAGTGATGTGCTATATTTGTAGCTTATTATTAGCTTTAGCCTAGCTTCACTAGGTTACAGTCCATACGTCTCAAAGATTCTTTGATCCTTAGATCCATAGATTCTTAGGTCCCTAGGTCCCTGGATTTATAGGTCTTTAGATCCGTATGTCCCCCAGTCCATTGATTCTTAGATTCGTAGATCCTTGGATTTTCAGATTTTTGGATCCTCAGATTTTTAGATCCTTAGGTCCTTGGGTCCTTGGGGTCCTCTGGTCCTTAGGTCCTTTGGTCTCCAGATCCTTCGATCCATAGATTCTTAGATCCATAGATTCTTAGATCCGTAGGATCTTTATGTTCCTGGATTCGTAGGTTACTGGATCCGTAGGTCCCTGGATTTGTAGGCAATCCATAGATCCATAGATCCCTAGATTCCTAGATCCAAAGATCCCTAGATCCGTAGGTCCTTAGATCCATAGGTCCCCAGATCGGTAGGTCCCTAGATACTTAGGTTCAAAGATCCATAGATCCATAGATCCGTAAATCCCTAAGTCCTTAGGTCTCTCTTCCGCAGGTCCAACAGTAGGTCTCTAGATCCATAGGTCCCTAGATCCGCAGGTTCCTAGATCCGTAGGTCCCCAGACCCCTAGGTCCCTAGATCTGAAGGTCCCTAAAGTCTTAGGTCTCTAGATCCGTACGTCCCTAGATTCCTAGATCCTTAGCCAAACCTATTCAAATCTCTTTGACTTCCACCTCACCTTCCGATTCTTCCAGAACAACCTACCATCTCCGACGACGTCAACTCGATTGGGCCCTCGTCTTCGATCCGCATTCTGGATTCTGGAAATGCCCGTTCCAAAATTCTTTATCTCTTCGAATTCGAGTTTCGAGTTCTCATCTCGTCAACCCGATACGCCTCGGCTTGGAACTGATTCAAACCTGCGCGTCAGCAATTTCTGTGATAAGAGAACCTACACCATATATAACCCACACCCCCAGCATCCCCATATCAAAAGAGAGAGTTTATATTGCCTGATATTTTTATGATTCCGTTTTTTCCCTTTTTTTCAACAGCTTCTTGAAATTTCATTTTTTCACTAACACCCATTGAGAATACATTTTCACAACACACACTAAATTTTGATAACTTTTGAAAAACACTAACAATTTTGGTCCGCATAATACTTTTTGGAAAAAAAAAAGAAAGTTCTAGAAAAAACCCAAAAAAAACAGCTTGAAAGTCCCCCATTCACCACTTGTGCCTTATTGTGTTGAATATATTTTTCAGTCAATAAATTGATCATTATTCGAGATTTAAGACTAAACTTTGCATTGTTTAAAATGAAACCAAAAAAAGAAACAAGCAGGAAAGGAAGCAATAAAAACTATGAATAAATATAGAAAACATCTCATGGAATAAAGCGGCAGTTTTTGGGAGAAATCACAGGGTTCGAATTAATGTGCTGTTGCGTTTCAATGGGAAGGTGAAGTGGCAAAGTTTTAGGCATGTCAAAAAAAAATTGAAGCCCAAAATCAACTAAAAATTGCGAGTAATTTGAATTTCTAACGGCTTCAAATTTGCCACGTTGCTTTCTCAGTAAAGCGCAACATCATACCACAGTAGTTCGAACCTTGTGAAAATTGGAAAGCTGTCTAATGTACATAATCATACAAAGTTATTATTCGTAAAGCAACAACAAAAAATTATATAGATACAAAAAATCCATCCATCCTCAGAATCGATAGTTCTTATTCTTCAAAATCGCCGCCTTCTCCTTATAAACTATCGTCGGATACACCCATGGGAAGCTCTTCGAAGTCTTGATCTTGTACTCGTGGAACGCGTTGACAAAGAACAGCGGACGATGGTATTTCATAAACTTCGTCTCCACTTCCTCTCTTAGATTCGATCCATAGGTGCCGAGTGTGAGGAAGTCAAAGTGTTGAAGATCTTCGGGTTTCAAATTCTCCGTCTTGTTGAATCTGAAGAATTTAGGAGGATTAGACTGTGCTGTGGGACAACCATACTTAATTACTATTCACTTTTCTCGAGAATCACAACTCCTCAAGTAAGGAGAGGGGAGGGATTAAAGGAGTACAATAGGTTAAATGGGGGAAGACGGAAAAGGGCACCTTGAATGAATTACTGTGGGAATCCCAGTGCCCTCCCAGTACCGTCCCCATCCCTTCCCCCCCCTAAACTCCCGAAACTCACATCCATGCATCATGAAGATAGGCGAATCTGCTTACTC
>NC_013488.2:481849-495467 GCF_000004555.2 Caenorhabditis briggsae | reverse complement strand
AGCATCAAATCTATGATGATGTTGCAGGAAGGTCAACGCATCGTATCCTGGATAGTTCTTGGATGCGATCAGAAGAAACAGAGAGGTACAGGCGACGTTGACGATGAGATGAAGGATGATTCCGTAGTTGAGAAGCTTCCGAACGAATGACTTTCTTCTGTTCACGTAGATTCTGGCACAGAAAACGGCAGCGGCTAGGGAGAAGATCGGAATTGTGTAGATGATGAAACGGAGTTCTTTATGTGGTAAGAAGCTGTAGAGGAAGATGAAGCAAGCGCTTGGGACGAGAATTTTGGGAACACGATAATCGGAGAGACATCCCAGCGGCACCAGGAAGACAGAAGTGAGCAGGCATCGAGGGAGAGCTGAGTAGAAGTACCAGAAGTAGGGATGGGTTCCATACTCGTGACTTCGATTTTCGATGACGTTGAAGAACATGACTTCTCCTTCCGGCCACACCGGTCGTCCCCAGAAGTATGAATCGATTGGGATGGAGAATGCTGGAAGTAGGAAAATTACCACTAATAGAACTTCAAACGGAAACTGAGATCTGAATTATCTCGACTCATGTGAAAGATATCGAAAACTTGTCAACTGATAAATTGTTTATCATATTGTTAACAACATTTTATCAGTTGACAAATTTTTTGACATCTCTCATGGGAATCGAGATAATTGAGCTCAAAATTGATGTTATAATGACTTCCAACTCACCTAAACATGCCGCTGCTATCCTGACACCTATCGCAATTGCTCCATCGAACCCAAATGTTTTCAACTTTCCCAGAACCAAGTATCCTAGGAACAAAGGCCCAAAGAGGAGAACAAGCTCACATCGGAAGAGAATCACACAGGCGGTCGCGTAGCGAACAGCACTTCTGTACCGTTCCTCGAATATCCGTTGGAATACAATCATTACGAGGCATAGAGCAAAGGAATTGGGAAGTGGTCGGGAGAGGTAAAAGAAGAAATGGAACTGGGAGCAGAGGATGTATCGGAGGAACATTGCTGTTTCTCTTCCGAAGCCCCATTGAACGGATCGAGCAAAGTAGAGAACGGAAACGGTGTTGATCAATCCAAGAGTAGTTCGGACTGAAATTGGCTTTGTTGGGGCATCAAAGGGGGGAAAAGGGCTTACTGAGCATAAGTTGGAAGGGTTTAGGAATCGCCCAGAATCTGAACATTATTGACATTGGAGACGAGAAAATCGCGAGGACGATGGGACCGATGAATGTGCGCGGCACGACTCCGGGGAACTGAGTGTGGTCATACTGAAAATAGAAACCGTGACTTTGAATCAATTTATTTCGGTTCCTGTAAAAGATATAAAAAATTGTCAACTGATAAATTGTTTATCGCGTTTATATATCGTAATATTACCAACATTTTTCAGTTGACACTTTTTTGATATCTCTTATAGGAACTAAGATAAATTAGCTGTAATTATCGATTATCCGGTTCACTGATCAACATCTAAATTCCAACACATGAGTACCCAAATGATCAAAGCTATCACAAATTCGCACATCCGGTCTCGATAACCTTGAAATTGAAACGAGACTTCGCTAAACTCTGTGTGTCTACGATATAAAAGTAAAATTCGGTTCAACACAGAAAAAATGCTTCCAACTCTTCTGATATTCTCTCTAATCTCCATTTCTTCTGCAGTAGAAGGCCCGCCTTGCTCATCTGACGAGTTTTTGAAGACTTTCCAGTGTATTGGGGTAATAGTTTAACAACGGGCCCCCACACTGTCAAGGTTGAGCTCGTATATCTCGATTCCTAAAAGAGAGCAGAAATAGTTGAACTAATAAAATTTTTGTGATATTATGATAAAAATGTTATCAGTTGACCACTTGTTGATATCTCTTCTAGGAACCGAGATATTTGAGCTCGAACTTGGCAGTGTGGGGGCCCTTCTATTACAAGTTTCACGGTATTAACAAGTACCGATTCAACTACTCGAAGGTCCGATTTCAGGGTCTCTCGGAATTCGTCACTAGCGTTGACAAATACAATTTGACAGTGGGAGAAGATCGGGAAAAGTTCACAGCTGCTTGCAAGGAAGCATCTGACTGTTTCGATGGCACTGAATGTCTTCATGATGATCGCTTGAAACTGTTCCTAGAGACTTATTGCGGATATTCGACCTTCTTGGAGACAGATTTTCTCGAGTGTAAGAAGAAGTTGGATGGGAGGAAGGAGTCGCAATGCGAGAAGAACTTCAAATCCTTCTTTGATAATGCAAGTTTTAATAGACATGGATTTTCTTAAAGCTGATAATTTCAGACAATGACCGAAGATGTGAAATGTGGAATGCTGGAGGACTCATTGAAGTGTGTGAAAAAGGAAGTGAGCAGTGTTTGTGGTGAAAAGGATGCGTCTAATATTGGAAAGTACTTGGAAAATATGTCACAAGGATTGTCTTGCGATGAAGTCAAGAAAATGAACGAGGAGAAGAAGAACGATTGATTGTTTGTTGCGTTCAAAGACTTACATTGCTCAAGTTGGTTGGCATATGAAACAGTAAATCGTGTGTCGCTTGTGTGTTAAAAGATTCCTCGACTTTTGTACCAGGTGCACATAAAACATGTATTAAGCTGACAATTATTACTATCCATTCTGAAGTTTCCATATTTTCTGCAAAAATGAATAGAGGGCGGTATTTGAAATCAAAGTTAGGTAAATAGTGAATTTGATAGAAACAGGTTAGTGAAAGCCGAAAAAAAAATATAATTTTTAAAATAATGTTTATTTTTCAAACAAGAAAATTATAACAATTACAAGAAAAATGACTAAACTACTGCAAAAATCTAACAATATTTAACAAAAAATCAACACTGATTCTCTATGAGTTGCTCAATTCTGGTGGCTTCTTGCTTCGCGTTTTCGACAACTTTTCTGGCATTTTCAGCTTTTTTCTTCGTTTTCAGCACATTCAACGGTTTTGTGTTGGGATTTGCACAAATCGCTTCGTATGACACAACCTTTGATTCGTACTGCTCTTGACGGCTTACAGTTTTCTCCAACTGTTTTTTGAGACACTCTATGAACGCTTTTTTCGATTCCGAGTCAATTCTCAACCACAACTTGGCATCGTGTCCAGGGACTGGAGTTGCCATGTAGTTCTTCTTGATGTCTTCATCAACTTCTCGACATGCATTCTGAAGTTCTAGTCCGCAGGTCTGTGTGACGTCGTCAGCTAATCGACGGATTTCTGAAGGCGTCGTTTCAATCGGCTGCATTTCTAGGACTCCTGAGAAAATGAGTTTCGGAGAGAGCTCTAGTTTTTGTCGAGTTGATCGTACTGCAGCCATCACAGCAGTTACCAGCTTCATGGCATCTTCTAGCTCTTCGTTCCGATGGAAAATGAAGAGAGATGGCTTGACGACGTCGAAAAGGATGCTTCCAGGTTCTCTGGAAAAGATTCTCTCGTAAATGTGTTCGCTGACGAATGGCATGAAGGCGTTTAGCTGAACGAGTGTTGGCTGAAGAACTCGTTGAAGTGTGGACCGGGCTTGTCTAATGCGTGGAATATCGTTCGACCATAATGCCTTTTTGGTGGATTCCTAAAGTGAACTTGATGTTTTTTTTGGAAAATTAATATTCCTAACCAAGTACACATCGCATATATCAGCAGTGATGAATTTTTGAAGTGTGGAAAGTGCCAAATGCAGTGAAAACTTCTTCATATGGTCATCAACAGTGGAAACCGTGCTTGAAAGTCTTGCCACAATCCATTCGTCCTGAAAAATTTTAATAAGTACTTTTTAATATATCAAAATGTGTAAATTCCCATAAAAATAAAGAAAACCTAAAAAATCGATTAAAAGAGAAAACTCTCAGTTCTCGTGCTTTTCAGGAAACTTCTAGAAGATACTGGAATTATTTTTGAATTCCCGCCAAAACTGAGAACTTCGAAAAATTAGCGATTTTTCGAAAGCCACATTGATGTTTTCTTTGATTTTTCACATTATTTTTAGACTTTTTTAGGTTTTTCAGCTATTTTCAAAGATTCTTTTTTGATTTTTCCGGTTTTCGTTGTCCGAAATGTGATGGAACGTTGTTCGAGAAGATTACAGTAGATTACTGTAAACAACTTATTTCCATTTGTAGTTTTTTTCTGCAAATAATCACGTCATGCAGACAAATAAGTTTTTTAAAAACTACAAAAATGGTGAGTTTTCTACAGTAACCTACAGTAATCTTCTCGAACATGGTTCTATCAAATTTCGGACAAAAAAACTGGAAGAATCGAAAAAGAATCTTTGAAGATATCTGAAAAACCTAAAAATGTCTAAAAATTTAGCAGAAAAACGAAGAAAAAATAAATTATTATTTCAAAATACTGCACAAAAAAGCCTAATTTTCGGAGTTTTTTGGTTTTGGCGGGAATTCAAAAACAGTTTCAGAACTTCTATAAGTTCCCAGGAATAGACGAGAATTAAGATTTTTCGCTTTTTTTAGCGATTTTCTGAACGGACCGTTGATTTGTTGAATTTTAAACATCGAACATACAATAAGTCTATCCGAATCCACATCTTTGATTACTTCGCACTTCTCTGCTAATTGATCATAATACGCAGCGAGATTCCATAGCTTGTTACAGAAATGAAGTCCATCTAGAGCCACATTTGACACATCCAGTGGAATATCCGTCGAGAGAATATCGTACTTGAGAAGAGCGAATCGAAGAGCATCTGGTCCGCATCGAGCGATGCCTTTTGGGAACCTCTTCGTCAGATCCTTCACTGCGTTTTCGATTTCTGCAGGTTCCAGAGCACTCTCCTTCACTCGATCAACCATTTTCTCAAAAGTGATTCCATCTAGTACATCCAAAGGATCAATCACATTTCCCAGAGATTTACTCATTTTCCGTCCTTCATTATCTCGAACCAATCCATGCAGCACAATTTTTCCAAATGGTGATTCTCCATTAGCCAATTTCAAGTTAAGAGCAATCATTCGAGCAACCCAAAATCCAGAAATATCCCATCCAGTCTCCATGACATTCAGATACGGATTCTGAACAGCTTCTCCTTCCAGCCAGCCATTTTTCACAAGTGGCACTAGCGATGAGCTGAACCACGTGTCAAGAACATCCTGATCTTGTTCGAATTGCTCTCCGAGTTTTTGACGAGCTTCTTGCTCATCGGCAGTCACAATCCAGTTGTTCTGTCTGTAAAAAATGCTGTTTTAAAAAAAATTATATTTTTTGGCTACCCGGGAACATGATAGGCCGGAATTCGATGGCCCCACCACAGCTGTCGACTCAAGCACCATGGCTCCTGGTTTTCAAACCAATCAATCAGACGATGTGATTGGTATTCGGGGAATACTTCGATCTGAAAACACCGAAGCATTGGAAAAAAAAACTTCAGTGCCATAAAAACCTTTCCTGTTCTTAACTGCTCCGCTGATCTCACAAACATTTCCTTACAGTCCAAAAACCATTGCTCAGCTAATCTTGGCTCAATCACGTCCCCGGTTCGAGAACAAATGTTAACTTGTGCTCCATCGTGTTTTATGAGTCCTTTGTGGTTTCCAGAATTCGTCAGTTTGTCAATAACCTTCTCTCTTGCATCAAATCGATCTAATCCCGCAAAATCTTCCGTGCAATTCACCATTTTGCCGTTTTCATCGATACAAGAAAACTCATCGATATTTGATGAGGGATTTTGCAGCTTCCAGCGATTCCAGATCTCATAGTCTAATGGATCATGCGATGGAGTGATCTTCACAGCTCCTGTACCCTTCTCTATCGACACTGCTGAATCAGTTATCACTAGCAACTTTCTTCCAGGCATCACAGGCGACCAAACCTGCTTTCCATGCAGTTTTGTGTATCTATCGTCTTCTGGATGAACTGCAATCGCAACATCAGCGAATAGCGTTTCTGGTCGAGTTGTTCCCACTTCAATATATTCTGAATCCGACGAATCCACTAGTTGGTATCGAATAAGATGCATTTGCCCAAATTTAACTTTTCTCTTGAGCCCGTTTGCCAGAGGAACATTGATATAAGTATTCGTCGGAACATCGACCCGATCCACTTCTTGGCTTGATAGTGTTGACGATAATGTAGGACACCAGTGAACCATTCTTTTGCCACGTGTAATCAGTCCTTCCTTTTCCAATGTGCAAAACGCTTTGGTGACCGCTTCAGAGAACTTTGGGTCCAGTGTATAGTAGTTTTGAGTCCAATCCAAAGAAGCGCCCATTCGAGTGAGTTGATGGCGGATTTCAGAAGAGCATTTCTCACTCCATTTGTGACATTCGTCTAAAAATTCCTTTCGAGACATGTCTTGACGCCTTCTTCCACGTTTTGCAAGCATTTTCTCTACTACGACTTGTGTTGCGATTCCAGCATGATCGAATCCAGGGATCCATTCTGCCTGGGAATAGAAAAATACTTTTCAGCACAAAAAAAGCTCACTTTGTTTCCTTGATTCCTTTGATGCCTGCAAATCGCATCTTCCACAGCTACGGTCAACGCATGTCCCAGATGAAGCTTGCCGGTGACATTTGGTGGAGGAAGAACCATTCGGAACAGACTGCCTATAAAGAAATTCGCTTGATAAAAATCTTAATAAAACAATTTTTTTCTCACCATTTTTTCTATAATTAGCAGCTGCAAATTCTGTCCTTTGCTTGTAGTTTTGAGTCACTTCATCGATATTGAACGAGCTAGAAGAATTTATGAATTTTAATTCCTTGGTTTTAGTTTCGGATACCTACTGCTTTGACGGGTGAAAACTGCTGAAGAGAATGTTCTGTGTCGTGAGAATCGATGAAATAGTGCTGCTTTATTCAGGTTTCTCATTGAATCAAACGAAAAAAACTGGAAATAAGTCAATTTTTGGATTGGGTGTCTTCCAAAATAAATTAATCTCTGCGTCGGCACTCTCTCGCGCATGCAGATGGAGCGCACTTGATTCATCTTTTCGCACATTTTCAAATTTTGTCGGAAACGGTTGAACGAAGTTTGAACAAAGCAATTGTACTTCATTAATAAAAACCTTTTCAAACAAAGAAACAAGTAAAGAATTTAGAAAATATTTAAATACAGCTTTGCTTTACTGACTTCTCATATTCTTTCTTTACTGAATGAAACACTGGGTCCTTGAGAAAATCCGCATTAATTAAGCTCATTATTTATGTATTTATGTTTTCCCGTATCAGTAAATACCAGATTCGTCACATTTTTAAATGTATATTCTGTAAGTGAAGGGCACTGAAATATATAAAAAATCAAAAAAAGGTAAAACAAAAAACGAAATCGGGTTCCGAAAATCATTATTCTTTAAAATTCCTTCTTTACACCAAACAATAATCAAAGACATCCTCAACATAGCATAACTTTATTCAATATTTACAAGTATTATTCATTATCATTGCATATTTTAGAAAATTCATTGATAAGCACCATAATTTGATGCTGGCGAGTAGACATTTTGATCAAAGACAAGTGGAGTTCCATTCGATTCAACCACATCCATCATTTTCGATTTTTTCGCCTTTTCTAAGAAGAATTCGTTCGTGGTGTCGATGAATTTGCATGGCCGGATTCCATTCTCAATTGCCATTTTGGCTGCTCCGATTTCTAATTTCTCTCCTAGATTCTTTCCTCGGTGACTCTGCAATTTTTTTTAAATAATTTGTAATTTTTTTTTTGTATTTTCTTACATCGAAAACATGAAGATGAGCTAGAGCTCCGTGCGTTTCAGAAGAGATAAATCCAGCCAACTCGTCTCCTTTCCGAACGCAGAGCGATGGGAAACGTCGGAGTTTTTCTCTGAAAATTTATATTGCTCCCAGTAAAAGTTCCAGGCAATCTTACTCGACAAGTTTGGCATTCGGAGCTACTGAAGATCCTAAAATTTGGGAAACATCATCTACAGATTCGGGTACATTGATTGAGTAGCCATCAGGAAGTGATCCATCTTCGTAGTGTCTGTATTTGAACATTTGACTCTCGTTCATTGCAAAAAAGTGGGACGATTTGTTGTTGACCTGCGCCTCGATCTTGTTTTTCTTCATGTACTTTTCGATCTGCAATATATTGTATTGTCTTTTTTTCTTATCAATCCCCGACCAAAACTTACCGCCTGTGTATAACATCGTTCTGCAACTGTGGACGGGGTATTCGAGCCAGCGAACAGCCCATTCTGTTTGCAGAATTCATCGAAAACCGCCAGAAAATCTTCCTCTCGAAACTTTCCATCATGGGTGAGAATCTGACGGTCTCTATAAAGATAAGGTACAAAGGTCGACAGAAGAAAACTGGTTTGTATAGACTTTCAAGGAAATGTCTGATCTTGTCAAGAGATGGTCAGAAGTCAGCCATCGGAAAATAAAATTTGACCGAAAAAAAGAAAAACATGAACTTAGGTGTGTACCCTAGAGAGTCACATGAGGTACTTTTAGGTTTGAAATTTGATGGCAAAAGGTGGGAAGGAATAGAATTTCATTTCTAGGTGACTACCGTATTTTCTCTAATAGACGCTAACTTTGGGCTCAATTATCTCGATTCCTGTGAAAGATATCAAAAACTTGTCAGCTGATAAAATATTGGTGATATTATGGTAAAAAATTTATCAGTGAACTAATTTTTAATATCTATCACAAGAAGCGAGATAAATGAACTCAAAGACGACGGTTTGGGTGGGCTTCTGCCGTAAAACCTATGATAAGAGGGTCACCTTAATTTGAGCTTAATTATTTCGATTCCTGTGAAAGGTATAAAAATTTTTTCGACTGATGAAATAATGGTGATATTATGATTAACATTTTATCTGCTGACAACTTTTCCATATCTTTCACAGGAATCGAGAAAATCGGGCTCAAAGTTTACGGTTTGGGTGGGCTTCTGCCATAAAGCCTTTAAGATAATGCCTCTTTACGTTGAGCTCGATTATCTCGATTCCTGTGAAAGATATCAAACATATGTAAATTGATAAAATTTTTGGTGATATTATGATAAACAATTTATCAGTTGACAAATTGTTTATATCTTTCGCAGAAATTGAGATAATTAAGCTCGAAGTTAGGTACTGTAGGAAGACTGCTATTAGATTTTCTCTAAACTCTAAAATTAGATTCTAAATATTTTTTGAAGACCCTGAAAAGATATAACCTTGATGTTTGAAAGGCAAAAAAACCTTTGAGTAATAAAATTTTATGGTGTTTGCAAAGTTGGGGAACCTCGAAGACTTCAGTGAAACAAACCTCTCATAAACATTTGTCATGTTTGCCATCCAATAAGTAGTACCATTGACATTTTTAGAGAATAGAGCAGTTTTAGTAGTGGGGAAAGTTCCATTAATCTCAAATTGAATTGGGTGGTACATGAAAAGCTGACGTGGCTTTCTGAAGTTCTCCACAACAGTTTTCAACGCCTTCTGCGTTGTGTAGGCTTTCAAAGTGGCCGACGACATGTTTGGAAGAGTTTTAGTTGTTTCCCCTCTAGCTCTTCTTTTATACCTTCTCCCTTATTCTTACCGTTTCGTTGCCTACACACCCATCGCTCCGCCCATTTCAAAGAGGACGTATTCTTACACGTGGGACGAAAAGATAACTGCAGAATTCGCACGTGTGGGGATGGGGAAAAGAAGACAGAGAAAAGGGGATGGAGATAATATGATAAGATAGATCTTTAAGGGATGATGAAAAAAGTGGAAAAGATGAAACCTAATTGTTTTTTTCTTGGGAGGAGGGGAATCATGAAGTTTGGTCTCAAATTGAGGCGAACGAATCCGGAGTTAAAGATAATAAGGAAATTTCGAACTTTTAGAAAATTGGAAGAACTTAGTCCGACATGAATTGTGATAGCCTGAAGATCGGTTAATACTAACTATCCATACTTTCCTTCAAAAGAAGAAAACAGTCAACTTTGAGCGGAGTTATCTCGATGTATATGAATGGTATCAAAAAGTTGTCAATTGATAAATTTTTTATCATAACTTCGCAAACATTTCATCATTGACAACTTTTTCATATCTCTTATAGGAGCCGAGATAACTGAGCTCAAACTTGGCAGGGATTTCCATTACAGGTTTTACAGTGTTGAACGAATTTCGAACCAAAAGAAAATCGTAAGAAATTAGTGAGACATGAATTGTGGTAGCCTGAAAACCAGCTAAAACAAATTTTTCTAAAAAATGAAGGAACTGGCATGATCCTTCCCCTTCTTCAGATACCGCGAAAACTGTAATAGAAGCCCCCCCCCCCCCCAAGTTCTAACTTTGAGCTCAATTATCTTGTTTCTAGTTGAAGATATGAAAAAGATGTCAACTGATAAAATATTGTTGATGATATGATAAACATTTTACCAGTTCACAAATTTTTGATATCTTTCACAGGAATCGAGATAATAGAGCTCAAACTTGAGAACGCTGGGACCCTTCTATTACAGGTTTTACGGTATGCAGGAATTGCGAACTCCAAGAAAATTTGTATTGTAAGTATTTAGGTGAGACATAAATTTTAATAACCTGAAAATCAGCTAATCCGAAATTTTCTATAAAACCAATTTTTAGATTTTTCAGAATTCAAATTCGAAGTGACCACTAATTGATCTTAAATTGCAGAAGACCAAGCTTTTTATTTGTTTTTGTCTCATCATATTTTCATCATAAATTATGTCTACTGATCATGTACCCTGCAAAACATCACTCTATCAAAAACCTATCGAACTATTAATGGTCAAGAAAAAAATCTATTTGTCGTTTTGGTGACTCCAAATGTATAGTAAATCAATCACTTTCTATGTGAATTATCGGTCTTTTGGATGCGTCTTACTCTCTCTTACATCAGCGAAAAATCATCGTCATCTGATGGACAACGAGAAAGACAACAACACTTTTTGAAGATTCTTCCTCTTTTGTTTTCTTGATTTTTGTCACGTAAACTGATGTAATGCTTTTTCAGGTCTGGAAATGACTAAATTAGGTACAAAATGATCACATTTCATCAGACGATCAGTGGATAAGAACTTCTCATTAAGAAGATAGACAGAAAAGTTCAAAGACTGTCTTTTAATCTTTTATCTTATTAAGAAAACTACATGATACGGGATGGGTACAAAATTCACACGAGGTGTCATAAAAACTTGTATCATTGATCAGTTTCAGAAGAAAAACATAGAAAATTAGATTGACCGGGAAAGTAAAATTGTCATATATGGGGTCATAACAGACTTACCGTAAACACCAATAGAAGGCTGTCCTAACTTTGAGCTCCATTATCTCGATTCCTGTGAAAGATATGGAAAAGTAATCAACTGACAAAATAAGTGTGATATTCTGATAAAAATTTTGTTCGTTAACAACTTTTTGATATCTTCCACCGGAAATGAGATATATGGGCTCAAAGGTTATGGTTCGGGTGGCACTCTATTATAGTGTTTAATATGTGCTTATGTGTTTTGCCGGTTCAAATGTGAGAGTCTGAACTTTTTAAAACGACTTGTCTTCTATTCCTGATTTGTTTATGACATACATAATCATAAAAATATTTCGATTTATTTAATTCGGAGCCTTTCCAGTGGTTTGGAGGGGCAGAGTACGGTCTGCAACTCAGAAAAGCGTACTGTACGCAAACGGTGTTTGCGGCCTGTGGATTTACGAGCTTTCTTCGCCTTATTTTTTTTCGGTTAAAAGGAGGATTTTCTTGTTTAAAAGCACAATTTATGTTGCAATTACACAGTAGAAAAATTCCACAAGTGTTAAAACAGTGTTTGGCATCCGAATGTGCTGCGCATCCGTCTTCTTCAAGCGAAAGTGAGTAGTTTATTTATTAACCTGAAAATTAAGTTCTTATTTTAGATCCAAAGCCACTGGAAACACTTCCATATGTTGAATACATTAAGAAGAGATGGCCAGACAAGCTTCTAAAAATGGATAAGCAGATAGAGGGACTAAATAATGAGAGGAAAGAATGCAGGAACGATTCGAAGGTTCTCCATTTTCTAAAAGATCTCAACTCGTTTATTCTTAATAAAGACGCAGTCGAGTTACTTCCTGTCGGTTCCATGGTCACAAATTTCGTCAACAAACAATCCGACTTTGATTTTGTTTTCTTCCCAAAACGAGAAATTCCGCGACTCCGATTTCTGAGAGACTTCCATCAAAACCCAAGTTTCAAACAGTAAGATTTTCAATTAAGCTTCTTGCAAATGTTTGATTTTTGTTCCAGGAACTTCATGTCAGTATTCGCAAAACTGATCACTCGAGAGAGTGAAAAACTCGGCGAACCAGTGGAAAAAGTTGTGGAGCTGCCGAGAATGCGAGTTCCATTGTTGATCATTAGATACGCGTCTGGCCTGAGTATCGATATTCAATTTCCAGAAGAGAATTATCATGCACTCAGGAACACTCATTTGATGAGAATGTATAAAGCGGTAAGCTTTAATTTCAATAGTTTGAGTTAAAATGATGCCATTATATATCTTTTTCAGTGCGACAATCGTTTCACATTGCTGTTCCTATGGTTGCGAGCAGTTTGCGACAAGTTGGAAGTTCGAAATAGCAAGTATGGCCTCCTCTCTTCCTATCACCTCCTTCTCCTTGTGATTCACTTCTTGCAAAGTGAACAAGCCCTCTCGCCATGGCCAGTGCTTCCAGTGCTTGCGAAAACCCATCCATCCCTCGTCACATCTGAAATTCCTATAAAAAAAATCGCCGAACTCATCAGGTCCGAGAATCCATGCCCAGAAGATTTCTCGTGGAAGTCACATAACAAGATGGCTGTTAGCGAGCTGATCATTCGATTCGTTGACTATTATTCTCATTTCAATGCTGCCAAAGAGGCGATTTATATTGAGAAAGGATTGGCACAAAAGAGGAAACAAGTGTTCGGAGACGTTCGGCTTCAAATCATCGATCCTTATTCTCCGGTTTCTGTTTGTCGGTCACCTCATGCTAGTTCTGCGTTCTTTGCAGCTATTCAATTCACAAGGAAACAGTTTAAGAATGGTAAGGATTAAAGAGCCAACAATTGTTATTATTATTTAATACAGCAAAATGTGTAGAAACAGATGTAGCAGACATGAGCGGAATTCCTTATTCCTTCTTCCTTATTCCTTATTCCGGGTGTTTTTTCTATTCCTTATTCCTTATTTCTTCTTCCTTATTCCTTCTTCCGGATTTTCATTTTATTCCGCTCATGTCTGATGTGTAGATTCATATAGCAACAAAGAAAAAATGCGAAAAAATTTTCAAAACCTCGAAAAATCGTTTCAAGTCTATTTCTGGGAACTTCTAGAAGGCTCTAAAATTTTCGCCAATAGTAAAAACTCCGAAAAAAGTAGTGATTTTTTCGCGATTTTTCGAAAGAAAAATAACCTTTTTCTATGATTTTTTGCTAAATTTTTAGACCTTTTTAGGGTTTTCAGCTATTTTGGAAGATTCTTTTTCGATTTTTCTGTCAGAAATTTGATGGCACGGTGTTCGAGAATGTTAATTTTGCGAAAAAACGGAGAAAAAAGCAATTTGGCTTTCGAAAAATCGCAAATGTTACCGTAAAACCTCTAACAGAACGACACCCGGATCGTCCACTTTGAGCCTATATATCTCATTTCTGCGAAAGATATCAAAAAGTGGCTAACTAGTAAAATGTT
>NC_013488.2:414427-481839 GCF_000004555.2 Caenorhabditis briggsae | reverse complement strand
CTAGAGGATCCCCGCTGTATATGATAACATTAACTTGTTACCACTTTTTGATATCTTTCAAAAGAAGTGAGATATATAGGCTCAAAGTGGACGTTCCGGGTGTCGTTCTATTAGAGGTTTTACGGTATGTTTATTTTTCGAAGTTTTCAGTTTCAGCGGGAAAAGCAACTCCAGAACCTTCCGGAAGTTTCCAGAAAAGGACGAGAACTCAAATTTTCCGCTTTTTAAGGCTTCTTTGCTGCTATTTGAATCTGCATATGTTTCTACACATTTTGATTATCTAAATATTTTCAGGTCACATGCTTTCGAGCCTTCCCGATGTTCCTGAAGCAGCCCAATTCCTTCGCGAGAATAATTTCTCATCATGGCGAACACAAATGTCCGACAAAGTAATTTTATAGCATGTTTTCCCTGAATTCCACCTTCTCTTTTTGAATTTCAATTATCTCCTGTGTTTTCCGATACCGGTGTTTCTAGATTATTAAATTTTTCAGAAATCTTCATTCATGCAACAAAAATAATCTCATAACTTTGATTTCCGATTCTTCTGCTGTTCCACAAACTTTTGCGCTCCTTTGATACTCTCTGCTAGAACCTTTGTGCTTTCAAACTCATATGCAAAACTCTCCTCTTCAGTGTGATCCAAAGAGTAATACGTGGATTCTCTATCAGCTAACATGCACATTTCCGGGTGTGAAGCGATCAGTTTTCCTAGCTTCACTGCCTCTTCAATCACTTTTCCTTCTTCTGCGATTCGATTTACTAGTCCCCATTCCAGTGCCTCTTTTGCTTCGATTTCTCGTCCAGTTAGTATCAAATCGAGAGCTCTTCCTAGGCCAACGACACGTGGCAAACGGACGGTTCCTCCATCGATTAACGGAACACCAACTCGTCGACAAAAAACTCCGAACTTGGCAGAAGGAGAAGAAACGCGGAGATCAGCCATGAGACTTAACTCTAATCCTCCTGCAACTGCATATCCTTCGATCGCAGCTATCAGTGGTTTCTTGATTTTCATGATTGATGGGCCCTGAAGAACAAAGAAAAATCATTTCATTTAAAAAGGGATCTATCAAAGCACTCACCATATATCGATACTTGTCAAAGAAATCGTCAGCAACAGTTTGATGTTCCGCTTTTGAGACGGATTCCAAATCGTATCCAGCGCAAAACGTGCCTCCTTCTCCATACAAAACTGCGGTTTTCATCGTAGAATCGTTATTAAAAGTCTCAAAAGCGTCGATTAACTGAAGAGCCGTCGCATGGTTCACACAGTTTTTCTTGTTGGCTCGATTGATTCGGATTAGGAGAACAGGTCCATCTTGACGAGTATTTACTGAATATTCAGGTCATAAAGAATTAAAAAAAATTCAAGTAAGAGCTTACCAAAATTATTTACATTCATTTTTGTAGAGAAAAAGCGTCTGAATAGGTTAGTTGACATTTTTAGACAACTACAATGTGTTGGCTGGTGCAAAGAATCGGTTCAATCAATAAGTAATACACTGCGTCTCTTCTAAAGTTTATATCTCTTGAAACAAAATAATTGGATAAAAACGTCGGTGGTCGATGGTCCCACAGCGAAAACTACCGTAACCTAAAAAGTTTCAAATTTTTCTCGTTTTTCACAGTTTTTCATCGATTTTTTTTGTTAATTAACTTTTAAAAAAATCGGAAAATATATGTAAAGCTAACAAATTAAATACCGGAAAACGGATAAAAATCGAGAAAATTCTTATTTTCCTAGTGGCTGGGACTATTGTTGTAACAGGATAATACAAAGTAATTCTTTATTTGTGCATAATAAATCGTTTCAAACCGAAAACAACGAAGGAGAATTATTTTCTAAATATTTAGAGAAAAACAATACAAAAGTGAGAAGTAGAATGCCCGTTTGGTTGAAATTGAAATTCGATGAATTCTACCATTCGATTTGGAGATTTTTGTACAAATGTGATCGTCGCGAGAACTTGCTTCGACTCAATGATCCGAGTTCGCATACCGTTGCGAGAACCTGAAAATTTTATTTTTGAAATTTGGTTTCTATACTATTTGTACTTACATAATCAAGTTGCTCTTTTGTATGTGCTGCTGATATACAGAATCGAACTCTTCCTTCCGTCATATGAGTAGCAGGGAACGAGACAACAACACATCCAATGTTTCTCGCCAACATCTCACGACCATAGAATCCGCACATCGTTGGGAAATAAATCAACATTGGAACGACTGGCGAATCGTTGCTTCCGTACACAATGAATCCCATTTGTTTCAGCTTCATTCGGAAGTAATGAGAGTTTCTAGCGAGTCTCTCAATTCTCAATGCTCCATCATTTGTTCCATCTCTTCCCATAATAATCGACATTGATGTATAGATTTGTTGAGCGATTGGCGGGGACATTGGAGATGAATAATATCCAGTTGGACTGGCAACTCTGAGATGGTCAACAGTACGTTTGGCTCCGGCAATGTATCCTCCTGCGGCTCCGAATGATTTTGTGAAGGTTCCCATGAGAATATCCACGTCTTTCGGATCACAACCCCAGTATTCAACAACTCCTTTTCCAGTTTTTCCCATTGCTCCAATCGAGTGAGCCTCGTCCAAATACAAGTATGCGTTGTACTTCTTCTTGAGAGCAATGATTCCTGGAAGATTGCAAATGGATCCTTCCATTGAGTAAATTCCTTCGACAATGATCAGAATCTTTTTATATGGACGATGAGTCTTGGGATTACCGTAGGCAATGGCGTCACGGAGAATTCGCTCAAGGGACTCCATGTCTGAAAATTTAAATGAACGGGATCCCAATACTCTTTTGCTCACCATTATGTTCGAAAACCTTGGTGGAAGCTCCGGAAAGTCTGCATCCAAGAATCAAAGAAGCGTGGTTATACTTATCAGAAATGATCAAAGAATGTTTGTCTACAAGACATGGAGCATTCATTGAATTCGTGGCAAATCCCATACTAAAGCAGATTGCATCATCTACTCCAAGGAATTCAGCAACCAGTTTCTCCAACTTTGCCTGGGACACACTTCTTCCTCTTTCATGGACCGTGGTGCAGCAGGAAAGACCTTCTCTGTCAATGCTAGCAGCCGATTGGTCGGCACATGGTCCAGCGGATTGAGCGAATCCAAGATAGTTGTAAGATCCAACATTGATCACATTAGTACGAGTTCCCGGATACTCATAGGTCCAGTTTCCATCGTGAGACACTCGGTCAACCAAATCAACAGTAGCTCCGGGTACACTGCAAATTGGTCGCTCGAAGACGTCTCGCACTTTGATGTAACAATTTCGTTGATAAAATGCTTCGAAGTCGCTGAACAATGGCACGAAGTCCTGGAAAAAAGAAAGATCGAATGATGAGGTGACTGATAAGTGATATGATTATGTGTACTTTGCGATAGAGAGTGATTACTAGATTCTTGGTGGCACGGAGAAAAACAGGAAATGATAGGGTGATAAGAAATATAAAGATGGGCAAAACTGCTAGGATCAATTTGTCAGTGATTGTGGGACAAAAAAGTCGCTACCGTTAAACCTGTAATAGAAGGAGCCCTTAACTTTCAAGCCAATTTATCTTGGTTCCTGTGAAAGACATCAAAAAGTGGTCAATCAAAAAAGCTTATCATAATACCAGTAACATTATGTTAGTTAGCCACATTTCGATATCTTTTTCAGAAAATGAGATAAATGAGCTCAAAAATAAAAGTTATGCTTAAAAATTGAAAGTTAGGCTAACTTTCAACTTTTCTGCAATTTATCTAGGTTCCTGTGAAAGATACCAAAAAGTAGTCAATTGATAAATTCTTTATCATAAGATTGCTAACATTTTGTCAGTTGACCACTTTTCGATATCTTTTACAGAAAATGAGATATATGGGCTCTAAGTTGACTGTTGCGAGAGTAACATTCTTAGAGTGTTTACGGTAATTCATAACCCTGCAAAGTGAAGCAAAATAGCTATTCCTTACCTTCATGGACTTATTCTCCTTATTCGACAAATCTTTGACAAATCCAAATCTTGTCACATACTCTCGAATATGGGCGAACAGAAAAAGTGCAAACCAAGCGATGTAGACTTGGAATGTCGTGAATCTTCCAATCTAAGAAACAACCTTTTCTAATTCTGAAAATTCTAGAAAACTTACATGCTCAAACTCATTCGGTGCTCGATTTCCAATATCTCCATAGATATCGTGAGTGGATGACGCGTCATCTGATCCATCAACTACTCCATCTTCTCTCGTCTCCTCCTCCTCCTCTTCTTCATCGTCGTGCTCCTGATTCCATGCGCATTCCAGAATGTGTGTTCGCTTTTTGAGCTCGCTGAAAAAGTTAAATAGTTTTTGGAGTAAAATCAGCAGCAATGACACCTGCTCAGATATTCATCTAGACACAGAGAATCGGTAATGCGAGACATTGCAATGGGGAGTAAATGAATGGAAAAGAGAAAGGTACTTCTTATCAAATGGGAATACAATGAACTCGTTGAAAGGAGATGGCGGGAGAAGCGGACACGGAATAGGAAGACACATGAAAAGGGCGGTGCACAACATGTGTGTGCTCTGTGTTATGGGTCATTTAGAGCCACTAGGGATGGATTTAGAGAAACTAGGGAGTACGGTATGTTAGAATCAGGGGATTTTAAAAGTTGGAAAAAACCATGTTCTTAATTCTGTGTTGCATGTACAGACGTTAAAAATTACGTCATGTTAAGGTTTAATAGTAAAAATTAGGCGGGAGAACAAGTTTGATAGTTCGACTCTGCCCGATGGTTCCAAAAAGTTTGTGATTCGCGAAACCCGAATAAAGCTTCATCTGTGAACATCTGTGAAATTTGTAGTTTGAATGTTTACTAAAAAAGTTGAAAGTTAAGAGCGCCACCCTTAACTTTCAACTTTGAGCCAATTTATCTCGGCTCCTGTAAAAGATATTAAAAAGTAGTCAACTTAAAAAAATGTTTATAATATTTTGATAAACATTTTGTCAGTTGACCATTTCTTGATATCTCTCACAGGAAGTGAGATATAGTAAAGTTGACAGTTTGAAAGACGCTCTATTGTAGTGTTTACGGTAGGGGACTTGTCCAAAGGTTTCAGAAAATTTGGGATTCACAAAACAAAAAAGCATCATCTGTGAATTTCTGCCGAATGAGATTTGCAGTTGGAATATTTATCAAGCTCCATTTTTGTTTGGCATATTAATTTTTTAAACATCAAGCAGACGAAATCCTATATCCATTTACTAGTATATTAAAAAAAATCAAAAAGTTGTCAATTGATAAAATCTGTTTTATTATGACAAACATTTTGTCAGTTGATCACTTTTTGATATCTGTTACAGAAACCGAGATACATGGCTCAAAGTGCAAGGTGGTCTCACTGTGATCGTTTCAGCGCAACCTTTCATACAAAACAATTTTCAGGTTGAAAATCAAAAAATCGGGCAGCCAAAAAAATCGGGCAGCCTCAATTAGAAATATCAGGGCTATTTCCAATTCACTTTTTGCATACCTATTGCTAAACTTTATTATAGTGTATCGTCACTATCGAATAGTTTAGCTACGCAAAAAAATGAGATAAGCATTGCAAAAAAGCAAGAGTAAGAAAAAATGATAACTGACGACTCACTCTGATTCTTTCGCAAGATCACTGATCAGAAGAGGGGCCTTCTTTTCTGTAAACGTCAGTCGGATTGGGAGTTTGTGAAGAAATCGAAACGGCGAGTTCCTTTTTGTTGCCACCTCTGTTGCCATCTGAAAGAATATCTACAGTAATCCAAAAAATCAAGATTCAGAAAAAAGACATGATATATTCAGATCAGGATTTCAATGTTTTGAACTACGTGGCTCCACCCAAATAAATTCCTCTAGGTCACTTAATTCATTTCAATTCGGTTTACAATATTTTAAGGGGACAGGGTGCCGCATAATTACAAGGACTCAAGTTTGTACTAGCATAAATTTGAGTAGAGCGTTGTAGTGGGCTCAAATTGAAATTGCCGAAATTCTAATAACTCATCAATAAACTAGCCAAGTTTCAAACTAATTGATTTACTGGGAGCTGAGTTATCGCTTGTCAAAGTTGCCTCATCTCATAAAAATCACAACGATGTTCATCTCTGGACCATCAATACTTGAGGAATCGCTTTGAAAATTTCAGTAGCTTTGAATCAAACATAAAATTATACTTCTACCAATTTTAGTGATTCCAAAATACTTATGTTGTAAGATATACCCTTTTTTCTAAGACCGATCAGTTTCCAGAGACCAAGCTTCAAGATCCTGGTGTAGAATATTCTAAAAGGCATTCAAGAGAAGTTACCAAACTAGAAAGTTTTAGAACAAAAAAAAAGAAACTGGAGAAGTAAAACTGGGAAATTTGAAATTTAAAAAGGAAAATTTCAGCTGAAAATGTGACTCATTCCATGAATAGTGAGATGGCACAAAAATGGAAAAGTATGTGTAATGGCATGGATTGATAACACCCAGGGTACGCACTAGGTACACATATGTGTTGGTAAATAATGTTCAAAGGCAAACGAGGAAAATTAGCAGCAGAAAAAGAAAAAAAAGAAAGAAAGAGAAAAGAGCAAGAGAACTTGTATGGGAACTTTCGAGACTTTTTTGTTGTCTCGGATGCTCAAATTGAGAAGCAAACATCAGGTTTTAGTGTACAGAAAAACATGGTAGTTGAAAATTCTGGAAAGTTCTAGACCAGATGTTGTTTGAAGAGTTTCTGGAAAGAAACAGCGCTGTCTTAAAGTTTAAAAATCTGCAAAATTTCGATTTTCCAAATGAAAAGAACTTGGCAACAATAAAATAGGATGACACTTAAACTTTGAGCTCATATATCTCGATTCCTGTGAAAGATATCAAAAAGTTATCAACTGATAAACTGTTCATCATAATATAAAAAATATTTTATCAGTTGACAGCGTTCTGATATCTTCTACCGGAACCGAGATATACGGGCTCAAAGTAAAGTCTGTTTAGTTTCTGATGTGTTACCGTAGTTCCTAGAAGCCCACCAATGCCGCTAACTTTCAGCTTATATATCTTGATTCCTGCGAAAGATATGAAAAATCTGTCAATTGATAAAAATTATCATATTATCAAATATATTTTACCAGTTGACAATGTTTTGATATCTTTCACAGGAACCGAGATAATTGAGCTCAAATGGGAGCTGCCGTAAACTCTCTAAAAGGATAACACCGAAACTTTGAGCTTATATATCTCAATTCCTGTAAAATATAATTCTTGTAAAATACGAAATGTGATCAACTAACAAAATGTTTGATTTGTAACTATTTTTGAGTTTTAGCTCGGCATTTTCATTTAACTGTGCTATTTTTTCCCGAAAAAAGTTTTTGGGTGATACCGTAATGTCAGGAACATTACATATACTTTTATCGTTGTTAAAATTTGTACAACTAGATAAAACTATTACCTGCCTATCTGAAAATGCACTAAAAAGAGCACAAAAAATGTAACAGAGACACAAAAGCGACACTGGGTGGTCACTTGAATAATGGAGAGAGACGAAACGAGAGAAGGCGAAAGAAGAGGATGAGTCTCTTCAGTTTTCCATGGAGACAAGAGCACACTGGACTACGGAAAAGAAGTTGTTTCGAAATGATGTGTGGTTTGTAGCCGTCGGGACACACATTTTGGCTTCATGCCAGAACGGGGAGAAAAATGATTGAAGGATTTTTATGGGAATGGGAAAGTGTGTTCTACAAATCACAGTTTTTTAGTTTCGGGGTTTTGAATACTAGATCAATTGAAAGTCAGTTAAAAATGAGTGGAAAATTGAACATTTTACATGTAAAATTCGAAAAAAATCTCTAATGAAATGCACCCTGAAGCCTGGAATAGAAGTGCCACCTGAACGTTAATTTTCAAGCCAGTTTATCTCAATTCCTGTGAACGATATCTAAAAGTTGTCAACTGATAAACTGTTTGTCATGAATTCACCAATATTTTTTTTCAGTGTGAGGGCCCTTCTATTACGGGGTTTACGGTAAACCGTTTTATTTTTATATGTTCAGTTCAAAACTTTAAAAAAATTTTGGTTTGATGAATTCTAAAAGCTTCAAATAATATGTTACAATTTATGCAGAACTGTAGATTCACAATTAATTTGTTTTCAATCAAAAAGAAGCTCACTCCAACTGTCAGTTTGGAGCTCAACTATCTCGATTCAAGTGAAAGATATCGAAACGCTGCCAACTGAGAAATTGTTAATCATAATATCACAAACATTTTATCAGTTGACACATTTTTGATATCTTTTACAGTAATCGATTGAGATCAAACTTGGCAGTGTGTGAAAACTCTTATTAACTGATATTAGAAGAAAAACGGTAGTAAAAATTTCTTGTAGCTAATTATCTGAAAACGATTATTCCGGCAAAATGACGAATTTCAAAGTGCCAAGACGAAGAAAAGTAATATTGGTTGGGTCGTCGCACAAAACTTGCCGTAAATCGAGCAAAAGTCTCAGAGCGCAACGCACTCCATTCGACAAATGGGCACAAATATTTGGATACACTGCTCCGCTGGTCGAGCCCTCCTTCTGAAACATTTGATTTTTCGCAGACAGTTTGCTCCGGAAATAGTGAATGAGACGAAGAGACGCAGACTTTTTGTCAAAGTTGTAGCCTGTAGTCCGAGTGAAAAGTTCTAGAACAGGGCATGACATAACTATGACTGGTTTTTGTATTTGAGAGAAGCTCAAAAATTTTTGTGGATATTATGGACCATCACAATCAACAGAGAGTTTTTTTAGAAACTGTCAAGATTCGTTTTTTGTTCGCTTCTTCTTACTGTAACTACCATTTCATATGTTAGGCCAACCCAAATCTTCAACCTCGATTATCACTTTTCTTGTGGAAGATAGCGGACATGTGTCAACTGATAACATGCTCCTGATATTATGATCAACATTTTATTAATTGATATCTTCTCGACATCTTTCGCAGGAATAGAGAAAATTGAGCTCGAAGTTGACGGTTCGAGAGGGCTTCTTTCAGAGCAATTACGGTATAACCTGCGGCCTACCTGTTCCAAATCTTTGAATTTCAGAAAGGCATTGTCGTTTTAGTGAATAAAAGTCAAGAGAAAAACAATAGAACAAGCGTTTATTACATACAGGAGTTTTCCATTTTCACAGGTGGCTGGAAAACTTCTGAGATTGTTATAATGCTTCAGAAACTGTTTCGTCGTTCTCTTCGTTGGGGTTCCGAATTCTCCGTAGCCGATGATTTATAAAATTCATCTAATTGTTTCATGTCGCTGATAACTTCAAGCAATCCGTAATTCTTTGGAAGTCGATTAACCGAATCTGTAAAAGAATAGTAAGTTTTAAATACCGCAAAAACTGTAATAGAACGCCCTCAAATCGTCAACTTTGAGCTTTTATATCGGGCTTAAAGTGCAAGTATTGGGTGACATTCTAATAGAGTGTTTACGGTAATCAAAGAATAAGGCATAGATCGACGTTTTTCAACTTTGAAAGCCTCAGTCTGGAATTTTTGGATATTTCTGAAATTTTCAGAGTATGCTAAACAAAAATAGAGGTTCATTTTTGTAATTAAATACTTCAAAAATTGGGTGACCTTCTAATAGAGTGTTTACGGTAATCAAAGAATAAGGCAAAGGAAACTCACCAACTCGTGTCTTTTTTGTACAGAAGGGACATTGAATATACAGATGACAACTACTTTTAATTATTCTTCCAGCACACTTTCGGCATGTTGTATGGCCACATTTATTCAGAATTCGAGGTGTTCTCATTTCAATGCTATCACAATAAGAACGGTAACAAACACCACAAATAGAACCTGTTGATCTGTAAAATCAAAAAGTTCAAAGAGAAAAGTAAAAGGAAAACTCACTTATGAAACTCCGAAGAGTCTTCTTCATTATCACTTTCGTAATCTATATCATTTGGAGTCTCTTCAATCTCTAATTCTCTGAACTCAAGTCCACCATCGCGAAACGATAAATAGTCGGCGATATTCCAAGAATAAGACATGAAAATTACTTGGTTTATGAAGATTGCACTGATTTCTCTCCCACTTCGTATATCTTGAGTTAGAAGTGGCAATATAATGATTCCAGCGACATGAAACATTAGCACGGTTCTCAAATGCTTTTTGTGCATCCCAGTGTTCATAACCAAATTTCTGAGGGATGGTAAAACACGAAGCAGCATGGAGAAATTCATGAAAAGATGAAGCGAGTGAAAAATTATGTATACCTGAAAAATCTTTTTGTCTCAGATGTAGATTTACAGTACTGGTCAATAAGACATTCGAAAACATATTTTTCAGTTGATTTTCGTCCATTTTGACTGTTTTTAGGAGTCTGGAACTCGGATTGCAAGTTTCCGATTATTCTCAAAATTTTTCATTCATAAAATTTTTCAAAAACTCCGATTCTTTCAACAATTTTTCGTTTTCTGGTAGATTATTTCCACCGGTTTTGTACTGAAAACGTAAAAAACGGGTGTTCTCTAGAAATCGGCAAATAGCTGAAAAACTAGGAATTTTCAAAAGATTCAAGTGATCGGACACTTGACAACCGAGCTCCAGACTCCTGAAAATGGTCAAAAATACCGAAAATGAACTGAAAAATAATTTTTTGCGAATACCTTATTGACCGGTACTGTAGTTGAATGTACCTCTTGAATTGTTCCAAAACAGCAAACTATTAGATTGAAAATGACTCCAGAATATGTTAAAATGGTGGAATGAACCTTGAAACCAATGAAGTACGCTTCTATCTCACTTAATTCGCCTCTCCAAATCTTTTGTTTGACCACTCTCGAATAAATTAAAACACAACCAGCAATTAGTATCAAAGGCGGGAGCATCAAAATCTCCTGACTTTTCTCATTCCGCGATTGATTGTCAGAAAAAAATATCACAACAAAAAACAGCATCATAAAATGAGATGCCCAAGAAGCCATGTTGACGATATAATGGGCATAGTTCCATGAGGTGTACATTGCAGTGTTAAACGAATACAAGAAATTCCTGAGGGCTCTCCTCGCTCGGTTGGGGTAAATCAATAAATGGTATGGCGTGCGGACTAGCCATCTGGTCCGTTGACCACAGTATTATCGGAACACAGTGCGTTCAGGGAACATCTGCCAATTGGCGTATGTATTGTCTCATTTGGTAATCTCTGCTGGTTATGCTTAGACACTGCTAAATGATCAGGATTTTTTTTGGAAGTGGTGATTTTCATTTTCTCAGCTGTTGCGCAGAGTTAAAGACAATTGAAGTTCGGTGTTTATTAGTCTCAATTGTTTCGTGTGGTCAGTACCATCGTAATTTAAGTTATGCTTGTTCATGTTTCTTAATTCTTCAAGCAATTCAATGAAAATATTTATCGAAGACAGAGCAACAAATGACCGTATTTCCTCGAATAGAATCCGACCCATACCGTCAACTTCCAGCTCAATTATCTCGGTTCTTTCGAAAGGTTTCAAAAATGTATTAACTAAAAAATTGTTTAACATAAAATCATCAATATTTTATCAGTTTGCATATTTTTGATATCTTTCACAGGAATCGAGATTATTGAGCTCAAAGTTGACGGCTTGAATGAGCTTCTGTAAGAGCAAATACGGCAACGATGATTTACTCCTCGGAGTCATCATTAGCAAAATAAGAATATGAAAATAAAGATCCAGGAATTCAAGAGAAACTATATCGCCGTTCCAGTTTCACAAATTCTGCTTTCTTAGGAGGGTAACATTTGTAAAATGCTTTTAATCGTTTCAACTCGCAAATCCCTTCAAGCAATGCGTAATTTTTTGATAGTCGACGGGCGGATACTGGAAATAACGAATTTAAATAATACTGAACACTGACAGAATAAAGTGGAAGTCACTCACCAACTCGTGTCATTTCCATACAAAATGGGCAAGGGATATCTATATAATAATTGTTTTTCAATATCTCCCCAGCACAATCTTCACATATTGTATGTCCACATTTTCTTAGCAATCTAGGTGTTCTCGTTTTGATTTTGTCACTGTAGGTACGGTAGCAAACACCACAAAAGGAACCTATTGACCTAGAAATCGTAGTCAGTTTAACACTGATTATAGGATGAAAACTCACTCGTGGGATTTTGTATAATCATCTTGTTCATAAGTTGAATCAAGTGATTCTGTTGATTTCCTGTGCTCTTCCCGATTCAGGTCACTGAAATTTTCTTCCCCCTCTCCGAATTCCATAAACTCATTCAACTTTAGTCCACCATCACGAATCGATAAATATTAGGTTGGCGGGAAAGTCTTTGTCACTCTGTTTGTTTAATCACTGTTCTCGTATATGGAGGCTGTGTATGATATCGACTCTAGTGAATAACAAGGTGATAAGAACCTTCCATATAAACAAGTCCCCATCTCCTTCCCTGCTCCTCATCTGTAATTGAAACGATATGTTTGTTCCCACTGCTATTCACATCAGACATGTTTTGATTTACCTCTTCCTATCTCACACCACGATGAAGGATTCGGAAACTTTCTTGAAGAATGTGTACAACACACATGCCCCTCACTACAATACTATTCGCAATTGGTTCCATCGTTTCGAAAAAGATGACTTCTCGCTCGATGAAAAGGATCGCTCTGGGAGACCCCGTGAGTTGGATTTGGACAAGCTGAAGCACGCATTGCAATCGGATCCATTTCAATCTAGCCGTGAACTAGCTGTCACATTCGGAGTTCACCATAGCACAGTCCTTGAAGGTTTGAAGTCTCTTGGAATGAGAAAACTTTTTGGTCGATTCATACCTCATCACCTGACTCAAGCCAACCTTGACCGCCGAGTCGACGATTCGATTACTCTTCTCACTCTCCACGCGGGCGATCGATGGCTGGACCGGCTAATAACCGGAGATGAGAAGTGGGTCTTCTACGATAATCACCACAGGAAATCCCAGTGGGTTGGAGAAGGAGAGAGCCCACAGGATGTCCCAAAACCCGCCTTCATCCGAAAAAAGTTATGCTCTCTGTGTGGTGGGGAGTGGACGGCCCCATCTACTGGGAACTTCTGCCCGAGGGCAAAACAATAACTGGAGACCTCTACACTACTCAACTACGAAACCTCAAGAAAGCAGTCGACCGTTCGGCCCTGAAAGACAAGAAAGTGTACTATCAACATGATAACACTCGCCCACATGTTTCGAAACAAGTGAAGCAGGAGCTGATGGGATATGGATGGAATGTTCTCCCTCACCCCCCGTATTCTCCTGATCTTGCTCCTTCCGACTATTGGTTATTTGGCGATATGACACGTGCCTTCGAAGGAAGAAGCTTCAATTCCCGTGGAGCGGTCGAAGCGGCACTCAAACAATACGTTGCCTCACGCCCGGCTGGATTCTACCGCAATGGAATCCATAAATTGAGGGAACGTTGGAGACATGTTGTTGATAATGATGGACAATATAATTAATTATTCGGTTATTTTTTCTTTGAGAAATAAACTATTGAAAAAGTGACAAAGACTTTCCCGCCAACCTAATAATCTGCGATATTCCAAGAAGAGAACATGCACAGTAGTTGGCTGAACATGATTGCACTTGTTTCATTCCATGTTCTTATGTGATGAGTGAGCAATGGCAATATTATGATTCCAGCAATTTGACATAATATCACATTTTTCAGATGTTTTTTGTGCATCTCTATATCCATTACTAGATAATCAAGAGCAGGGGAAACGAAATTAAGTGTTACCACAAAATTCGTAAGCGTATGTATAACATGAGCAGTAACGAATATCTGAAAATGATAAGGCATTTGTTACAAAAACAAGTTTCAACTAACCTCTGGTTTTGTTCCAAAACAACAAACTATTAAATTGACAACGACTCCAGAATATGATACAAGGGAGCAGCCGATTTTGAACTTATTGAAATGAGCTTCTCCCCGTCTAATTTCATTTCTCGAAACTTTTTTAGAAACAAAGCCATCATAAATTACCACAATACCAAGGACTGTGGTACAAATGAGAATAGCAAACCAGGTAAGGAAGCAATGTTTCGAGTAGTCATAATGCCGGAAAAATAAATCCATAAGAGTAGGCACAAACAGACCATATACAGTTCGATTAACAAGTATCAGAATTTCAGTCACATCATTCCAGAATTGGTACATTTTAATAAAATATAATTGTAGTGCTGGGTGAATACAACAAGATAAATGCCTTTCCCCTGCAGGTCAATCAATACATGTATGAAGAGGACGGTCTCGCCATCTGGTCCTCAGGCCATGCAAGAACCCAGTGTATCTGAACATCTGTCACTTGAGAGGTAAAATGTTGCGTCTCTATGGTCTTCTTTGAGAAGTATTAGGGTTCAAATGAAGGTAGAAGAGATGTGAAAATTCGAAACAAATTTTCTTTCCAGGCAGGATTAATAAAATAAATATTAAACTTACAGTCCGAATAAATAACAGAACTCGTCTGCAAATGATTTGAACAATCTGAAAATTTTTGGAAATTTTTTGGCAGTTGGTGGCCGACGATAAACCCTTTTTCTCGCAAGTTACAGTACCGGGCAAAATTTTTCTTCGTTTGTACAAATGTTTTCAAACAAGATATTTACGGTAAACACTCTCATAGAACGCCTCTAAGCTGTCGACTTTGAGCTCATATATCTCGTTTTCTGTGAATGATATCATAAAATGGTCAACTGATGAAATGTTTATTATAATGTCACAAACATTTTTTAGTTGACAAACTTTTATATATCTTTTACAGAAACCAAGATAAATTAGCTCAAAGTTTATAGTTAGAGAGCGTTCTATTAGTGTTTACGGTATACTGTTTCAAATCAACAAAGTGCATAAACTTTAAAAAATCACCTATTATGAAGTCATAACATTTTCAAATGGCATATCTTATTTGGGTGAACTTTTATACTTATTATACTTCTTTGTTCAGATTACCTTGTGTACAATATACCGTAAACATTCTAATAGAACGCCTCCCTAACTTTGAGCCCATATATCTCAGTTCCTATGAAATATACCAAAAAGTGATAAACTGACAAAATATTATTCATAAAAACATGAATATTTTGTCAGCTGATTACTTTTTGATATCTTTCACAAGAGCTTGGATAAATTAGCTCAAAGTTGAAAGTTATGAGTGACGTTCCATCGGTGTTCACGGTATCTCAATTGTAAAGAAAAATATCATTTTCCCGAATACAATTGCCACAATTTCACTCGTTTTCTATCGGCCTACCCTAGGAACCTTCTCTCTGCCTATTTCCAGACTCGCACGCGCTCTTCTGTCAAGCACACTCCTCGGCTACAGTAACCAAATGATGAAAATGCGCTCCACTGCTCCTCAAACTAATGGACCGTTTCAATTATTTAAGAGGAGAGTAGATATTTTACATTTTAACCGATTCTACCCCTTTACCCTGTTTCCAATTTTGTACCGAATGACTCCCGGTTTACTAACCCATTTGGAATCCTAGTGTAATAATTTCAAATTATGATAATATTATAGATCTCTGCAAAAAAAGAGGTTGAGAAGCAGAGAAGTTTTTCACAGGCCTGTCTGCGTCTCCACCTTATGTATGCTTCATTCATTAGGCTTCATTCATTAACAAATTACAAATACGCAATCTTGTAGTTTTTGTCCTTGATACCTAGTTGACTGAAAATCTTACAGAACTGCGAAGTCATGAGACTCAAAATTCAAGAAAAGCAGCAAGTAATCAGGGATTCGCTGAAACACGTCAAAACGGCCAGAGCCTTGATAACAACGATGTTTTCGAAGTTGCGATTGACCGTCAGAATGGGAACAACATGGCGGAGATGGGACAGACGAAATCTTAGAAAATCCAAATCTACCCCTTTTGCTCGTTTCTGTGGTACAATTTTGGCTGTTATGAAACATCTGAACAACGTGCCAAAGGAGTCCGATTGGTTCAAGGTTTTTTATGTTACATTGACGTTAGTGAGCAACGATAAATAAAAGTTTTAAAAAATAGTTTTCTGATCAGCCGGATTCCCAAGCTTCAGCGCAGCCATTGCATCAGTAATTTGGTACTTCAACTCGGTGAGATTTTCGTTAACTCTTTTTCAAAATTACATCGATTTTCTTGTATTCCGGATCACTAGATGTGTTACCGTTCAAGTTTTCAGTTTACTAATTTCTACGTTTCACTTCATGGGCATGGAAGATATGAACTATAATTGGCCTTCAATATTCTCCCAGCACAACCTTCACATATAGTGTGTCCACATTCTGTCAGTATGCGAGGAGTTTTCTTTCTGCTACTATCACTGTAGGTCCGGTAGCAAACACCACAAAGAGAACCAGTCAATCTATAAATTCAAATTGACCATTGCTTCTGATTTAAAAGATACTTACTGATAAATTTCTGAGCAATCTATTTGAGATTCTGATGAGTCACTGTCTGTTGAAGAGAGCATACAAATCCAGGAAGAGGGCATACAAATCAGTTGGCTGATCAAGATTGCACTTATTTCATTCCATGTTCTTATGTGATGAGTGAGCAGTGGCAATATTATGATCCCAGCAATTTGACATAATAACACATTTTTCAAATGCTTTTTGTGCATCTCTATATCCATTACCAAAGTTTCCAGAGAGCGCAATAATAAACCTAACATCATTAAGTTTATGAAGGCATATATAATATGACAAGTATTGTATATCTTAAAATAAAAAGAACATTATAATACAAATAATCTCATCTTACCTCTGGTTCTGTTCCAAAACAGCAAACCATTAAATTGACAATGACTCCAGAAAAGGATACGATGCAGGAACCAATTTTGAAGTTATCAAAGTGTACTTCTACTCTTCTGACTTCACCTCTCGAAATCTTTCGTCGGATATAAATACCATGAATCATCATAGAAATAAAAGCTACTGAGAATAATATTGCAGTGAACAGGAGACACTGGGCGTAATGTTCGTAATGTAGTTCGAATATTCCCATTGCTATCATGATACAAAACAAAAACAGAAAGCATGCAACCAAATTAGTTCCGATGACAATTTCGATTGCACGATTCCATGAAGTGTACATTATGTCAGTGATTTTGAACGAATACAAGATTGTCCTTAATCTGTTGGTAAATCAATAAATGGTCAAAGAAACGATCTGCGGACGAGGTCCGCAGACCACCCGAATTACCTGAACACAAGGACATCTGTCAATTGAGATTTAGACTGGATGGGTTTCAGATACTTTTTTGAATGGATTTAAACCGAAGAGTGCTAGGGTACTGTGATTTAGTTAAATTTAAAGCTTTTGTGTCGAGATCGACGCTTATTTTACTGTAGCTTCGGGTTTCAGTGCATTTATAATAACGCCATCTGAAACTTTATACACTTTCTTCATCATTTAAAATAGAACAATGTTCTTTTTAAAAGCCTTTTCTTTAGACTATTTCCATCTCATTTCTAAATTAACCTAAAATTGGAGTGTTTTTTTTCATTGAATAGTTTTAAAGATGTACTTGGGTTAACAGCTTCCATTCAAAAAATCACATTCCAATGCTTCTCGTTTCCTTGTTCAGCGACACTCTAAATCGATACCGATCTCATTTTCTCCCTCCTCTTTCATCACACAGTTTCAGATCGTTTTCCTAGATAAGCACACATCTCTTTGTCGTCTGTAGTGAAATTGTAACTTTGATGTAAATTCCCAGTTTCAGTTGTCTTTGTTTCCAATTACTCGCTTTCTTTGTTTCAGAGAGGTTTTCTATTATCGTCATTTCGTGTCTTTAATAAAGACTCTTTATTCAAAAATATGTGAACAGATTTCAGAATCACATGAAGCTAGAAATGAAAAGAATTATTCGAAGAATCATCTGATTTTTTTTCAAATTATGATCTTTCCCACAATCTGCATCTCTATAAAACAGCGAAACAGCATGCTTTTTGGAGAGAGCGCAGGTTGGGTAAGTGCGCTCCGCCGCTATTCTTCACATGACGATTTTTCCTTTTTTTCTCCTGGCATTTCGTCTCTTTTCGACGACTCTTCTTCATGCTTCCTCTCATTCCACTTTCTGTTTATGTCTATTTTTTTTCCATATTTTTCATTAAATCTTCCTTGTTTTCCCATCCATTCGTTCGTTCTCCCTTTTTCTACATAATTTGGTTTCGAGCAACACATGAATTCTGCTCAATATCTCTTTTTTTTCCAGGATGACAGACCCAAAACAAGAGGAAGTTCTACCATCAACAGTAGAAAAAATTGAGGAGAAACCGGCGGCGGCGACCACCGATGAAAGTGGATTCGGCGGTTTCGGAGTTGCCAGCTCGTGGCTCAATCAAGGATCATCATGGGGAGCATCCTTCTTTAATTCAGCGAAAGAGAAGGTTGGTAGATACTTTTTGAATAATGCCAAAAATAGAATTCAAAAGATATCTGTCAGTACGAATAATTCCAGACGATGACAACACTCGACCTCGTCAAGAAAGATTTGAATGATTTGGGAGAAGCTGTGACTGCCGAAGTGAGCGATCTCGCTTCAGCGGCGAAGGAAGGATTCGGAACCGCGGCGAGCGCTGTGAAACAACAGGCTCAGATTTTCGAGAAGATGGTGACACCGAGTGAAGAAGAGAAACCACTTCCTGGAGAAGGAGAAGAGACTGGGGAGACTTCGGAGAAACCAAAGCCAAAGTTGGAGAGCTCCAGCTCATTGAGCTTCGGGTGGATGAGCAAAATCGTGGATACTGTCACGGACACTGTTAAAAATTTGGCAATGGAAGAGACTACAACCGGTGAAGATGATTTCACTGAGGTCATTAAGCCGAAGAAAGACCGAAGGACCTTCCTGTCGAAATTGAAAATTTCTGAAATTCAATCGAATGAAGCGACGTATCTCAATGAGCCTGGAAACTCGGAATTCTATGAAAGATGGAATTCTCGCTTCAATTTAGACGAGTACGACGGAGAAATCAATATCCTTTTGGCAAATAACCCATCTCTTCGTCAAGTTTTCGCGAGTCTTGTTCCTGCTAAAGTCACTCATGAGACATTCTGGAAACGGTATTTTTATGCGATCGAAGTTGCTGAGATGGAGGAGGAAATGAACAAATCCACGCTATCCGAAGCATTGAATGTAGACACTAAATCACCAAAGAAGGCGAATAGAAAAACATCTTCTGAAGTGTCGTCGAAGAAGTCGTCACCATCGTCCGACTCGTCAGCGGTGGTTGTGGAAGAGCCAACGAGTCCATCGCAATCGGAATGGAGTGTTTGTAGTGAGAAGAATGTTGAGGTTAGTGAAATCTTGTCAAGGAAGTGAATGAAAGCTCTCGAAAAGTTATAGGAGATTCCATCTGACGACGAGAAGGGTCCATTGACACCACGACCTGATAGCAGCGAGAAGAAGGAAGAGGGATGGGTCAACTGGGATGAATAATTTTTTTTTACTGAATTCACTTTTCTTTTCTGTCTATTGCTCTCTTCACAACTTTTATAGAACATCATGGCTAGCATCATTCCTTTCTTATGTTTTTTTGTCTTTTTTTTTGTCTCTTTGGGCAACCTGTATATATATTTTTCGTTAGTTTTCCTCTCTCTTCGTCTGTCGGTGTGTATATAAAAAAGGGGATTTTAAAATGTCATTTTGATAATTTCTTTGTATTTCGTTTGGTTTTATACCATCGCCATATTTCAAATATTTCTCGTCTACAGGATTTCAAATAGAGTAATTGGTCAGCGCCAAAAAATGAGTCAAGAATATGAGGACGAGGATATGTATGATCCAAGTGCGGGTCTCTCGCCGGCGCCAAGCGACGGCGATGGAAAGAGCGGGCCTGGATTCGTCGGAATCAAATTCTGTCCAGAGTGGTGAGCCTTTAAATTCCCATCTTGCCCATCAAATCGTTTTTCTTCAGCAACAACATGCTCTATCCACGCGAAGACAAGGAATCTCGCGTTTTGATGTACTCGTGCCGAAACTGTGAACATCGCGAAGTCGCTGCAAATCCATGCATCTACGTGAACAAGCTCGTTCATGAGATTGAGTATGTTTCCGTATACATTAGTTATCTAAATTCTTCTTCCAGCGAGTTGACCCAAATCGTCGCCGACATCATCCACGATCCGACACTTCCCAAGACTGAAGAGCACTCGTGTCCAAAGTGCACGAAGAGAAAAGCGGTGTTCTTCCAGGCGCAAACCAAGAAAGCTGAAGAGGAGATGAGACTGTACTACGTGTGCATGTACTGTCAGTTCAGATGGACTGAATGATTCTATCATCTGCTGTTAACTATTTATTTTCAACCATTTGCTGTTCTATTCTATCGGATCTCTATTCCCCCATTCTTCTTTGAATAAATTATCATTATTTTTCCCCTTTCATTTCTTCTTCTCCGAATCATTCGAGTTTTCTCGGTTCAAACCGTTTCTTTGATATTTCTGACTGTTTTTTTTTAATGATTTCTAAGTTTTTCTTATTCCTGCTCTCCAGATGTTGAGACAGAAAGCGTTGGTTGATGTGCTTGGACAAGTCAACACGAGTGGTGTCGATGGATCGTGGCTTTTCAACAAGGAAGGACTGCTTCTGGCGTACGTCGGAACCGAGCAAAAGGAGGTGGCGTCGAACGTGTCGTCGGCACTTTTGGCCAGTGTCTGGACGGCTTTGGAGAGAAGAGGTAGAGGATTACAAATTTGAAAAATTGCGAATTTAAATAATTACAGCGAACGATTTGAAAGAGACGATTCTCGTGTTGGAGGATGGCGTCATCGTGTGCACACTCGTGGCTCGCTCAATGATGCTCGCGATCCGAGCCAGCAATCAGACCGATTTGGGATTGGTGCGCGCCAAACTTCACTCGTTGTCAGCGTATCTCGAGCAGCCGATTCTCTCAATTTCACACGATTTGGGATAATTCAAAATAGCTATTTTTCTCTTGTCTCGGGTCGTCTTATCCCATCCAAATTCCATCTATTTTTCCTTATTTTTCAATACACTAACAATAAATATTTAGATCATTCTTAATTTAGTGACTTTCTTTTCTCGAAAATGTTCGTATTTTATTTTCGGTCCGAGAGGATTCTCCGCCTACGCTCCTCAAGAAATGATCGTAACCGAGTTTTCGTGGATCGAGGACGAAGCCATCTAGGCGTTTTTGTACAGAAAATGTTGCACGAGTGACATTTCGGAGCAAATTATCCTCGACACATATTCTATGAGGTCTTGGCAGGAGTTTAAAAAGAAACGAATTCCATGAGACCAGCATGGAAGTTGAGATCTTAGTGAGTTGTTGGATATTCTTGTCCGGTGACGATGGCCGAAAATTTCGTTAAAGGCACATATTATCCTTGTCAGAGAAAAAAAGGTTGAGTCGAAGTGTATGCGATGTTTGTAAACAAATATCTGAAAGCGTAAACAACCGGAAACAGTTGAAACGAGTGCGACAGTAACCCGGCGGGAAAATATTAAATTTACCTATTTTTTAGTTTTTCTCATATTTTGCAGCAAATTTCGTCGAATATGGTTTGTTTTTCATTGTTTTTTGCGGTATTTTAAAATATATTCGACGAAATTTGCTGCAAAATATGCGAAAAGCTAAAAAATGAGTAAATTTAATATTTTCCCGCCGGGTTACTGTCGCACTCGTTTCAACTGTTTCCGGTCGTTTACGCTTTCAGATATTTGTTTACAAACATCGCATACACTTCGACTCAACCTTTTTTTTCTCTGACAAGGATATAGCCGGTCCTGAAGAAGAAACGGCGACGGTTTTTACAAATACCTTCATGCGCCTTTAATACAGTACTTCGAAATTATTTTATTTTGACTCATTTTTGGCATTTTCAACTTTATAATAAAATTCAGCTGATTATTCATTGGAATCTGAGGATTGTTTTCGTTGAGATTCTTCAGATTCTCGCATGAATAATCAGTGGAATTCCCTCATAAAGTTGAAAAACTGCCTAAAACGGGGCAAAATCAAATAATTCCAATATAATGTTTGAAGGCGCACGAATATATTTGTAAAACCGTAGCCGTTTCCTCTTCAGGACCGGATATGCGCCTTTAAATACATTTTCGGCCACAAGGTTCATCGGCGTCGGACAAGAAAAATAGTTATAGAAGAGAAATAGGAATTTTCAGTTATTTCAATAAGCTAGCTCCAAATCTGCACAAAGCGTTTCTGTCAGGAGAGGCTAAAATGAAGCTCTACTTTGGTCTGGGAATGTCCATGAACAAGGCGTTCCTGGACGAATTGCGAACCGAAGCCGTCGTAGATGTCGACCAATTCACTCGAATGATCCGATTCTTTCAAATCGATAAATACCGATTGTACATGGAATTTCCCGACCTACTTCGTCCGCTTTCCATTTTTCCGGAAGTGAGAAAATGTGGAAAATGTGTTCCTCTGCCAGCGTATTCACGACTCGCTTACTGGAGACGTTCTCCAGCCATCTATGATACCGAATAATAGTAATTTATGGCGAGAATATAAGAAAGCGAATACTACGCCAAAGAGTGCTACAACTCTTATGAAATAGTTCTTTCTAGATTTTTCAAGATTCAGAATCTGAACTTCAGATCATAGTTTTGTTTCAGGTTCCAAGAGGATGTAGCTCCCAATTTGCATTTAGCGGATATTGAGATTCAAACGAAGGCAAAACTGTATTTTGCACTGAGCCTGCCTGTAAATCACGAGCAGATCAAGCTGTAAGCAACATCCATTTAATTTTCAAATATCTCGATATTTTTTTTGAGATTTCAAGAAATTGCAAGTGTTATCGTAGATGAGTCTAGAAGAATTGTATATTATAAAGACACAATGTTGGAAATGCAATTGGATAATGCGAAGCAAGTCAAACAAAAAAGGAATGTGTTTTCTGTGGAAGAATAAAACAGGATGTACACTTTCGTTTACAAGCGCATCCCGGTCCCAAAGTCCGCATCTATTCCCAAAAATCGAGATGCGTTGTTTTCGCTGAAATTTTGGAATCGGTTCAACCAGACGAATTCGATAAATCGCGACGGACAAACCTACCTGAAACACTTCAGATATATTATGCTACCAGTTCTTCATTTGGCCAGCTTTCCGAAAAAAATGAAATTGGCTTTGCTGTTTTCACTAGATCAACCACCAAATGAGGATTTTCTTACAGAGTAATGACATAGTGGAAATAGTAAAAAATAAAACGAAATCCTTCTTTCAGATTGCGAAAAGATGGCATCGTCACTTTTAACAGTAAAGGATGCATTGCAGGATACAGCGAACGAAATGTGAAGAACGAAACTTTGATCGACGTCAATAATAATCCAGAATACACAATGAGTGACGTTGAAGCTATGGATGTAGTTCCAGGGAAACGTGCCAGATATAATAGCGCTCCGCCACAACTATCGCTTCCACCCACCCAAGAAGGCGTTCTAGCCGAAACAATAGAAGATCAGAATGAGCTAACTAACCAACTTAACATGTTTGATATCCGAGAAGTAGTTGATGAGATAATTCGAAAAGTATCCAATACCCACGCCTCCTCGTTGCTCCCTCAATGATTGCCGATTTTTCATTTCCTCAACCGGTTATTAATTTATACATACTTTATTCATGTTCCTGAAAGTTTATTGTTATTCCTATAAGGAATGATGCATTCGATATGTCCTTTTCCTGCCCGTTTCATGGACAAAATGCAAGCGCGCCCTTCTGCCCAATAATTGCCGAAGGCAACGGCAAAAACGCCATTCTTGCCTATTGATTTGCGGCAAAGTGGTCTTTCTTTTCCTAGTTTTTTTTTGTTTTAAATCAAATTGAAAGCATTTTTCAGAATAATGAAGAAAGCGTTCTCCAGTGAAGAAGACTTGAGTATGTGGCAGTTTCTACTGTGTGAAATTGTAAATCCGATGAATGGACGTATTGAAAGAGATCGAGTTCGAGGGAAAGGATTGACAATTTGGGAGAAGTATCGGCAGGAAGTCAGCGATGCTAGAACAGCGACGAGTTTGAGGAAAAGGTTTTTTAGAAGAAAAACTTAAATTTTAATATGTTTTTCTAATTTAGATACAGCACACCTACTTTCCCATCTCCACAATACATGGGTTTCGATATTCAATCTCAAGCGAAACTTCATTACGCTCTATCCATTCCAGTCTCAGATGCGCAGATGGATCAGTGAGTGAAGAGCATCAAGTGCATGCGCCTTTAATACCGCCCATTTTTAGCTGTCTATTCTTTTTTATAAGGAAAATTCCTTTTTAAGGTTAATGAAAATCAGACAAAAACTTAAGGGAAATTAGCAAAATTCTATAATTTTTAAATGCGGTATTAAAGGCGCATACACTCATTAAAAAAGCTTTTTCGCTGCTGGACCAACGATGAGCCTTTAAAAACTGTATTTTCGGAAACAATCTTCTTTTACAGATTCCGCGAGCATGCCGACGTTGACTTGGATGATCATGGATGCATTATTCGATATATAGACAGAAGACCGGGTGGTTTGGAACTACGACCACTTGTCAAACGTCGGATCCGTATAACAGAAAGTGTACCGGAGCCAGAGCTCAAACATCCTAACTTCGATTTGTCGTCTCTCGTGAATGGAGGAGTTAAAGAAGAACAAATCGATGATTCATATGGAGATAGAGACCCGATTTTTGAAGAAGAAGGACAAAGTTCGAGGGCACCAATCCATGGTGATATACCAAGCGCTTTGCTTCGTGCCCTTAATCAATTCCTCGGGAGCCGTAAGTTTCACTGCTTTATTGAGAAACTGACGTGGCAAAGTTTTAGGTTGTTAGAAATAGAACAGATTTCTCGAAACTTTTTTTTGATTTTCCACACCGAACTTCGCCACGTCACCTTCTCAATAGAGCGTAACAGCACACTACAGTAGTTCGAACCCTGCAGCTCATTTTTTGACCAATTTAAAATTAATTTCACTATATTTCAGTGCTCAACCACCTGTGGAAGCCAAACAGGAAGCTGACAGACCATCTAATGTAGAAACAGTCACATATTTGAGATCTCTGAACACGCTGGTCGCCAAAATCGACTCTCCGGAGCTGGAAAGTGTTCAATTGAAATTGGAAAAAGCAATAGAGGAATCGAAGGAAGGGAATTATGTAAGAACTGTATATCAACTATCAACAAGAGTGTTTCATTTCAGAAAATCCCAATTAGCAAGGTCAAGATGATGATGGAGGCGACACTGGCTATGATGGGTTTCTAGAATCTACAGGAAACAATTAAAAACAATAATGATAGCACAATGACTATGATTGTACATGATAATAAAACTATTTTTTCTATGATTTTATCTTCTCAGAGTTCCTAACAGTTTCGGCTGCCTCTTATTCTTCAATCAGTAACAAATCGGACCAACCGTCCCGGAAAACGGATCCATCGTTATAATAATAGTTCTCGATGTATGGTATTCCGTCATCGCGATCTTCAAGCTGGACAGTTGCCACTTTTTTTGAATCTGAAACTTAATGTAATTTCTGGAGTAATTCAAATAAGCACCCACTCATTGTAGAAATCCAAAGTGATAGGAATGTTTAGAGAATAGTAAAGATTGGCTAGAGTTTCGGGATCGAATCGAGAAGAGCTCAATTTTCAACTCATGTTCAAGTGGAAGCTGAAAGAAATTTGTATTTTTAGTCTTATCGGAGCTGTGGACGAGAAATGCCGGTGGCCGTGGCCGAAGATCCCACTACAGTAACCTAAAAATAATTTTACTTTCTGGATTTATTTTCCCGTTTTACACTGGTTTTCGCCGGCTGAAAACGAACAAAAATCGAGAAAATAAACCTTGAAAAATGAATACATTCTCAGATTACGGTAATTGGGACCTTCGGCAACGACCACCGAGTTTTCTCTTCTACGGCTCCGGCATAAAACTCACTGGGTGGCCAATGTGCTCAAACTTCTGTCCGGTCCGACTGTTTTGTCAAATTCCAACCAGAAATCTATTTGATCTGGAAGCAGATCCAATTTTTGCGTTTTTCCAGTTTTGAAACGCTCCTTCCGAACAATGTTCAAAATAAAATTCCACATTTCATGAGTTTCAGAATAAGTGAAAGTTGGCTCAAAGTGTCCTTCGTCTTCTGAATCTCCTCATCTGGATCGCTTATCTCATTATCACTGCTACTCTCTTCGTCGTCGGATTGGGAAATCTCCGCCCATTTTTCAGAGTCGCATTCTTTTAATCTTCCCTCCGAATCGAGTTTCAATGAATAGTTTCTAACGACTCTGAAAGTAGAATTTCCAAAAAATTCGGAGCTGGGGAAGAGGAACGCCGGTGGTCGTGGCCGAAGATCCGACAACTACAGTAACCTAAGAATATTATTAGTCTCTCGATTTTCGTGCGTTTTCAGTCTCTGTTGAAAAAAATTTGAAAGGAGCATTAAAAAAAATTATTTTCTGGCCTATTTTTTCTCGATTTTTCCATAAATTCCGTTTTTATGTGAATTTTTGCAATTTCGGATTTTTGGGAAAAAAATTTCAAAGTTTATGAAAATAATTGAAAAATCGAACTTATCATGATCCGATGCGATTTTTGTGAGAAAAAAGACCTTTTAGGTTACGGTAGTTGTCGTTGTGGGACCTCTTCCACAGCTCCTGTTTATTTTTAAAGACTTTTTTTTCGATTTTTTCCGAATTTTTTGTTTGAAATTTGATGGGGTGGTGTTCGTGGATTACTGTAGATTACCGTAGAAAATGAATTTTCTTGTATTTTGTGATTCTTTTTTTTAACGGTTAGAAGGATTTTTATAGTTTGTAGCCCTGAAAAACGCGATTTTAAGCACTAACGATTCGAAAATTCATGAAAAATTGACGATTATTTGTTGACTGACATTTCTGAACGGCGTTCGCGGAGATTAATGTAGGCTACTGCAGAAATTCATTAATTTTTGAACGAGAATTCGCCGAAAAAAAGGTCCAGCCCTTCTAATACAGGTTTTCCAGAAATAGATAATTTACTTACAGATGGTGAAAATCAGGAGGAATTGGAGCATCCAGAGCATAGTATAATTCCAGCCTTGTCCGTTTGCTGAATGGTGCTTTAAAAATTTCTAACTGTGAAAACTTCCGTTTATACGAATTTGAACTTCTTTCCAATCCCATCTTCCCTGTGAACTGTTTCCAATCAGCCCAACTGGACTCGAACTTTTTTTTCTGAGGTCTTCCGGAAAGAACTCGAATCTTCTTGTTCACGAATCTCCACATTTTGTACACCTCCTTCCGAGTGAATTTCATTTTTTCTCGTTTTTTGGATGTTTCCTATTTCTTCGAATTAACATTTTCAGAATGAACGACTTGATCCTTGATCGCCATTCTGATCGGATTATCTTTTCTTGGTCTACATACTGCTGTCCGTCGAGGCGTTTTGAAAAGATTCTCAACGATTTCCTTTTTGACGCAGTTCTGTAGAATCATCCATTACTTCCTCCTCTCTTCCGTGATCGTCATATTCCGAAACAAAACGTTCTTCTTTGATTCGACGATCCATGACGCTTGAAGGCAACGCTTCCGATGTATGTGGAGGATCAATTGGATGTTCGTTATGGCTTATATTCGGACTAGTCTATAAAAATGTACTGTATTTGGATACACTTGTAATGCGGCGTCTAAAATTCCCAGATCCGGAATTCCTGAGCCCAGAAAGCAGTCCAAAGTGACGCTCAGATCCTCAAGGCTTTCGATTCGCGATTTGAAACACAAAAAATTGGACAAATTCAAGAAAAATTAGCGATTTTTTTGCGAATTTTCGAATGAAAAAAGGATGTTTTCTTTGATTTTTTGCAAATTTTTTAGACATTTTTGCTTTTTTTTCCGAAAGTTTTGTCTGAAATTTGACGGGACGGTGTTTGCGGAGATTACTGTAGGTTACTATAGAAGCCACGTCATGCAGAAAAAAAACTTGCAAAAATACTACAAGAGAAAATAAGTTTTCTACAGTAACCTACAGTAATCTTCTCGAACACCGTTCCAGCAAATTTCAGACGAAAAAACCGGAAGAATCGAAAAAAAATCCGTGAAAATAGCTGAAAACTCTAAAAAAGTTTTTAAAAATTTGCAAAAAATTGAAGAAAAAATACATATTTCTTTCGAAAATTCGCAAAAAAAATCGCTAATTTTTCATGAATTTTTCGAATCGTTAGTGCTTAAAATCGCGTTTTTCAGGGCTACAAACTGTAAAAATCCTACTAACCGTTAAAAAAAGAAGCACAAAATACAAGAAAATTCATTTTCTACAGTAATCTACAGTAATCCTCACGAACACCACCCCATCAAATTTCAAACAAAAAATTCACAAAAAATCAAAAAAAAAGTCTTTAAAAATAGCTGAAAACAGGAGCTGTGGAAGAGGTCCCACAACGACAACAACCGTAACCTAAAAGGCCTTTTTTTCACAAAAATCGGAAAAGTGACAAAAATCGCATCGGGTCATGATAAGTTCGATTTTTCAATTATTTTCATAAACTTTGAAATTTTTTTCCCAAAAATCCGAAATTGCAAAAATTCACATAAAAACGGCTGTGGAAGAGGTCCCACAACGACAACAACCGTAACCTAAAAGGCCTTTTTAAGACTCATTTTTCTTTCAAAAAATTGCAAGAACCCGCTAATTTTTCGAAGTTATCAGTAATTTTTAAAAGAATTTTGGAAGCGGCATCATTGCTTTGATAATTTCCTCAAAGTCCATACTTTCAGAGAAGAACATCCGCTCTTCGGATTGCTCCGAACGCCAAAATAGTTCTTTCTTTACAATCCTATTATGAAAAGGTTGCGAATCGGGCACGTTTCCTGTTTCAGTAGATTCTTCAGCTTCAACAGTCGGACTTCTGAAAATTCGAATTAAGACTGATCGCATTAGAAAAAAAGACTTACAGAAATCCAGAACTGCCGCATATTCCTAACTTTTGCATCAGAAAAAGCTTGTCCTCGGGATGAATCGGCATATTCTTTAGCTTTTCAGAGCTTTCTTCGAAACTAAAAAAGAATACTTTTGAATAGCAGGACAACAAGAAATCCTCACCTTTCCAGACTGATGTCTCCTTCTGACACCGCTTTCCACCTGGATTTGGCTTCGTCGGGATGTATTGACTTATGCAAGAGGTAGAATAAGAACTTCCAGATCATTAAACTTCTCAAATCGACTTCTGCAGGTTCACTGAGCCTCAATGGCTTCAGCTTGTCACAGACTTTGATCAGAAGATCGATTGGAATACCCAGAGAAATCACTAAATCACACCGCCGATCGAAGTCGCACGACCATGTATCAAACTATGGAAGCATGACACATTTGAAGCTTAAAAGTAGTAAATAGGAAATTTGAACGAAAATTTTAGCTTCATACTGATCTCGTAGTACTTCTGCCGTGTGCTTCAGTCGCAGCGATTGTTTGATGGTGTTCCACACTTGCAGTGATCCCAGATCCAACGCATTTTTGATAACGTTACCCACATCGTCATAAATCGAATTGTCTATGAAAACAGCGAGATTCGGCGAGAGTCTATTAAAGAGACATCCGTCCGGACGGCAATTACTCTTTGACTACACTACTCTTTGACTACACCACTCTTTGACTACACCTACTCTTTGACTCCACATTCTCTTTGACTACAAAGTCTCTTTGACTACACTTTTTAAAATTTTAAAATTTTCTGCAGTTTTTGTGGGCGTTCTCACAGAATATAAGAAGAATTTGAGCCTAAGCCTATAATTTTAAACAAAAAACTGACAATTCCAAAATACATCACAGTGAAAAAAGTACTGAAATTCGCGAAAGTCAGCAAAATTCTCACTTTTTTTCGCTGATATTTCCAAATTTTTATTATTTTCTGTACAAATCAAAGGCTTAGGCTGAAACGGTTACCGGAAAACTGGTGTTTTAGCCTAAGCCTACAATTCGAGACAAAAATCGGAAACTCCAATAAATTCAGTCAAAAAGTACTATAAAACAAAAAAGTGTAGTCAAAGAGACAAGTGTAGTCAAAGAGATAAATGTAGTCAAAGAGGCTTTGTAGTCAAAGAGAATGTGGAGTCAAAGAGTAGGTGTAGTCAAAGAGTGGTGTAGTCAAAGAGTAATTGCCGTCCGGACTGCACCCATCTGAAAAGTGAATTTTTGTTTGTTTCTCTATATTTTCAATTTAAAGACGCAATCATTGTGATGGGTGAGATGTTCATTGAGATGTTCGGAATAGTCTTTTTCGGTATTTTCCGATTTTCAGAAACTTCGGAATTTTGGAATGTTCAAATTTTGAAGTTTTCGGTGTTTCGGAATATTCCGATTTTCAAAATTTTCGAATTTTCGGAATCTCTAAAATTTTCCATTTTCAAAATTTAAAATCTCATTTTCGCATCCCAAAAAAGCCGAAAATTGGTGGAAAATGGACAAAAAGAATGCAAGTATGAAAAATAATTCCGCTCGAGACCCACATGCAATCGTTTCGTGTGCGCCATTGACATACAGTATCTCAAAAACCTCTAAACCCGAAAAAGTGAACGGAGAAATTCCGAAAATGGTCGGAATTTTTGGAATTCCGAACATCTCTGCTTACCACCTGAAGCTCCCAGAAATAATCAGTAAACGGCTGAACAACAAAAGAGAAAATAAACTAAATAAGAAGAAAAGAGTACAACATTTCATTTATATAGTAGGCTGATAAATAGTACAGGCAATTCTCAATAAATGTCGAGTCTACTGGCTCGTTGGTTCGTTGATTCGTCGTAGGAATTCGCTCGGCTTCTTCTGGGAGCTCGAACGAGTTGTACTCCACAATGCACCCATTTTCATCGATTGTGACATCCGTCTTGCTTTTTAAGCTGAAAAAATCAGAATTTTCTTTGAAAAGATACGATTTCTCACAGTTCGAGGAATTTCGACTCAACGGGAATGTGCAGTGCATAATATAGGACAGTTTTCATGCGCATATCGAATGGCATCTTGTGTAGATTATTCGTCATTTTGCCATAGCTGATAGAAAGTGAATGCATATTTATTGACAATTTAAAACTGGAACTCACTGGTAGGCAAGTTTGCGCTCCATGATTTTCTCTGCATTTGCTCCTAGAAATTCTTTCCAAAATTTAGCGGATTTCGGGTTCAGTTCATGATCACTATTGACTTTTGAAAGCAAATGAGTCCACAACTTGACGTCATCCTCTACGCTATAAAAGACTCTTGGGCGTTTGGAGGGAGGAGCGGTCACTTCGTTTTGTAACATCTGGGTAGAGAGACGTTTCTTTGGAGGAAACGGAAGAACATCAACAGTAACTTCGGCAATGGTAGCTCCTGCTTCTTGCTGTTTTTTCTCCTTCCTTTTTCGCCAATTCTGTCTTCTCTGCTCTTGCAATTTTTCACATTCTTCTTTCTCAATTTTCTCCATTTTCTTCTTCACAAGACCTTCCATCAATTGATATTCTTCTTCGCTATCTCTCCTAACTTCCTCGTCAGTCTTCATTTCAAACTCTTCGACGAGACTGTCCTTGTTCAACGTTATCTTTGCAAAACGCCATGCTTCTCGAGTGAATTCTTCCGGCACTGGAATGTCCAACGAATAGTAGAGATTCAGCTTCATTTCTGTTCCGAACGGCATTTTGTGCAGATTTTTCGTCATTTTTCGGTATCTATAAAGAATTTCACAGTCGTTCCGCTCTGTAACACGTACAATTACCTCGTACACAGAACCGGTACTGATCGTCGGGAATCAGTTTCTCTAATGAACGTTCTCCAGAGTTTCCTGCATTGATTCGGATGCGGTTCTGTAAACTTCTCTGCAATCTGCTCTGCTTCATCGTAAGCGAAACGATGAAGGAATTCCCAGATTTGAACGTCTTCTTCTAACGTGAAGATTCTGGAAAAAAAACGCGGTAATCGAGAAATAAAGTATAAAAGTTAAAACTCACTCTCTTTCATGTTTTTCACCTTCTATAACTTCTATTTGGGTCATTTCTAGTCGATCGAGTAGTAAAATACAGTCTATTTTGACTCGAAATTTTCGAGAAAAAAGAATCGAGGGAATGTGACAAGAGGAGCGCATATGAGAGTTCGGTTTCAAGGCGCATTGAAGAAATTTTTGCTGCGCGTCCTGAAGCGATTTTTCCTGTCATCTAAAATAAATGTTGAGACGACATTCTACTAGAATGATCCTGGTAAAGTGCCGAGAAGTCTTTTCAAAGGGTATTAGACGATATTGAATGCATCGGCTTCAATTTAAACTTTGTAGTGCGACGTTCGAAAGTCATTGAATTAGAATTTGTTTTAAAATTTTGCAGTAAAAGAAAAGACTCCTTCTAAATCAAATTCATTGAATTTATGGAAAACTGCAACTCTTCCAGTTCGGGAAATCTAGCTTTCAGCAGTTATAAAGATACCTAAACTAGCAAACAAGGCAAATTTATGAAGTTTGTAAACCTGTTAAAAAATTAGCCGAAGGTCCAACAACGAGAAAGACCGTCACCTAAAAATATTCTTATTTTCAAATTTTCCACTATTTTTTGTTTTCCGACTTGTTTGGGAAAATATAACAGAAAATCCGACGAAAAGCAGGGAAAAACGAGATAATAAATCCGCAAAGCAACAATTAGTTAATGTTACGGTAGTTGTCATTTTGAGACCTTCGGCCACGGCCACCAGATTTTCTTTTCCACAGCCTAGATTTTTGCATCCCAGCATAATAATTCACGATATTTTTCTGTGAGAAAGGTGCGACAGTGTTATCTCATGAATATTCAAAAAGGAGCCACCAAAATGTTGTTTGCACATTTGTCGAAATCTAGCTAGGAATGATGGATTCAATTTTCAAACAATAACATTTCACTATTCTAGATTGTATTCAATGAAGACCTATATAAGACTTCGAGGTATAGTTGATCTCTAATCTTTAAAGCAAATTTTTAACCTTCAGAAAACTTTTTACCATCATCCGCAAATACTTTGTTCTTCACTGTTCTCTTGTTTTTCATACTGCTCTTTGTTCTCTCTTCAAACGACCCTAAAAAGGTTTTGGTAGTAGAAACAGAGACTGTAACTCTAGAAAAAGTTGAAGTTGGTCATGTCTGGGATACGCTAGATGGAATTGGGTATCATTTTGAAGAGGTTAGGGGTTTTAAGTTAATTCCCACTTATGAGACAGTTGCAGAACAAGAAAGTTGTTATGGATCCACGTTTTGAAAAACTCCAGAAGCTTCCGGATTGTGATCTAACTGTAGACAAAAAACTCAGTCGTGTAGACACTTTAAGACTGATGGACACTTTTCAAAAATGTATTAATCCGATTGTAGAGCGATGGAGAGATAATGTGGATGCAGTGAGTTCCGTAAACACTCAAATAGAACTTTCAACTTTGAGCCAATTTATCTCAGTTCCTGTTAAAGATATCAAAAAGTGGTCAACTGACAAAAAATTGTTGATATTAGAACAAAGTTTTTGTTAGGTGATAACTTTTCGATAGCTTTCACAGGAACTGAGATAAACAGGCTCAAACTGGGCAGTGTGGGAGTCTTCCAGAACGCTCTCAAATCGTTAACTTCAAGCCAATTTATCTCGGTTTCTGTGATAGATATCAAAATTTTTTCAATTGGTAAAATATAGGTGATATTGTGGTAAATGATTTAACAGTTAGCAAAGTTTTGATATCTTGTAGGAAACCCGAGATATATGGGCTCAAAGTTGGCGGTATTATAAAAACCCGATTCAGATAAACGGAAGATGGGAAAACACAGTATGGTGTGACCGTGTATTTCGTAGCCTTGATATCGTTCCGATGAATAATTTACATGAAACGAAGTGGACCATTCTGCCTACTTGTGTAACTGATTTGCTGCTTCTTCTTGACTTTTAATGTACTTAAAATTGCAGAAAGAAGATAACATCATGGTTACACTTGGAGTTGGTCATGACACAATGGCCGAGGAAAAATTGAATAGGGTAATTACGAAACCCCATTTTAAAGAAAGGCCTCCACACTGTCAAGTTTGAGCTCAATTATCTCGGTTCCTAGGAGAGATATTAAAAATTTGCCAACTGATAAAATATTGACAATAACATGATTAACATTTTATTTGTTGACATACTTCTTAAATCTCATAAAAGAACCGATATAATGGAGCTCAAAATTGAGAGTCTGGGGGCCCTTCTATTACAGGTTTAACGGTAATCTCAAGATTTTCAGACTCTGCCTAACACATATTTCTATGGTGCCGATCCGATAATTGAACCCAATCGTCAACTTTATTCTGCTTTCGGAAAATTTTTCCCGTTTGCCATTGGAAGAGAACCAGGATTCACCAAGTTTCGAGTGCTGCCAAATCAGAATCAGAAGACTAGTGAGTCTAGGAAGATATATTTAGAAAAAATGGTATTTTTAGGAACCTACGAATTTCAAGATGTTACAACAATTCCTCTGACCTACTTTTTATCAGATATTCTGAAGTTGAAAGTAATTAGAGCAACCAAAGTAATCTTCCAAAGTAAAATCTTCAGAGAATCGATATAGCGTGGATAGACATTGAAGGTGGAGAATTCGAGTTTCTGTATCAATTCTATCGTGGAGGTCTTCTGGATCAGAAGGATATTACCATTTGCCAGTTCAATTTAGAAATCCATTCGAAATTCCATCCACTTGGTGCACAAGTTTTTCATGATTTCGTGTTCCAAATTTTAGATGACAAGCGATATGTGTTCCTGAAACCGACGAGGACAGAGCCAGGGGTTCATCGAATGTTTTTCATAAATTTGGAGAATCTTGAATGTGTTAGAAAGTTTTTACAATAAAGCAATTGTGGACACTTCGGTTTCATGTGAGGAAAACAGTGACCTAACTTTCTTAATATGAGTTTTTTAGGCCACCGTAGTTGGTCCAGAAATGATCTAACATGCCCCTGATGTGTTGTCTAGGTCACTTACCATGGTTGTCTAACTTTTTCAAGTTTAATTTTCTAGGCCACCAACTTTTATGGCCTAGAAATGACTTGATATTTACTGATGGGTTTTCTAGGCCATTCTAACATGGTGGCCTAACTTTCGCAGGTTAATTGTTCTAGGTCACAAACTTTTATGGCCTAGAAATGACTTGATATTTATCTGGTAGGCTTGCCAGGAAATTTTTACATGGTGGCGTAACTTTCAGAAGTTCAGTTTTCTAGGCCACCACTGTAAAATGACGTAGGAAACACATCAGTTAGATATCAGGGCATTTCTAGGTCATTCATGGTGACCTAGAAGACTCAATTTGCAAAAGCTAGGCCACCATGCTATGATGGCTTAAACGGCACCGAAATCAGCCGTTTGAAAGTGTCTCTCGAAAAACACACACTAGTTCTGTACATAACTAAACTTTATTATACAGTCTTCAAAATTTCTAAACATTGCAAAATGACGAAAAACGAATTTCCTGAGAAACGAATCATGAAAAAAACGAGGAGGAAACGAAATTCCTGATTTGTGAAATTCCTGGAGAAACAGATCTATTGGAAAAAAAAACGAAAGAATTTTTGGGATTCAGCGGGGTGTGGATATTTTTTTCATGGGAAGAAGAAAGCTTGAAAATGAAAAACAGGGGGAAGAATTGTACAGGGATGGTGGGTGAAAAATTTGGTATTGGGAAAATGCAAAAATGAATGCGAAATGGGTAACAAAAGAGTACAGAATGTACAACAAAATTCGTAGGAACAAAGTTCTCAACCTAAAACGTGTCTATACAGGATCCTCCATCTCGTCACACGGGATCGGGAGGTTTATCATACGATCTTGAAGGATTTGAAGCATCCGACGTTCGAATCGATTGGGATATTTGAACATTGCAAACAACTCGTCCACATCCACAATACTATCTGTTATGTACTTTTGAAGTTCTGGAACCGAATTCTTATCGGCTAGCTCCAGCTTCTCCAATTTGTCTACAGTTGGTCCTTCAACCACCCAATCGACTCCTCGCAGCAAAACTTCTTCTACTTCGTAAGCACGAGCTAATTCGATAATTCCGAACACATTCTGATAGTCGAAATTCACATCTTCTCCGTGAAGGATGTCAAGGAACAACGCAAAGCTTTCGAACTTATCGAAGGAGACTGGAATGGTGATTGGTTCATAAGTTTGTTGGAAGATCTTGGTGAACACTCGGGATTTGGACCGGAGGACCTAAATCAAAAAAAAATATTTGAAAATCAAAATTCTTTAAGTATCTAACCTCCTTATCCACATATAGAAACTTTCCACAGCAAACAATAGGATGAGTTCTGGAAGGTTGAAGAATCCACTCATCATCCATCTCCTCGACAGCTTCCAAACTTTCCATTGCTGGCATCAACTCCAAACCCTTGATCTTATCCACTACAACAATTATTTCGACTTTTGGAAGTGTTGGATTGCATCCTAGCCCATCGAGAAGATGCTCGACACCTCCTGGGAAAACTTTATGAATTGGGAGACCATCGAAGAAAATGGATTGGTTATCGTGATCGAATTGGACGCGTTCCGAATGTGCCCACTTCTCAGTTCGCAAGTAGTTCATGCGAATGTGAACGGTTCCGAGTACAGACCAGACAAAGTTTCCAGTTTGAATATTGTTCCATTCAATTTTGTAAAGGAGTCGATGGTCCGGACCAAGTTGGACTTTGTAGGAGAAAAGGCTGAAATGAATGTATTAAGATACTTTTTATGGTATATAGTTTTTATGATAATACTCTTCTTTAACTTCAATTGCTACCAAAATTTCGAGGGTGAGCGGAGCTCAGGTCCCGCCTCGTTTTTTAATACTTTGTTCTGTCGTTATGATCGGATTCAAATAAAAAATTAACGATTGATAACACTCATCGCAAAATCGAAAAAAAGGCCAGAAAACAATTTCGAAAATACATGCTCTTTTAAATGAGCTTTGAAGGACTTCGCTACCAAACTTAAGCTCCACCCACCCTCCAACTTTTGCCCGCAATGCCCATTGAAATTAGACCAGAATATTACTGAGAAGTAACTCACCTGGAAGTCTGTTCTGCAAACGAAAATTCTGGAGTGATCAATTCAACTCCAAAATGTTTGGGCATAAAAGTGGTCTCGAATCTCTCAAACGAAGCAGTTACATCCGGTTCTTGAGTTGTCTCACATGGGACCCTCTTCATTCTTCCCCAACGATTTTCAGTGATTTCTGCCAAACGGAGCGGCTTCCAACCAGTCGATGGAGCATCTTCATACTGTTTCTGTTTCTTTAACTCATAGCATTTTGAGAGAATAGTACGGAGAGTGGAAGTTTCCAAGAATCGATTCTGGTCGAGATTCTTGTAAACCTGGGCTAGACCGACAGTGTTGTAGAAGACGTGTTGCTTCAGCAAGGTTAAGTTGTACATATCAGCGAAGACCAATTTCTGCATCCAATCCGTTTCTGGCTCATTGAGAAGATACCATTCACATTTTTGTTTGAGAGCTGGATAGTTGAAGCGATAAGCCAGTGTGAGAAGCTCTCCAACCTCATGAACTGAAATTGAAAAAAAAATACAATTTTCGTTACTTTTTTTTCAGTAAATTTTCAACTCACTGTTTGTGATGAAAGTGCATCTGAAGGCCAACTGAAGCATAGTGTTGAATGCGTTAACACTCTTCTCTCCTTGTAGTTCGGTCAATTCGTACTTTTTGGTTCCAGGCTCGAAATTCATTTCCAAATACTGACGGAATCCTGGGATCTCTTTGAACAAAGTCTACAAAAAGATCGGATTCAGATGAACCTTGTCAACGAACCCACCTTCGATCTAACGTAAAAATCCACCCCTTGAACACTCAAATTCAGGTTAGAATCTAGGTATCGATGGTCAAATTGGAACAGTTTCATCACCTTCAACCCCTCCCACTTGTCGAATTTTATCGAGATTTCTACGTTGAAAATGTCATCACCGATTTCCTTGCGAAGCGCTTTTCTGCTCATCAGATCGATAAGCTGGAATGGTTTCTCATTGCAAAACGTTGCTGGATAGGCGCCGTCGATTTCGAATTGCGCATTCCAGAGGACAATTTTCATGAGTCCTCTGGCCAGCCAGTGATCCGCCGTTGGTCCGTCACGGCGCAAACGAATTTCCAAGTCTGCGTTCTTGTCGATTCGGAGAATGCATTTGCTGGAAATTAGTTTGGTTATACCAAAGATTACAACAATTTCTTCCAAAGCTTAGCCAAAGGTCAGAGTATCTGATGTGGAGAACATCAAAGATCATTACACAAAAAGTTTCTTCACAATTGAGAACTTTGTCTCGGAAACACCGAGTCTGAGAATCGCATAAAATATTCTTTTGTTTTCATTTTTAGAAATCTCATGTTATAAATTTTCTCTGCGTCCATCTTGGTCTGCACCTACCGTAACCGACCCTGCCCACCCAGAAGCCCACCCTATACGTGTACTTTGAGCTCAATTATCTCGGTTCCTGTTATAGTTATCAAAACATTTTCAACTGATAAAACATTAGTGATATTATAATAAATAATATATTAGTGTAACATTTTTAAATAATTTTTAAAGGAGCCGAAAGAATTGAGCTCAAATATAGAATACGGGTGGTGTTCTAAAGTCGGTGAGAAGGGTGCGACTGCGTAGCTCAATTATCTCTGTTCTTGTGAGAGATATCAAAAATTTGTCAACTGATAAAATATTGGTGATATCATGATAAATAACTTATCAGTTGAACATTTTTTGATATCTTTTGAAGGAGCCGAGATAATTGAGGTCAAAATTGGGCGGTCTTCTATTAGAGCAATTAAGATATGATTAGAATCCCCTTTTCCAACTTCCGGATGACAAGATCATCCTACTTCCAGTCCATCATCAAAAAAACTTACGCATGGATATCCTCAAAAGCAACAAAATCCACTTCCTGACATACTGGCTCGGGTTGACAGAAGGCGTTCAGATCCACATTTGGATATAGGAAGTGGAGTTTCGGCTCCTGCCGAATCATCTGAAAATTGGAAGTCCAGCCTGATCAGAAATGCGGAAAAAACAACAAGAAAAGATCATCTGACCTCTTGCGGAGTGAAAGTAAAAGGTAAACAAAAAAGGGCAAGAAAGGGAGGAAGTGTCAATCAAAAAAAAAGAGTGTCTCCTTTTTTTGTCGCTCTCTGTGTTTGGCGGGAGGAGGAGTGTGTAATAATATATAGAAACAGATATACACAGCAACACAAAAACCGATAAAATTGGAAACCGAGAGAATGAGAAACTGACGGCATGGCGAGAAGCAAGGAGAAGAGGAAGAGACGTAGAAATCAGGGGGAAAAAGGACAGAAAACATGTATGTATGTATGCAGCCGTGTATACTTTCTTCAAAAAGAGAGAATTTAGAGAAGCAGAAGGCTCTTTCTCTCTCTCAGCTGTGCGGCGCACGTTTTAATACTGAAATAGTGTGGAAGGGCACAGAGAGAAAGAAACAAAACAGGGAGCGGATGGAAAGGGCAGACGCTCTGTGCTCCAGTCACGTGATGAGTAGCAGGGAGAGGGTGCAAAAATGCAAAGAAACGAAAAAAAAAATGAAAAAAAAAGGAGGAGAATAGAAGGATGTCTGGGGGTGGGCCCTCTTTTGATCTTGAAAATGTCAAAGACTAGTAGAAAAGAGTGCAGAAGATTTGGAAGATTAAGAATGCTATAGAAGACTGATATTTTGAAAATGAAAGGAAAGACCTGATCAAACGAGAATAAATAGGAGCCCAACCAACCTGTCAACTTTAAGCTTAATTATCTCGATTCCTGTTAAAGATATTGCAAATTTGTTAATTGATAAGATATTGGTGATATTATGGTAAATATTTTATCAGTTGACAACTTTTTGATATCTTTCATGTGAATCGAGATAATTGAGCTTAAAGTTAAGGTTTGGGTGGGCTTCTATTAGAGGAAATGCGGTAGCGCGATTTCAGAGCTCCTGAACACATGCCTCGTGATAGATTTTGAAGCAGTATGTCCTTTTGGGTTACTGTAGCCTTTCGCTACACAAACTTTGGTCATCAACAACTCTCGATTTTTGAGATCTTATCGGAACAGATCAGGTGACCTTGGAGTGCGAGAGACTTCTTAAATTTTGTCGCATGATTTATCAAACAACATGGAACGTTTTTCTAGTTATCTTGACCACTGGAACATAATATTGAAATACCGTGAACACTTTAATAGAATTATCTACCTAACTTTCACCTTTGAGTCAATTTATCTCGCTTCCTGTAAAAGATATCACAAAATTTTAAACTGATAAATTATTAAACAGCAGACCACCAACATTTTATCAGTTGACAAATTTTTGATCTCTCTCCTAGAAAGTGTGATAATTGAGCTCAAAGCTGATGGAAACCAAAATTATCATAGTTATGGGCAGCACCACTTCCAAGAGTCTCTTGGCAAGAGACATACCATAAACACTCTAATAGAACGACCCCCTTAACTTTTAACTTTGAGTCAGTTTATCTCGGTTTCTGTGAAAGATATCAAAAAGTGGTCAACTGACAAAATGTTTATCATAAAATCAGCAACATTTTATTTGCTAACCTTTTGTTGATATCTTCCAGGGGAAATGAGTTATATGAACTCAAAAAGGACGGATTCAATTTGAGGTTTACTTTCAATTGAAACTGTAAGCACTCTGTTTAAAAAACAACAATAGAAATTGTAGTGGTCAGTTGATCTAAATTTTACACACCCTTGTTTTTTCTTGCCTCTCTTTTTCTGACTCTATCTCACAGTAGTGTATTGTTTGTGATCACTCTCATTCATTCATATCTATTTCATCTTTTGTTTGTTCAGTCGCGCTTTCACTAATTTCTCTTTCGACGCCTAATCAGAAGCACCACTTCTCGCTTATATATATATATACAGTTTTTGAAAATTATTTTTTATAGAGAAAATCAGATTTGTAGATAAATGTTCTCTGGAAAAAAACAAAAGAAAAACAACTTTATCCGAGAACAAACAAAAAATATTTAAGAAATCAGAAGGACCCGTTGTTGACTCAACACCGTAATGAACAAAATAAAAAATATAAAAAAAGAAGTTCTACCAGAAAAGATTTCCAGCTCAAGTACCACTTGGATAGCAGATTTTGGTGTTTTGGCGATAGTCACAGAGAGCTTCCACTTTTGAGTTTTCAGCAGCAGTCGGATCCAGATGCAGGAGAGTAATTGGACTGGTTGGATGAGTGAATTGAGCACGAAAATCTGTCCAGAGGGTACGGTAGAGTTGTTCGGGAATACCAGTTTCCACGATTACTTGGTCAATGGATTGGGGATAGATTCGGGGATGGTCCAGCGAAATCAGAGGGAGCTGAAAGAATTTTAAAGAAAATTTACTTAATTGATTTCTTTACCATATTCATGACAGTTGCCTGCAATACCATCGCTGCTGTTGTCTCCAACGGGTTCGCAGTGGGCGATATCAGAAGCTGTGGTAGCTTTTCAGAACTCAAGAGAATCGTTGGAAACCCATTCGTCACACTTGGCCGTTTTCCTCCGCGTACACAATTCGTTTCATGTTTACAGAAGACGTCAAATGAGCTCATCGCGTTGTTCCAGACAAATCCCAGTGTGGCACTTCGTCGTACTGAACCCCAGCTAAAAAGTTTTAATAAAAGCGTGTTTCAAGATGCACAGAATAAAGCTTTCGTTTCGGTCGGACCGCTGACCAAGCCGAGCCAATTCGTGCATTTGTGCGTCAACATTGCTACGTACGCAAACACTCTCTGGAATGTTGACGTGCAAATGCACGAAGTCAGTCAGCTCGGTCGGCTGTAGGTCGTCTGGGTCGGCGGTCGGTCGATTGACCGAATTTCCTGACCGAATGGAAACCTTAGCACAGAACTTACGAAACTCCACTAGTTGACATGAAATTTACAGCGTTGCCTTCCTCATCAGTGCTCACAATTCGAGAGAATGGAACCTGTTTTCTCTGAAAAAAAACAATTACCGTATGTCCCCCAATATAGCTTAATTATCTCAACTCCTGTGAAGAGAATAAAAAAGAAAAATTGCCTCTGTAAGAGAAGCCGCTCGAACCTTCAACTTTAAGCTCAATTATCTCGATTTCTATAAAAGATACAAAAATTTTGTCAACTGATAAACTGTTTATCATAACATCATCAATTTTTTATCAGTTTTCACATTTTTGATATCTCTTATACGAAAGAGGTAATTGAGTTCAAAGTTGGCGGTTTGGGTGTTCCTTCTGCTTTTGCTTACTTGTTGTTGTTGTGATTCTACTTGCTCTCCTGGTTTGAACTCTGGAGGCGTTATCCATTCTTCTATTTTCGGCTTGACTTCAGGTTCGAATAGATCATCACCAACGAAAGACTTCATTTGATTGGCTTTTTGAAGAAGTCTCACAAAATCGGTATAGTACTCCAGGATGCTTTCAGGGTTGGAAGAGTAGGAATCTGAAGCTTTCTAAAATTTTGAGTCAATCTCTAATGATGAAAATTACCTGTGATGTTCTGGAAGACCTTCTTTAGAATCGGAAAGTGGTACGGTAGATGGGGCCCGGCTACAAACTGATCTCCCACTTTCAACGTCTCGGCTCTTGTCACAATGCAATTGTAGGTCTCCAAGTCGTGTCTCGATATCAGTCCTCCTCTACTTTTCATCTCATCAACTATAGTCTTCGAAAAATGTCCTCCATAGAAATCATGTTCCGCATGTACTGATTCTTTGAGTTGTTTCAGAAAATCTTCATATTCCAGATTCCGAAGCACGACGCCTTCTCTTGAAGTCTGATTCAAAAAGTTCCCGAAACTTCTTTCATGGAGAACATGATTTTTTCTGGAATCAAAAGCTTGTGAGAGTACTCTATCCACTCGAATTCTGCCACTTTTCGATAGTTCGAGAGTTGGCTCTATCAGCGATTTCCATGAGACTTTTCCACTTCCAAACTGTTTATAGGCTGTCCAAAGAGTAGATATCCATCCAGGGACTCCCATTGAAGAATATCCAATGTGAGCAATTGTTGGGTTGATTACAAAGGTGTTCTGGTTAGCAGTTTTGGGTGCACGCTCCCTTCCGTCTATCACAAATGTTCCGTTCTTCTTTCTGGAATTATCTTGTAAGAATGTGCTTTTATGATTTTCTAGGCCACTGTAGTTGATGGTGTAGAAATGGTCTAACATGCACCTGATGTGTTTTCTAGGCCATTTTAGCACGGTTGCCTAACTTTTGCAAGCCGAGTTTTTAGGCCACTATAATAAATGAACTAGAAATTGTCTGATATTCCCATGGTGTGCTTTCTGGGCCATTTTAAAATGGTGTCCTAACTTTTGCAAGTTGAATTTTCTAGGCCACCAACTTTAATGGTTCGAAAGTTAAGTTCTTTCAAACAAAGTTTTGAAGAAGTTCAAAATCAGCCGTTTTCGAAAAATGCCATTCGAAAAAACACACACTGCTAGAGACAGCTAATCAACTTACTTGGAATGCACCAACATGACGGCGCCAAATCCAGGTCCAGTTGAATGTGGATGAACTGCAGAGATACAGAATTCTGAAGCGATGGTTGCGTCGATAGCGTTACCACCAGATTCGTAAATTTTTCTAAAAACATGGACTCTTTGGAATTTCCAAACTTTGTAAGACTCACTTTCCAATGTCACTACATTCCTGATGATGAGTGATAATAGCGAACTTGGAGAATTTCTCTGATCTGCTTCTCACTGGACGACGATCCCATATGATTCTCGTAAGGTTTCTCGGTTCCGGAGTGGTAAGTAGGTCTGGAGAAGAAGTGACGATAGGGTCTACAGAAGGTGTCATGGTTGGTTCTGGTGTTGTAGTCGTCGTCGGAGCCATCGTTGTCTCCTCATACTCTTCCACCTGCACATCTCCTATATCCTCCTCCAGCTCCAAAGTTAAGTCTGTCATCTCATCAGACTCCTCTGACGCTGATGCCTGGGTCAATTCATCTGAATCCAAGTACTCATCAGGTGTAGTCGTAGCTTCTTCGAGTATCATAGGCTGCGTTGTCACTACACTTGTAGTCGTCGTCGGTGCTTCTGTCGTGGTAGTTGTCGTAGTGGTGGTGGTGGTAGTGGTGGTGGTAGTGGTTGAAGTTGTGGTAGTGGTTGGAGTAGTTGTGGTCGGCTTCTCTGTAGTCGTGGTCGTGGTCAATGGCGTTGTAGTAGTTGTAGGAGGAGGTGTAGTGGTGGAAGTTGTGGTTGGCTGAAAATAAAGCATTATTTTTGCTTCCCAGCTTTCAAGGTAATTCGAAAGATCGCACCTCTTCGGTGGTTGTATGTTTCGTAGGTGAAGCTTTGGTTGTTACAGGAGCATTGGTCGAGTTCAGAAGCACTAGTATTGTGGCATTGGTGGTCAGTATGGATGGCTTATCTGGTTCTCCAGTCTTTCGGCTTACAATCGGAACTATCTGAAACTGAATATCCCGTTTGTGAGAGCCACTCTCTTGAAGAACTTTTGGCGAGGTTACTTTTTTGTTGGACAGTTTGTGCCGTTCTATGTCATGACCTAATTTTTTTCTAGGTCATGACCTAGTTTTTTTCTAGGTCGAGGCCTCATTTTTTTCTAGGTCATGACCTAATATTTTTCTAGGTCATGACCTAATATTTTTCTAGGTCATGCCCTAATTTTTTTCTAAGTCATGCCCTAATTTTTTCTAGGTCATGATCTTATTCTTTCTAGGTCATGATATAATTTTTCTAGGTTACGATCTTATTCTTTCTAGGTCATGATATAATTTTTCAAGGTCATGGCCTAAATTTTTTTTCTAGGTCATGACCTTCTTTTTTCTAGGTCACGATCTTATTCTTTCTAGGTGATGATATAATTTTTCTAGGTTACGATCTTATTCTTTCTAGGTCATGATATAATTTTTCAAGGTCATGACCTAATTTTTTCTAGGTCATGTCCTAATTTTTTTCTAGGTCATGCCCTAATTTTTTCTAGGTCATGATCTTATTCTTTCTAGGTCATGATATAATTTTTCTAGGTCATGGCTAATATTTTTCTAGGTCATGACCTAATTGTTTTCTAGGTCATGGCCTAAATTTTTTTCTAGGTCATGACCTTCTTTTTTCTAGGTTAAGATCTTATTCTTTCTAGGTCATGATATAATTTTTCAAGGTCATGGCCTAATTTTTTCTAGGTCATGACCTAATATTTTTCTAGGTCATGCCCTAATTTTTTCTAGGTCATGATCTTATTCTTTCTAGGTCATGATATAATTTTTCTAGGTTACGATCTTATTCTTTCTAGGTCATGATATAATTTTTCAAGGTCATGGCCTAATTGTTTTCTAGGTCATGGCCTAAATTTTTTTTCTAGGTCATGACCTTCTTTTTTCTAGGTCACGATCTTATTCTTTCTAGGTGATGATATAATTTTTCTAGGTTACGATCTTATTCTTTCTAGGTCATGATATAATTTTTCAAGGTCATGACCTAATTTTTTCTAGGTCATGTCCTAATTTTTTTCTAGGTCATGCCCTAATTTTTTCTAGGTCATGATCTTATTCTTTCTAGGTCATGATATAATTTTTCAAGGTCATGGCCTAATTTTTTCTAGGTCATGACCTGATTTGAAAAACTTTCACTCACATCTACATGAACATTCTCATTGCTTTGAGTTTTGCCTTTTCCTTTCCTTCTCGTCTGCTCTTTCCACGTTTCATCGTCCTCTTCACTTTCTTCTTTCACCAACGACGCCGCCTCCTTTTTCTTGCCTTCTTCTTCTTCTAGAGCATGTTTTTGAGATAGGTAGACGTCTCGAGTGGTGAAGATAAAATAGAATAAAAGAATCGTTAGTAGAAGGAATAAGACGACGAATACGGAGAAGAGCCAGGGAAGTCCTCTGAAAATTGTGGGATTTGGTTTTTGGGTAAAAACAGAATTCATTTATGAACCAAGGCTACTTAAAGTGTTAGATGAACTCAAATAGGTTACCCATCATCTCCATAACAAACGCTGAAATATTTTTTTTTCGGACTTTTCTAGAGCCATTGCACCGTACCTCTCTCGAATATCAACGAGCTCATCCGAAGGCCGATGTCGTAGTTTGCGAGGTCGCATTGTTCGTGCGCATTCGAATCACCCGATTCTTCTGAATTTGAAAAAAATTGAATGGGGTAAAGGGAAGTGATCTGAGCAATGAGGACGCATAATTTATTGTGTTGCTTTGCACACGGATTACACAACACCTTGATTACGACAGGAGGATCGGGGAAGAAAAGGAGGAGATATCCCCAGGAGTAACAACTAAATGAACATAGGAACAGAACACGATTCCGAACGACATATATTATTATTGCTGTGCTGTTGAATATGAGATGCCAAGAAGTCAGTGAAAAGTTTAAATCATCAACAAATTGACGATAATTTTCCGAGACTGCAGGGCCGGAAGATTTATGACCTTCATGAAAAAAGGGCATAAATCTTCAAGGATTCAAGGAAGCGAGATAAATAACAAGAAAGAAATTCTGGGAAACGTAAAAGTTGTTTGATCGAATGATAGAAACATTATTTTGAAGCCTTCTGAGAAGAGCTTGACGAGGGTCTGAATGAACAAGAACTACCGTAAATTATCTACATAATAAAAGCGCGCCTTATATGTAGTTCAATTTGAGCTCAATTATCTCAATTCCTGTGCAAGTTATCATAAATGAGTCACATGATAAAATGTTTATGCTATTATGATAAACAATTTATCAGTTGACCAATTTTTTGTATCTCTGACAAGAAGCCAGAAAAACCGGCTCAAAGTTAGGGAGCCTTCTATTACAGGTTTTACGGTATCAATTTTTACGCAGGGCAGTTTTGAGCAAGACTAGGACGAGCAAGATTTGATTTTCAAAATGATATTTTTCCAAAATTATTTGTTTTCTATAAAAATGTTTCCTTATTAGTTTTTTTGATACAGCAAATGTTCCACCTTTTGTATAGTTTTTTTTTAGCTAACCTGCAAAATAAACAATACGATTTCTCTCAAAAATTCCAGAACACACACACACAAGAATTGATACTGATAGACAATAGGTAAAAAGATTGGTATTTTTTATATCTCAACAGTCTCCAATAATAAAAACAAAATCAGTGAGAGAGGAACAATTTTCACACATCCCGGTCAATGCAGTTAATAAAAATCGCTGTAATGCATCAGTTGGGACCAGAAAAAGAGAGAGGGAATAGAGAGAAACAAAATAAAATACATTCGGTTAGCACACACGACTTGTTGATCATAGAGACGTCAGTTGGTGATGGTCGCGGCAATTTGGAAGGGATAACCAGGTAGGAGAAAGATGGAGAAAAGAAGGACCACTCGCACCCACAAAACTATTTCTCTTTCTTCTTCTTATTCTATCGACCACCCGGAGGAGAGAATGAGAGTACTCATAAGTTTGACATCTCTATTGACATTTCAAAACCACTTTTGTTTGAAAATCCCGCACATTTTGACGAAATTTATGACTTATTGTGAGAAAAAGATGTGTGAGCTTCCGCTTGGGAACGAGGTAATTGTTGGGAATTGGGTTGGGAGAATCATAGAACATGGGGAAGAGAAAAAGGGAAACGTTTTCAAACGAAAATTTTGAGATTTTTCGAATTCTCAAAAATCAAAATTGTACAAGAATGGGTCCCCAAAGACTTGTCAATTCTTTATGAGTTCCATCAAAAAGCTATGGAAGAAGGGTGTGATTTTTGATCCACGTCCCAATTGTCAAGCCAATCGACTACAGATGATGGACCACGACAACATGATGAAGGATAACGGAAGTCAACGAAAAACCAACGTCAATCCGGATCACCGGAAAGTTTTTTAATCATAAATTGTTTTTTTCTACTATTTTTACTGTATGTATTACTATATGTATATACTGTATGTATTAGTGTGTTACTGTATGTATTTAAGTTTTTTAATCACAAATTTCATTTCCTACAATTTAATATTCCAGGTATGTTGGTTTTTTCCCTGAGGATTTTGATCTCGACGAACGTTTTGTTGAAATAAAGCGAATCACGGACGGAAAAAGAGCGTTTCTTATGGCTGATGGTTACCATGTCAAACTTTTTGTTCACAGAAATTGACTGTTCCTCTAATGATTCCCATTACTTTTTCAAGCTAGAAATTCGAGTCTTTCAAAAGTAGATTTTAGGATTCAGAAGTTTATAATCTGTATGAAAGTTCAGTAATTTTTTTTTATTTTATCCGGGACTTCATATTTAATGTCGCTCTTGTTTCTTTTAGTTTCTTCTGGACACTATTGTTCATTACTTTTATGTATGATTTAAATGCATTTAAATAATAATAAAACCCTCCTTTATTTGTTGGCTGAAAACTTGAAATTCTGAGGTCTCGATATTCAGATAACACAAAAATCTGTTACAGAAAACACCTGAAACTCAATCATTTTCAAAACAGAAAACTCTAAAATTTTTCAAAATCTGAAACACTGAGTTCGTGAAAGTTGGTCCGCAATCTTTATCATTTTGTGCCTTTGTGAGGTGGAACCAAGAAAACAGTACAACAATTTATGAAACATGATCTAATCTGAATCTTATGAATCTTGTGAATTAAGATACAATCCAGATTAAAGCTGATCATATCTTGTTCAATCTCTTACAAAAATCGATCAGATAAAAATCAAGATAATGAGCAAAGTTTTACTACCACATGTCAGCTGGAAGTCGTCGACGCCAACTCATTATCTGATTGTATTCTCAGAAGATTGGAACAGACACATGTTTATTCGATTGTTCCTCTTTTTTTTCATTTTTGTTATCATACGAAAAAACTGCTTACCACCTGATGCGAAATGGATCCTCTTCTTCTCTTACCCATTTCTTCTCCTACCGTATCCCTCACTCAATTTTCCATTTGTTATTTTTATTAATCGCCCTATCATGGTTTCCTAAATGTAATACCTTCTTCTAAGTAAATGTAATTTTCACTGAACATGATTTTTCTCGATACAAAGATTTCGAGAGCTCAAGATTTTCAACTATTGGAACGTGTCTATAAAAGTCAGATACAGCTCCGATTCGGTAATTAATAAATTGAGCTCCGGATAGCCAGCGCCTTGTTCTTAACCCTAACCTTAGGATTTATGACCTCCTTATCACTTTCACATTACTGTTGAAAAGGTAAGCCGACTGCTTGTCGGCGAATGTCATGAGTCACTATGAGATGCTTATAATTGGGTTATAAAATTAAGTCGGAACTCTTTGAGGGCTTTTGTTGGCTAACTTGGAAGGAGGTGTGTATAGTCAAATACATAGTGGAGAGACTGATTCAAACTCTTTTTTTTTTGGCTTTCGGACTCTCTTATCATTTTGGAGTTACCGTAATTTCTATAATAGAAGCCCGCCCCACCCAAACCGTAAACTGTCAGCTTTAATCATTGCGATTTTTAGGAAAGATATTAACATTTTGTCAACTGATAAATTACTTATCATAATACCACCAACATTTTATCAGTTGACAACTTGTTCATATTGTTCACAGCAATTGAGATCATTGGGCTCAAAGTTGACAGTTTCGGTTGGCTTTTGTTAGAGGAAATACGGTATTCTTGATTTTTCAGTTAGTCAGAAGTGAATCCAACGATGAATGCTGTTGAGAATAGTTTTGATACTTAAAGGGGTGGCCTTCTATTAAAGTGATTACGGTACATCGAGAATCGAGATTGAGACATTCCACACATTATTTTATAATATAATCTTAAAATTCTTCAGAATCATCCTCCCTTTCAGACCCAAAACTTTGTGATGAATCCACATTCTTCATGGCTAAAATTTCACCAAATAGAGCGTTTGCCCAATCAATTCAACAATGGTAATGTTCAGCCAAACCATATTCCTAACGGGTTAGATTCGCAAAATCAATTGATGGCACATCAAGGTTTCTTGACCTCGCAAACTCATATTGCTCACGTACATCATCAGCATCCAGAAGCAAGTAAAAATAATTGTGGCCAATTCTTGGCTAACAAAGATAACTTCCCAATAAATATTGATCAACCTAACATGACTTCGGAACATATCCAGAGATCCAACAACAACGTTGCTACTCAGAATTCCATTCCCCAAGTTTGCCATTTTGATCAAACCAATGGAATAACCACAAGTGCGAATGCACATAATGGATACCAATTTCCACCATATGGAGCTTTAGAAAAGCATCAAGGTTATCCTGGAGGCACAAGTAAAGTGGTGAAGAACTGTGGGCAGAATGGAAATTTTAGAGGCAATGTTCATTTTCATAATGGTTAGTTGACTTCAGGACGAATTCTCTGAAAATATTAATTCAGCTCATCAATTCCACGTTGCATCAGCGAACCATTCAATTGATCAAACAAGCCAATTGATTCATCCTCATCAACGTATTGGATACCATGATGTACTAGGTAATCAATACGACCAACTGAATCAAAGTAATAAGAACCAACTAGTGGGCAACCGACAACATCTTCCAATGGTCTTCAAACGAGGGCCTATTTTTGTGGACCTCACAAGTGATGACGAAAACGAGCAAACGGTTCCTCAGGCGCAGCCGGTTCTACAAGACAAAGGAGGTTTGAATGGGCTGCCCAATCATCAGTTTTCAAACCAAAAGAGTGGAGGAATCGGTAATAAAGAAGTCGATCATCAAGGTTAGTTTGATATTCTGGAGATTGGAATTCTCTATATTTTCAGCTATTCAGCCAGCTAATGGTACTTTGGAAAATAACGCCAGAATGAATTTGAACCCAAATATCAGGAGCTATTTCCAACCAACCCATCCACATCCTCTTTTGAATAGTAATCAGTTTTCCACCCAAGATTTCGAATCCAAGAACCAGTCTGTTGCTCATAAAAGCATTCTAGGATCAAATTCCGAACTTGGGCATCAGATTCATCATGTCCATCAAACTGAAGAAACAAACCACTGGAACTTCTCCAGAGGAGCCCAACCATGTCAAGACCATTTTCCTGGCCACTTCAATCAGAAAGTCCATGGATCAATCCTTGGTGAAAATTATGCACACCACTCACAATCTGATAGGCAAGGACATCATATACCGAGTCTACATCATCAAGGACATATGCCTAATCATGCTCCATTCCATAGAAATGATCCAGGTCATCATCTAGGATTTGTTGGCCATCTCGCAAACAAAGAGCCATATCAGTTTAGCCAGCAAGACCAACTTTGTGTCAATGAGCAACATTTTGGACACAGACTTCACAAAAATATCCATCAGAGTTTTGAGCAGAACAATCCCGACTTTGGAGATGGGAATATAATACAGAATGAAGCCCTAGCAGGTCAACCAAAACATGGACTTTCTCCTGATCAATTGAACCAACCTTCTCCAGGAACTCAGCCTTGCGCAGTTTTGAATTACAGTAAGCTGCCATTTTCATATTCGAAAAATCTAACGTAGTATTCAGATCAAAGTCAAAATCCATCCCAGAATCAGAGAGCAGAATTTGATTTCTCTGTATCTACGAATTCGTCAGAGTCTGAACCAAAAACACCGAGTTCCGCTCTTCCAACAGATATTTCTTCTATAGAAACCGAGATACAAATTGAGAAAATCTGCCGCAATTGTGGATCGAAAAACAAGAAGAGGTTTGAAAATAGGACAATGCTGTGCAAGTGAGTTTTTCTAGAGAAGTTACATTAAAACGACAAAAATTTTAGTACTTGTGGAATGTACAAACGTCGTACAGGGAAACATAGACCCGAGGAATGTTGGAAGCGGAGAACAGGTGATGTTCAAAAAGAGGAAGATGATGATTCTCCTGGATGGGTAAAACACTGAGATATTTCAGGAGTTTTTAAGTCCACTGTTTCAGAAAAAACTTACAAAATGTGTGAATTGTGGGGAAGCTCGTAGAAGACGTGCTGCTTTTGAGCGCGAATACAGATGCTCGTAAGAGATACTTACTTATGAAAAAGCATACATTTTTTGATTTCAGAAAATGCAATGCATACAAACTGAAATTCAAAAGGGAGCGACCGAAACATCTATGGAACAATGCCCAGTATCAGAAGAAGTCAGATTATGTGAGTTTGAAAAATTTTAGATTTTTGGAATGTTTTAATGAATTACAGAAAAAGAAGGAAGTCCCAATTAGTGGATTAGGTGGTCATCCTCCCTATCAACCGTCTGCAGCCATATCCCAAGATGCTTTTGGAGCAATCATAAAGCCTCCGAGCTGTATGAACTGTGGAAAACCATGCACCAATTTCCCGGAAAATTGGCAGAAGCCAGAGTGCGGGTGAGCTTGAAAAATTTGTCCAAAAACTATTAAGAACTATATTTCAGTCCATGCATCTTCTACAAAAACAAAAAAAGTGTTAAAGTGTCTGGTAGAACTAATAACTGATTTTCATAACCTCGTGGGTTCTGTGTTTTCAACTTACAATTAGTTGCTACAGATTTTTACAAATACGAATCTTGTATTGTTGTTCTAATAACGCTCAAACGTTCAGAATAAATTTTTCGGGAAAAAATGTTCTTATTAAACAGCTGGAAAGTGGAGAAAATTTATGTAGTTGAATAGGAAAATAAGAGATGGGAAAGGAAAAGAGAGTGGACCAGTTTGAGAGAGAAACCCGAAAGAAAACTCGAGAACATTTGAATGTTGACAAAAATGAAAAAAAAAGAGATTCAGTTCCAAAATTTAGGTTATATGAAAAATCGATTAATTCCATTCATCGACGTCATTGTTTCACTCCTGGGTGACTGGAGCGACAACTGGACGGCGTCTTCTCTTGATTGTTGGCTTGTTCCACAGAGTAGCTGGGCGTTTGACTCCCTTGGTACGCTCGTAGAGATTGCAAGAACTGAAAATTTTTATTATAATGATCCCATCATTTGAAAATTGTTCTTACTTGCACTCTGGCACTCCTTGCTCGTTTCTTCTCCACAATTTGGTTTCACGAGTTCCACAGTTTGAGCAAGAAGTGTTCAAATGCATTGTCGACACTTTTGGAACCTTCTTCTTTGTGAATTTTCTTTTTGGAGGTGGTGGTGAAGTAGTGGAGAAATTGTAATCGTTTACTGGTGGTGCTGGAAATCCATTCATTCCATTGACAAAGTTTCCATTTACTTCGTTAAAATCGACATCTGGCGACGAGTTCGAAGAACTGTCCTGTCTGTGAATCTGTGTCATTGGAATCGGATGTGGTTGGAACTGGTCTTGTTGGAATCCGAATTGGAAGTTTTGCTGAAATCCTGAATCCATAGTTTGTTCAGGCATCATTTGGAAGTCCATCGTTGGAAACTGTTCAGCCATTGGAGGGAACTGTTGATGACCTGCAAAATATTAGAACATTTTTTGAAAACATTTTATGAACTTCTCAAACCCAGGAGCTTAAGAAAAAGTTGTTACGATATTGTCGTAAACTAGATTACTTACCATAAAACATCATTCCATCGTTCGGTGGTCCCATTGCATCTGATCTAAATTGTTGATTTGTCATCATGTTATTATAATCCATAGGAATTCCAGGGGATGGAGTACCGTAACCCATATCAAAGCCTTGAGAATGGAACATTGGATCGATAGGAACAGTGTAATTGGAATTGGTCGACGAAGAAGAAGAAGCGAAAGATTGAGAGTACATATTCTTACTCGGTATTCGGTTAAGAATGATTTAGAATAACCGGACCTAACACGTCGACTGGAAAGGGGCGGGGCTTACCACGAGTATACTATTCCTTATTCAGATCCGCTTTTTGAGAGGTCCGATGGTTTATAGTCATAGGCGGTTTGTCTTACAAACTGTATATTTCAGGATACTCATTCTCATTCATCTTACCGACTTTTTCTCCTGGGAAGAGGGGTCTGAAATGTTTGAAGTCATCAGGAGAAACCTTCAGGTTAATGAAATCTGAAATTTTATTAAACTAGGCTTTCTGGAAATGATTGAACAAACGATTTCTTTATCTCATTGATGCTAACTTGCAGGAAACTGAAAAGAATTTGATCAGAATGGCGATAAAAATGAAAGAGATATAAGACGGTTGAAATTTGAAGAATTTTTTTCGCATATAGAGAAACAGCTTGAGTTGATGATTTTCTGTCTGAAAACTTAGTAAACTAGCAGAAAAACTAGCAGAAACCAGATTTCCCATAATCATAATCTGTTGATGCTTCAAAATATAAAAGGTGATATAAATGTTTGAGATCCTAATTCCCCAAATTTGCTAAAATAAATTTTTAAGGATTAGTTTTAGAAATTTAGAACGTCTAGAATATCTAAATTTTTTTTTTTTTTTGAGAGTTTGAGAATCGGACAATTTCAGGAGTTTTTTGTCGGGTTTTTTTTCTTTCTTCATAGTTTCTAAGTTCATAATAAAAATACACCCTTTCTTTTCTAGGGGTTTACAGGTGTTGTAAGCAGGAGCAGAAAGGTTTAGTCCCGGAGAAGTGAAAACGGACTGTCAGTCAGATTTATCAAAGTTAACAACACAGTCAACTATAGCTTTAACTATTTCTCTCCGGTTTTGAGATTCGACCGTTTTACATGAAGCCTGGAGATTGTAGCCGCCGGTAGGCGGCGTAAATCGACTGGTAATAAGTAAGTAGACTAAGTAGAAATATTTTCTCGTACCCCATATCAGTCACAATCAAGAATCGAACTAAAGAAGGTTGTTTGAAAAGATTTATTGGCATTCTGAAATTAAAAAAAAAGATTTATTGACATTCCATAATTTGTTTTTTTTCCATATTTGCGCACTTAGAATTTCAAGTTTTTAGCCAACAAATAGATGATGTTTTCATTATTATTATTAGGATACTTTTGAAACATGCAGAAAATTAAAGAACAGTTTTGCCAAGGAAAAAAATGAAAGAAACAAGAAGGACATTAAAAATGAAGTCTCGAATAAAAGAAGAAAAAGAGTTGAATTTTCAAACATGTTGCGAAGTTTGGAATTGGACAACATTTTTGAAGACCCGAAATTCTACTTTGGAATAGTCAGAGGAATTATTTGAGAAAAAAAAAATATTATTCCGGTTTAATCAATTTTTGTGAACAAAAAATCTGAAATAGGAAACACCAACAGAAAGGAACGCTCTTTTCCCGTCTGTGATTCGTTTAATTTCAACAAACTCATGACCAAGATGATACACTCTGGAGATTGGACCAACATACCTGAGACATTAAATAGTAGGGAAAGATAATTGATGATTAGAAAACGTACGGTATTTCAATAACGTATTGAGCTGGTCTCTTTTCTGGTTCATTCGGATCGTATTCCTCAAATTCTATCGACTGACGTATCAGGTCTACATTTATTCTTTTCCGTGTAATAATGTATAAAGTCTCCAGATTATGATAAGCTTCGTTTGAAATCCATTTTTGAAGAAATGGAATGAGATCTTGTTCAGTTACGGTAGCGAGTGTCAAAAACATTTTTCTACCGACGAAATTCTGAATACGGAAAAAATTGAACAGTTAAATTGAAAATTCAAAAAAAACATTACGTGAAAGTAATCCGGTCCGGATCGATCTGCAACAACGTTTTGAACTTGAAAAAATGGAGAATTTTTCGGTAGATCTCCAACAATTTTCGAATGGACAATTAGGCTGTGATGGTCGGAATATGTAGTCAAAACGTTTTTTAAAAATTGTGGATCTACAGTTTCATCCTTTATCTGTATTTTGGAAACATTTGTGATGTTTGGCAGTGGTCCTCCACATTTCATTGATATAATCAAGTCGTAAGTATCGGAGTAGTGAAATATTGAATTTATATGATCTTGACACGCTTTCTGAACTAACATTGGGTCGTTGGCACATTTAATTATGTGTTGAATACTTCCGTCTTCCATGCACAACATCCTGAAAAAACTCACTTTGTATTTGCTTTGGAACCATGTCCGAACTTCACAGTAAACTTTTTTTCGATTTCAATTTAGTAACATAGACATTGAGTAATTTAGTAACATAGACATTTCAATTTAGTAACATAGACATTTCAATTTAGTAACATAGACATTTGATAGAATTTGAGGAATACGATCCGAATGAACCAGAAAAGAGACCAGCTCAATACGTTATTGAAATACCGTACGTTTTCTAATCATCAATTATCTTTCCCTACTATTTAATGTCTCAGGTATGTTGGTCCAATCTCCAGAGTTTATCATCTTGGTCATGAGTTTTTTGAAATTTAGTCCAGCCAACTGATTTATCACTAACAATCATTTTCTGTATAGTGCTCGCATTACAAACCTAGATCATATCTATGTCACACTTTCATTTTTATCGCCATTCTGATCAAATTCTTTTCAGTTTCCTGCAAGCTAACATCAATGAGATAAAGAAATCGTTTGTTCAATCATTTCCAGAAAGCCTAGTTTAATAAAATTTCAGATTTCATTAACCTGAAGGTTTCTCCTGATGACTTCAAACATTTCAGACCCCTCTTCCCAGGAGAAAAAGTCGGTAAGATGAATGAGAATGAGTATCCTGAAATATACAGTTTGTAAGACAAACCGCCTATGACTATAAACCATCGGACCTCTCAAAAAGCGGATCTGAATAAGGAATAGTATACTCGTGGTAAGCCCCGCCCCTTTCCAGTCGACGTGTTAGGTCCGGTTATTCTAAATCATTCTTAACCGAATACCGAGTAAGAATATGTACTCTCAATCTTTCGCTTCTTCTTCTTCGTCGACCAATTCCAATTACACTGTTCCTATCGATCCAATGTTCCATTATCAAGGATTCGATATGGGATACGGTACTCCATCCCCTGGAATGCCTATGGATTATAACAACATGATGACAAATCAACAATTTAGATCAGATTCAATGGGACCACCGAACGATGGAATGATGTTTTATGGTAAGTGATCTAGTTTACGACAATATCGTAACAACTTTTTCTGAAACTAGCAACCTTTGTCTTCTAAGTCTTGGGTTTGAAAATAATTCAAAAAACACATTTATAATATTTTGCAGGTCATCAACAGTTCCCTCCAATGGCTGAACAATTCCCAATGATGGATTTTCAAATGATGCCAGAACAAGCTATGGATTCAGGATTTCAGCAAAACTTCCAACTCGGATTCCAACAAGACCGTTTCCAACCACTTCCCCATCAGATTCCAATGGCTCAGTCTGATATAATTCATAGACAGGACAGTTCTTTGAACTCGTCGCCAGATGTCGATTTTAACGAAGTAAATGGAAACTTTGTCAATGGAATGAATGGATTTCCAGCACCACCAGTAAACGATTACAATTTCTCCACTACTTCACCACCACCTCCAAAAAGAAAATTCACAAAGAAGAAGGTTCCAAAAGTGTCGACAATGCATTTGAACACTTCTTGCTCAAACTGTGGAACTCGTGAAACCAAATTGTGGAGAAGAAACGAACAGGGAGAGCCAGAGTGCAAGTAAGTTCAATTTTCAAATGATCGTTATAGTTTCTATAAATTTTCAGTTCTTGCAATCTCTACGAGCGTACCAAGGGAGTCAAACGCCCAGCTACTCTGTGGAACAAGCCAACAATCAAGAGAAGACGCCGTCCAGTTGTCGCTCCAGTCACCCAGGAGTGAAACAATGACGTCGATGAATGGAATTAGTCATCTTTTTATATAACCTAAATTTTGGAACTGAATCTCTTTTATATTTTTGTCAATCTTCAAACGTTCTCGAATCTTCTTTCGGGTATCTCTCACAAACTGGTCCACTCTCTTTTCCTTTCACACTTCCCTACTCAACCAAAAATGTAATACTTCTTTCAGTCATTTTTCCATTTTTTAAAATGCTTTCTGAATCTAAAACCGTTTTCTGATAATAAATTTTCATGCGCTCGAACTTGTTTCCCTTCCTTTCTTTGACTCCAGAAACTCAGTCTTGAGAATTCGAAACCAATACATTTTCCGATTTGTGTCCTCGAGAATATCACAACCAGAGAGTTTTCCTCATAAGTGGACAAATTCCGGGAATTGTTTCCTGAAATGTTGTTGAAGCGGATTTTTTGAACAAACTCGAATGGAAAGATACATTGATAGTAGAATTGAAATGATAAGAATGGCGATGAAAATTAAAATTATCACATGAACTAGAACGAGGTTGGAATGCGAGCATTATACAGAAAATGGGAGATAAATCAGTTGGCTGGGTCAAATTTCAGGAAACTGTACAATTATTGTTGGAATTTCTAGACTGGTTTTGATGAGGGACTCTGTTATACTCCTCCTGCTGAAGTGATCGGGCGAGTGCTTCATCTCCCGCCGTTCTTGCCTGAGACGAGCAGGGATTCATTCGCGATCGGGCGATTGATGTGAATCTGGAAATTATGATGATGATAGTTTGAAAATTGAGATAAAGCTTTATTCTTTTTTGAAACCAGAAATAAAAGTTCAAAACTGTTCTATATCTTCTTTATGCATCATTCGAGATACAAAACGATCGACACGATACAGACCCATTTTTAGTCTGCAATTCTTTTCTCGCTTTTAGAGGGAAGGGAAAAACTTACGAGTCAGTCCAAGAGGCGGCATTCTTCTTCTGTTGCATTTTGTATTCTTCCGACTTCCGCTCACAACTGTGGTCTCGTTCGTGTCTATGAGAAAGACAGTAGTTGAATCTGCATTTCGAGCAGTTCATGGCCACTAGCTCCTTCTTCCGGCACTTTGGAACTGAGCAGGCATTCGTGTAGACTTTTGATTTCTTGGTTTGACAGTTGTTTTGAATATGCTCATTGACCTGTAAATAATGATTTATGTTATTGAAAAAATGACACATGACATACTTGATAATCGACATTTCCATCTTTTGGTGTCGGTACCGGCTTCTCACATATCGGACAGATGGGAACTTGAACTGACTGCAAGTATATACAATTATTTATTTTCTGATTTAAAACAAAACTCACTATTCTCGACCCAGTCGGACAGTTGTGAGCTTCAAATGTGAAGTGTTCTGAGCAATAGAAATGCGCACATCCGGAGCATTTGATAGGGAGGAAATCTATAAAAACGGATTTTATTATTTTATTTTATCACAACAACAGAAAAACTCACCTAGTCGATTACAAACTGCACTTTCACAGTGTTTTCCGAGATTCGGGAACTCTGCCATTGTTGAATTGGGAAAAATGGGTTCGAGGGATGTCTAACTGAGGCTTATAAAGGATAGAAATGATGACAAAGCGAGGTGGAAATTTCGAGAAGGAACCAGAAACTCGAATTATGAAATTAATTGGGTTTATCGATTTTTCGAGCTTGCCAGTTGGTTTTAGGGTCAATCGAAAGAGAAAAAAATTAGAAATCTTATGTGAAGCTTCTGAGAGTTCAATTTATCAGCTGACAAGGTCAATAGTGGATGCATCGTAACAGTATGACGTCACTAGTTTAAAGGCGCATGCTATTGACTCGGCACAAGGTCTCGCAACGACATTTCTCTGACTCCCCTCTCGCCCGCGTTTTTGATTTGTTTTTTGTTCATTTCGTCCCAAAACGTTTCGAATCTGCTCATTTAAACAGATTTCTTTTTTGCGCAGAGCGTCTTTTAGTATAATTGAGAATCTTTTTTAACAAAATCTGTATATTCTCTCTTGTTTTTCCCCCACTGATCCCCCGAATTTCCTCTGTTTCTCCCCTAACTTCTACCCTTCGCACGGTGTGACGCAAAATACTAAAAACCAGCTATTTTCGCCACACTTGGGTTTTATAGGGTATAAAACAACCGAATTTCCATCAAAATTTGGTTCTCTTCCATCCGTCAATTCTCGTTTGCTACTCGTTTACTCGGCGCTTCGAATCAAACTAAACTTTGTTATTCGACAGCCCGTCCTTTTGTTAAATCGGAAGACGAAGAGCCAAACGAGAGGTCTACTAATCGAAGTCGATATTTGTTTTCTCAGGAACCCTTAAAGGATCAAAAGTTTGCATTTCAACAACATATAAAGAACAAAATGGGAGATCGCGGATAGTAAGTTGCAACCATTCATAGATTTATCTCAATCGATTTTTTTTCCAGTTCAAGCTCAAGAAGTTATGGAGGTAGCAGCGGTGGCTACGGAGGATCCCGCAGTGGTGGCGGAGGTGGAGGCTACGGAGGTGGAAGCGGCGGATACGGAGGTGGTGGTGGATATGGCGGTGGCTACGGAGGAGGACGTGGTGGATATGGAGGCGGGCGAGGTGGATCGTCGAGCCGTGGAGGATCCAGCGGAGGATCGGCTGGTGGACGTCTTCGAGATATCGATTGGACTGCCGAGAACTTGCAGCCAATCCAAAAAGACTTCTATCACGAAAATGCCGCCGTTTCGCGCCGTGATCAGTACGAAATTGACCAATGGGTATCGGCCAATCAAGTTACTTTGGAAGGACGTGGTATCCCACGTCCAGTCTTCGAGTTCAACGAAGCCCCATTGCCAGGACAGGTCCACGAGCTTCTCTATGGAAAGTTCCAGAAGCCAACTGTCATCCAATCGATTTCTTGGCCAATCGCCATGAGCGGAAGAGACATCATCTCCATTGCCAAGACAGGATCAGGAAAGACCTTGGCCTTCATGCTTCCAGCTCTTGTTCACATCACCAAACAGCCACACCGTCAACGTGGAGAGGGACCTTCCGTTCTTGTCTTGCTCCCAACCCGTGAGCTTGCTCAACAAGTCCAAGAAGTCTCCATCGATTTCTGTCACTCCTTGGGACTCAAGATGACCTGTCTTTTCGGAGGAGCCTCGAAGGGACCACAAGCTCGTGATCTTGAGCGTGGAGTCGATATCGCTGTCGCCACTCCAGGACGTCTGCTCGATTTCCTGGACAACGGAACTACAAACATGAAGAGATGCTCGTACTTGGTTCTCGACGAAGCCGATCGTATGCTTGACATGGGATTCGAGCCACAGATCAGAAAGATCATCGGACAAATTCGCGTAAGTTGAGACATGATATTCTCCTGCATATCAAAGCTAATTTTTCAGCCGGATAGACAAACTCTCATGTTCTCCGCCACCTGGCCCAAGGAAGTTCGCTCATTGGCTTCTGATTTCCAAAAAGATGCCGCTTTCCTGAATGTTGGATCACTCGAATTGGCTGCCAACCATAACATCACCCAAGTCGTCGATGTTTTGGAAGAGCATGCGAAGCAGGCCAAGCTCATGGAGCTTCTCAATCACATCATGAATCAGAAAGAATGCAAGACCATCATCTTCGTTGAGACCAAGAGAAAGGCTGATGAACTGACCCGCGCCATGCGTCGTGACGGCTGGCCAACTCTTTGCATTCACGGAGACAAAAATCAAGGAGAAAGAGACTGGGTTCTTCAAGGTTTGTGATAAGGAAAAAAGGTAATGACTAGTTTTACTTTTTTCAGAATTCAAAGCCGGAAAGATGCCAATTTTGTTAGCTACCGATGTCGCTGCTCGTGGATTGGGTTAGTATATGCGCGCCTAAGTTAGAAAGGGTCAAATTTGAGATGTCACATGATCAGAAAGATCGATAAGAGGAGATGCTCTTTATGGTTCTTCTAGATGATCGAGTCATTCGTTATGGCCTGTTGGCCATGTAATATGTGATTTTTATTTGACCCTTTACAGTTGCACCAACATGATTTGCCGTGAGGATTTATCGGATTTCAAACGGATGATTTTGGAAGCGTCTCACGACGTTATCATATCAGACGTTGTGGATGTGTAGTTGCAGAGAGTACCTTCAACGCGGAGGTACTCTGTGAATGAGATCTACACATCGGAGAAAGCGGTTCGGCGCGCATGCCATCATTATGATTGACATTTGAAATTGGCGCTCTGGCTTGCGTATGCTGTTCCGACGACTCCAGTGTCTTCGTCGAGTTTAATCTCCTCTGGTTCCTTATTCCCCATTTTTAGAATTCTGGGTTCAGGTGCGTGAGTACGTATAACTTAGTTTGAGAGTTGTATCGGCGGTCTCCTTGTGGTGATTGCTCTCAACTTGGTGAACTAGGTTTTGCGCACCTGATGTTAAAAAACTAAAGCACTCGGAATGGAATGTTCTTCGGAATATTTGGAACTCAAAGAGGAGTGAATCGGCTTTTCACTATATTCGGTTCTCTCGTGTTTATAAATCTTGGTTCACCTGGTTGAGAGTCGCCAATTCGTATTCTTTGGATCTGACCAAGCAATCGTAAACCTAATATTTCAGATGTTGATGACATCAAGTTCGTAATCAACTACGACTATCCAAACAATTCGGAGGACTATGTTCACAGAATCGGTCGTACTGGACGACGTGACAAGAAGGTAAGCTTTGCATCGATTCATACTGATAGATAATATCTTGTTTTTTCCAGGGAACCGCTTACACCTTCTTCACCCATACCAACGCCTCAAAGGCAAAAGACCTTTTGAAGGTTCTCGACGAAGCCAAGCAAAACGTTCCACAAGCTCTCCGTGATATGGGCAACCGAAGTTATGGAGGTAGCAGCTCCAGAGGTCGTTACGGTGGTGGCGGCGGAGGAAAGCGTGGATACGGAGGAAACGACAACTTCGCTCCAAAGCGGCCACGGTGAGATTTATTATGCTAATGACAAATAAATATACAAAATTTCAGTTACGACAACGGAGGATACGGAGGAGGTGGCGGCGGACGTTGGTAAACGACATCTTTGCTCTCAGCAAGCTTCTAATATCCAGATCTCGTCGGTTTCACTGGAACTAAATTTTTCTATCTTTATCATCATACTTTACACCTTACCCCCTTGTTATTTTTTGAAGTACATTGCTTCACTTTATTTTTTAAAATCTCCCCACCCATCATTTTAATAATCTTTTTTTGTTTTATCTTTTTTCTTTAATTTTTCTTTTCTCTAAACTTTAGCTTCAAAAATAAGATAATTTTGTTTCTAAGGTTGTTTCATTGTCCCAGATCTTGTGAAGAAAATAAATACCGACATTGATGGAATGTCACTTTGTTGTGTTTTGGCTTCCTTCCTTTAGTCTTCCCTGTTTGTTCTTCCTCTTTTCTCTATTGTTGGCGCGAATGCTTGTTTATTATTTTTTGGGGAGCGACCTGTATCTTTTCGACGCCTCGTTCACTAGAATTCTCCCAACCCGAAATTGGCAGTTTCACAGACCCTAGACTATACCCGTCATCGCTTGTATTTAATTCAGTGTCTCTTGCGATAGCAATCGATATGAGAAAAAGAAGAAGAGAGAGATGGGCGGTATATAGCGACAGCAGTACAGTTTTTCCCGCCAAGGCGCGCGGCCATTGACACAATTGATCTTCACAAGAGAGTCTGAAGGTTGCCGCATTTTTTAGGCCAATCTTTTTTTTCTTTTATAAACTACAATTTTTACTACGAAGCAGCTCTTTTTGTTCTTCAGTGAGCAAACATTTGCTCTTTTGCAAAAAAATAAATTGTTTAGATTGTCGCTTTTTTGCAAAAAAAGGGAAAAAAATCAGTTTTCTTGTTTTTTCGGCCGCCCATCGAAGATTTCTGCATTCGTACCGAGACTCAAGGAACAATTTTCTACCTTGCATCTTTTGTGTCGATTTACGGGGGATACTGTAATTTTTTCAGGTTTTTTTGCAGAATTCTTTTGTTCGATTGAACTTGTATTTTAAAGAAAATGCTTCGTAAACTAGGTCGAGAATGGACTAAAAAACTGAAAAAAAACCTTCAGTTTTTGCGAAAAAATGAAAAAAAACGAAGTTTTTCTTGCTCTCTCTATCAATCGCCCGTTGAAGCTTCTGATCACGGTATTCATGGCGAGACTCAATAAACAATTTACTACGTTGTGCCTTTAGTGTCGATTTACGGAGGTACTGTAATTTTTTATTTTTTTTTCTCACTTTGCGATACGAAATTCTTTTGTTTGTTTGAACTTGTGAAAAACTGTGTAAAGCATGCACTCAAAAAAACCACTTATAAAAAAGAGGATGCTCTTTGCACACCTGCTAAATTCCATTTCAATGGATTCTAATCCAATTCCATTCCCAATGTATCCTCCTCCCTCTATACCACCCAATCATTTCTCTCCTCCCTAAACCTCCCGAAGAGACAGAGAAAAAGCTGAAAGCCCCCCGCGCGTGCTTTACGCCAATGTGTCCGTCGCCTCTCCGCGAAGCAACGACGCCGGAACGAGAGATTCGGAGAGTGCGAGAGAAAGAGACGGGAGACACGAATGGGAGCCAGGGTCCTCTTCCTCAGTCTTCTTCTTCTTCCTTCTATTTGGCTGAATGCCAATACTAACCGAGGCCGAAGACTCTTTTTTGTGTTTTCCTTTTGCCCCACAGACAGCTTTTTTTCTCATCACTCTAGAATAAAATCTTGTGGTTGTCCCCACCCGAACATCTCCGTTTTTATATCGCTAATTAGTAGAAAAATTCTTAAATTTGAGTTTTTTTAAAATAGATTTTGCTCCTTGCAAGTTTTTTTCTATACTTATTCGTATCCTTTTTCTTTTGTTTTCCATAAGAGACACTTCCGTTTGTCTTCAAAAATCCCCCTACTATTATTCATGTTCTTCTCCTATTTTCTTCATTTTTTCAGACATAGAAAATCCTTTTTGTCACAGACGGACAACTTTCAAATTTCTCCCCTCTTGTTTTCCCCCAAAAAGTACACATTTTGTCTCTTTTTCTCTTTTTCTATTGGACAGAAGCTTACTCTCTCTCTCCATTTAATCCGTTTGAAATTCGTTCTCTTCTTTGCGAACTTTTCAAAAAATAATTCGAAAAATTTCAGGTTATGCAAACTGGGGCTCACAACCAATCGGTGTTGTTCTGAATTCATGGTTCTCCATGAAAAGTGAGTTTTTCGAAGCTTTTTTTGTGGGTTGATTTGAAAAATTGCGAAATTTGTTTTCAAAAAAATCTGAAATCCAATTTTTTCTATGTCAAAAATTCCACTTTACTGGCGAAAATTCGGAGTAAAATACCATTATTTTGGTACAAAAAACCGGAGCTGTGGCCGAAGGTCCCACAACGATAGCTACAGTAACCCTGAAATTTTTTTCATTTTCTGCATTTTAAATCTCGATTTTAACTAATTTTCGCCAAGTTTCCAGCTATTTTTCCTCAAAATGATAGGAAAATTGAATTTTAGATAGTTGAAAAAAGACTGAAATTGCACGAAAATCGAGAAAAAAATCCGGAAAAAAAATAGGTTACTGTAGTTGTTGTTGTGGGACCCCCTGCCACGGCCACCTTTGCATCAAAACTGTCTATCTCTGAAAAAACTCAAAACTCTCAATTTTTTCAGATGTCACTGTTGCCGTTAAACACACTATCCGAAGCGGGCTGCCTATTCATCGAAGCCCGTCTACTCGGCGGTCCGGGCAACATCGTCTCACAGATCGGACTAACTGTCGATGCTCCCAACACGTCCATCGCCGTATTTTGTGAGTTTTTTCTTCTGTTACGAAAAAACTGAAACCAGATTCCCTCTCTCCCAGAGAAAGGGGTCAAATGGGAAATGAGAAAGAAATCGAATAAAATAGAAGAAGAAGAAGAAGAAAGGAGTGAAAAGATACTGGTTTCTTGCCAGGAGTGGTGTCAGGTTTCACACGGGAAGACAGGTCGACAGGCTTCTCATTCGACTAAATTAGACATTTGGTATAAGAAGAAATAGGGAAAAAAATCTAAAAGAAAGTCCCAAAAACTAGGATTTCTGGGTCCAAAAAGCAGTCCAAAGTGAACGCCAATCAGCAAATCTTTGAAATCTGAAAATTTCAAAAATTCCTGAAAATCAAAAAATTCTGAAATTCCAAAATTCTCAAAAGTTACAAAATTGTCAAAAAATATTTTTTAAAAATCAAGAAATTCGAGAAATTCCAAATAAATTGAAATTTTAGATAAAAACTCTAAAAATTCCGCTCAAATTTTTTTGCGGGTCTCGACGCGCTAAGGGTTTACAGTAGCACTGATTTTGCGATTTGGAAATCGTCATAGTCTCTTCAAACGAATAATCGAAATATCCAGATGCCATTTTTTTTTTGAATTATCTGAAAAAAGTAGTGCTGAAAAGCTCTAGAAGCATCCTACTGTAGGATCCTACATGTTTCAAAATGTTGCTTCTCAGATTCCCCAGATATTTCTAAACCTTCTCCACGTCATTCATTTTCTCTCAATGACTTCCCAGAACGTATGAGTCGTTCAGCTGTAGCCCGACCAGTACAAAACATAAAGTGGTGTCAATTTCCAACACGGGTCAGCAGCAAGGGTTCTGCTCCAAACTTCGTGTTTTTCGCGTTCCTCTCTTTGTCACTCTGCGTCTCTTCTCTCTATGCTCATGTGTCAATTTCAGAATAAACGAAATTGAACCACTTTTCCTTTTTGGAAGAGTCCCAAAATTGAAATTGAAGGGAAATTGATTGCTTGTGAAACACCAAAACGTTTCTGTTTTTTGCTTTTGAACAGAAAACAAAGAGAAACAATGATTTTGGTTTCTGGAGTCGTGCGGAAAAAGATGACGTCAGACTGCAACACTTATCGAGGGGAAACGACGAAGCTTACCTTCTCCATTTTTTACCCACGCGCAGTAGTAGTAGAAGGAGCAAGACGAGCAACAACACAAGAGAATAATAATGTGCTTGCTCTCCGTTTTTTTTTGCAGCTTTTTTCTAGGGAAAATTGGGAAATCCTTGAAAGAAGAGGGACCTGAAAATTAATAGGATTCGCCAGATGTTAAGGGATTTCATCGTTCCTTGAATCCCACTTTCCCCTCACAGACTGACTCATCGATCATAACCCGCCTGGCTCACGAACCATCTGGTTCTACGTGGCGTCAGCTGCTTCCGCTTGCTCCACCAGGTTCATGACCTCCTCTACGTGCATTTCTACTCTCCTCCTAGTTCGTTAGTTTTTTGCTTCCTCCTGATAGTATTTTTGTGGTGGCGGAGAGTAATTCGAGAGGCTTCCAAGTTGAGTGACGGCTCCCCGGAGAGAGAATGCACTGGAATCAGAAAAAGGAGAGGAAAGAGAAGACAGAAACAATGAATAGATGAGCAAAATAGAAACACTAGATGCCGTCGTCTCGACACTTCTCCAACACAACACAAAACAACACTTTGGATGGGTCCTTTGCCTTCATCTTCTAGCGCTTCTATTCATTGACAGCGGCATTTTTGACGCTGTTTAAAAAACGACGGGGGTGAGACAATTGTATAGGAAGAGTTATTTTAGGCTTCAGGGCATAATTGATAGGATTTTTTGGCAAATTTAAAATTACACAAAAATTCGCTAAACGTCGAAAAATCGCTCCAAAAAACTAGAGATTTTTTGAGATTTTTCGAAAGCCAAATTGATTTTTTCTTCGATTTTTCGCAAAATTTTTAGACCTTTTTAGGTTTTCCAGCTATTTTGGAAGATTCTTTTTCGATTTTTCCGTTTTTTGTTGCCTGAAATTTGATGGGACGGTACTCGAGCTCGAGAAGATTGCTGTAGATTACTGTAGAAAACCTATTTCCTTTTGTAGTTTTTTTTAAAAAGATTTTGCTGCATTTTGACGTGGTGGTGT
>NC_013488.2:412239-414143 GCF_000004555.2 Caenorhabditis briggsae | reverse complement strand
TTTTCAGGAATTTTTGAAATTTTCAGATTTCAAAGATTTGCTGATTGGCGTTCACTTTGGACTGCTTTTTGGACCCAGAAATCCTAGTTTTTGGGACTTTCTTTTAGATTTTTTTCCCTATTTCTTCTTATACCAAATGTCTAATTTAGTCGAATGAGAAGCCTGTCGACCTGTCTTCCCGTGTGAAACCTGACACCACTCCTGGCAAGAAACCAGTATCTTTTCACTCCTTTCTTCTTCTTCTTCTTCTATTTTATTCGATTTCTTTCTCATTTCCCATTTGACCCCTTTCTCTGGGAGAGAGGGAATCTGGTTTCAGTTTTTTNGTAACGAGTACCGTTCTATCAATTTTCAGACCGGAAAAATCAAAAATGAGTCTTTAAAAAAACCGGAGAAAAAAGCAATTTTGCTTTCGAAAAATAGCAAAAAAAACGCTATTCTTCGGAGTTTTCATTTTTGGCGGGAATTCAAAAACAATTCCAGAACCTTCTAGAAGTTTCCAAAAATGGACTTTGAAGCGATTTTTCCTGAATTTTTCCTTTGTTGCTGTATGAATCTACATATTTTTGGACACATTTGTATGGAAACCTTCAAAACTGCAGGTCATTTTTCAAAGCAAATCTAAAATTAGACCATAGTTAAAATTGCTAAATGTCATATTTCCGGGAAGAGGTGTTTTCTTGGAAACAGGAAATTACATCGTCGCCCCATTAGTTCCGAAGGTCATCTGGAGTGCGCGAAAACATCTTGTTTTTTTCGAACCTTGGAATATTCGATCTACAGTAATCCATCGTATAGAAAGAGGGAACCCGGAAAACGAATGTTGTCTTGAAAACACAACAACAACACCCCGTGTTGATAACACAACACAACAGGTGTCTCCGAGAAACTGACACAACAACACAAAACAACGAGTGTGGTCAGAGGCATCATCTATCGGCAAACGATCCAACAATGTACATAATATATCGTATATTTATGCATATTACTTCTCCGTCATCCCGTGTCGCCTGCCTGCAACCTTATTAGTAATACTCTCCCGCGCCATTGACAGTTTTCACGGGAGACATGAATGCGTCTGCGTCTCGCTTACAATTCTCAATTTCATCTTCTCCCGATCATCATCGCTTCAACCATCGTCATCTCTGCGTCTCCTACTCTCTACACACTGATTTTCACACAAGCTGCGTCTCTCTCTCTCCCACTCGATCGCAATACCTAGAGGGACGACGGGCGGGCGCCCTTGGCTCACTGGAGAGAAAGAGAGAAGAATCAGCAACCATCTTCTTCTTCTTCTACTCCTACTCCTGCTTTGATTTCGAGATCTGATCAAGAGATTTAAGAAATTCTAATTTATTTTTTCTTCCTCTCATCTGATTTCCTATTATGGACGCTGCCGAGATCGAGGTGGCGTTCAACAACTCGGATATTGTTTTTTCCCTATTTTCCCCGTTTTCTCCAGCCAGAACCACTTTCAAAGGTGAGATATTGGCCTAGATCATGACCTTGTCTATTAGGCCCTACCTAAAAATGTTTGGCCTAAATCCCATTAGTGATGCAATAGAGTGGGTAAGTGTTAGGTTATGTACCCGACAAATGAGCAAACAAGAGAAAAGTAGAGATTCTCATCTCGCAAGGAGGCTTTTTCATCTTGCTAAACCGCACGTTCAAGTGTCGAAGATCTCTATTAGAAAGAGTTTTTTCAAATGGTCAGTGATGAAGGGGTAACTGTATTTTAGGGATTTTTACTATTTCAGTCAGAATCACAAAAAGAAACAACTCGAAGACCACTCACAGGGTGGTTTGAACTTCTGTGGTATGCTGTTGCGCTCTAATGAGAAGGTGACGTGGCGATGTTTTGGGCCTTTTAAAATTTAAATTTCCCCACAATTTTTGTTACTTTT
>NC_013488.2:289921-411814 GCF_000004555.2 Caenorhabditis briggsae | reverse complement strand
CATTAGAGCGCAACTGCACACCACAGCAGTTTGAATCCTGTGTCAGGGATGAAGGGGTTACTGTATCTTTGGTCAGAATCACATTTTGAAAAACATCTCAAAGACCAAATCCTATCGGTTCAATAACCCCGCATATAGGATCACATAGATCTACTGGTCAAAAACAGTGCACATTTTGTAAAAAAGTTGGGTCTAAATCCTCTTTAATCATACTGCACTCGTGCCAATTCACGCAATTTTTTTTTGGGTTTGCAACAAAAACCACCCAAAGCAATTTTTTGATAAAACGATAAAAGCACACAGAGTCAACAAAGAGTGTTTGTGCTTCGATTCCGCAGAGTTACGTGCCATATTTCTACTACGACGTTCACACAGATAATACGATAAATTGTGTTGATCGGGGAAAATGGGCAGTAGAGATTCTAATTGGGCACGTATTGGTAGTATTAAGATGGTCGTGGTTTTTGGTTTGAGGTTTAGAGTCAAGGACGTCAATGGTTTACTGGTGGTCTTTGATATCGGAAATTTATGAATTTATGCACATGTGATGTGTTCGAAACGGTTTTATCGAAAAACGGGTGGTAGTCGGAAAGGAAGATCTTTGAAACAGGAACACAAAAAGCACAAAGTTTCTCAAAATTCCGTTCATATAAGGCCCTCGTGGTGTTAAACTTGTGGGTTGGAGGTGCCACCAGCTAAGTTATGAGCTATGAGATGAGCTATGAGATGAGCTACGGACTGAGCTATGACCTGAGCTATAAACTGACCCATAAGCTGAGTTATGAGATGAGCTACGCTGTACACCATCATCCGCACCCTAACTCCAAAAAATTAAAATTTCAATAATAATATTTTCAGCCAGAACCAGCGGAGTGCTTCTCGTCGCCGGAGTCGGATCATTCTTCGCGTATCGAGTTGCCTCGAATCTCCTCGGAAACCGTTTCGTTTGGGAATGTCTGGATGCACGACACATCGATCAGTTGCCCACTGCCGATCGACGACTTCTCTATTCATTTGTAAGTATTTGATTTTCAAATAGAATTGCATACCAAGAAAGAGACAACAATGGATAACCGAATTAGTGTGAGAAGTGTCAGTTCGGATTAATCTGGGTGCGGTTTCGTTTGTTGCAAGAAAATGTATCAAAGAACTTTCAAAAAATGAACTGGGTTATCATCGAGAAATTGATTACTGTAGAATCCATAAAAGTTTGTCTTGAACCTCATGGAAAAGGTTACTGTAGGCGTCTAAATTTGGTTTTCGTAAATCCTGTAATAGAAGAGCAGTCATACTGTCAAATTTGAGTTATTTTTTTCTTGGCTCCTATGCAAGATAAAATAGGTCAACTGATAAAATGCTTGTGATATTATGACAAACAGTTTATCAGTTGACAATTTTTGCATATCTTTAATAGGAACCAATATAAATACCTCAAACTTGGCAGTATGAGGACTCTTCTATTACAGGTCTCACATTAACCCAGAGATGTTTATTACTTCCCACAAATAACTACATAGGGTTATAATTCCCGAAACTCGATTTTTTTAAAAGAGCAGTAATTCTGAATCCAGTATTCCTCTGATTCTAGATCCTTTAAATTTTCCTCTCCACCCACAACACCCGGTGGCCCGCATCTCATAATTGATGTGACACCTTTGCAAGATTTCCCGACGGGTGCTTTACACTATTCAGCACACTTTTGAAAATCCTGTCAACTTATAATTGTCAACTCGTTACAGAACGAAGCGGACGAAGATGAAGAAGATGCGGAAGATCAAGAGAACGAGGTGGACCCGGTAACCGGCGAGAGACGCAGACGACGAAGAGACAGTGAAGGATCGAGGATATCTGCTGGACAGGTCAGTGCGAAGAGGGAGCATGAAACCGAGATTGTCAATAAAAAACATCATAAAAATCAAGAAAGAAAGAAAAAGAAGCCGTAAAACGAAGCGTAAAGCAAATGTTTCGAATAGAAAGAAGAATAACTACGAATCGTAAATCTATCGTCGCCTCTTCAAACACTCTTCTTTGCAAACAATTATATAGTTTCAGGTCTCGATCGGACGGTTGAATCGAATACGAAGGTCCACGAGGACGCCACGGGGATTGCTGGGAAGTCTGCAAGAGACGCCGAGTAAAAGAGGAGCTGGAATTGTGAGCAGACAATCGTCAAGGCATTCTGTGGCCTCTGGTGAGTATATCTAGATCACTGTAGCTAGATGAAAACCATTTTCAGCTCACTCCGTCGCCTCGATCCCGTTCTCCTCCAACTCATCCGTCAAATCCGCTTCTTTTCGAATAGTTTGGGAAGGTTCTCAACCCACATGGGATGATTTTGACATTCCAAGTACTTCCGCTGGCATTCCAGCCATCACTGGCCAACCGAGTGTACTCAGTCGTCTAGGCCACGTGGCATCCACATCTAGCATGCGAGATGGACAGTCTGTCGGCGATTTGTGTAGCGTATTTAATGATGTAAGTTGTGATTCAAGTTTTTGAAAATTTTAACCAATTGAAAGCTTCTGTAGGTGATGAGCGTTACGTCGTTGGCAGAAGGAAGCGACGATCCGTTGTTGATGGATGAGGACTATAGAGACGAGGAGGACGATGAATCCGGAGGGTTATTATGGAGAAAATGTACAGCTAACAACACAAAATATATGTATCAAAGTATTGCAATGGAGACGAGTGAGGCTGGATCAGACGACGGTGGATCGCCGAAAAAGAGACAGTTTTTGGATTTGTGAGTTATTTGTTTTTTGAGGTTACTGTATTTACCGTCAAGTTTGAGCTCAGTTATCTCGTTTCCTGTGCGAGATATCAAAAATGTGTCAACTGATAAAATGTTTGTTATATTATGATTATCAATTTATCAGTTGACAACGTTTCCATCTCTTTAACAGCAACCGAGATAAATTGACACAAAGTTGAAGCCTCTACTAATACAGGTGTTACGGTAGCTTCAATATTATTTCTCTTACAGAGGAATCGACGACGACGATGAGAAAACTGAGCAATTGACACTTCTTTCACCTCCAGACTCAGAAACAGCCATGTCTAACTCGAAGAGTCGATCGATGTACGATTCGGCGATTGGTGCCGAGATTTCGAGCAGCGAGGAAGGTTCGACGTGTCCGAAAAGGTTTGGTCCCTAAAAATCCTCAAAAAGGCCTAGAAAAAAAACATCCGTATAGTGAAAAATTTTACGACAGAGATGTTTCGTTATAGAAAATTGAGAGCTGAAAATAATTAAAAAAGCAGCCAGTAAAAGATAGATGAGTATCTATATATTATTGTTATGAGATGCACGTCATTCTAAAAGAAAAAGCAGATAAACTGGGTCAACTTACCATAGTTGCAAGCGGGCTGGCTGATAACTTGTCTCTGAAACGAGATGTTCAGACGGTTTCGGTACCAACTGATAGATCTCAACAGGGCTCATCACGCCTATATTATTTGAGCCGGATTCCGGTCCGATAACATGTCGAAAAATGTGCTTGAATGACAATAAATCTGATTTTTGTCGAATTGGTCCAAAATTGTCATTGAAACACATTTTTTGACATTTTATCGGACCGGGATCTGGCTCGAATGATATATACGTGATTCGCCCTGTCGAGATCTATCATTTGGTACCTAAACCATCTGAAAAACGAATCTGGAAACAAATTAGAGTAAACCTCAAAAAGGACAATTTTTGTTATAAAATGTCTTCAATCCCCAGTATCTTTTGAATTTTCCCAAATACCAAACCCATCAAACCCACTATAATCGGGTACAAAGTCTCTTGCAAAAATCTGCAAAATCGGATCTCCCCCCTCTCTTATCCCTTTGTTGCGTCATGTTTTGGTTACCTTGAATTGACACAGGAAATTAAGGAGAGATTTGTGTTGAATCAAAAGGAGGATCAGTGGGTTGCAATGTAGAATCTCACCTGGTAACCACGTCAGAAGCTAGTAATCCTAGCCTTTTTTGCAAAAATTGGAATCCTTAACGGACTCAGAAACGATAAACGGAGAATGAAGAACATCATAAATTATTCATTTACGTATTTTCAAGAATCGAATTGAAAAAAATTTCAGACTGTATGTACTCCGAGAAACCGACAACATGTCGATTGCGGCTTCATCTTGCGCTTCACTGGAATGGTGTGATGATATCGATCGAAACGCTGCGAGTCGTATAGGTTTCGATGAAGAAAAATCATCTCCACTCCGATTAAAAAGAGCCAATCTAGACTGGGACCTGAAATCTGAAGTCGTGCCACGAGCACTTTCAGTAACGTCTTCATCAGTGGTTACCCGGGAAATCGAGCCAAAGTTTGCTCCGAAGTCATCAAGAGATTTGATGGTGATGGCTTGTGAGATGTTTCAGCCGTACTCTCCGCCATTTCGGGTAAGAATGATTTCATAATTACCTGATTTAACGAAGCTAATTAGTGAAAATTGGCCTCATTAGAGTAAGTTTCACAAAATTAGAAAAAATATATTTATAAAATAAGTCTGCAACATTGATCTTTTTGTAGCCAATTACATTTCTATTTCTAGATTATTTACTACAGTAATCCAAAATTTGAATTCCCAAGACATACCGTAAAACCTCTAATAGAAAGGCCCCTATCTTTCGCTTTTGAGCCAATTTAACTAGGTTTCTGTGAAAGATATCAAAAAGTTGTCAACTGATAAATCGGTAATCATAATATCACAAAAATTTTATCAGTTGACACATTTTGGATATCTCTCATAGATGCCAAGTTAAATCAGCTCAAATTTAGCAGTATGGGGGCCCTTCTATTACAGGTTTTACGGTATCTCTACAAAACCCGATAGTTATTACAGGACCTCCAAACCATCTACCATAGGCGTCGTCTGAAGAGAATCGCGATTCCAAGTCTTCCGGAATCTCCAGGTTCATGTGTTTCACTCTTCATGAGATCCGCCCTTTATCACAAATGCTCACTTCTTCGAGACGCCACGTGGACATCCATTGAGAAGGTAATATTTTAGGACCAAAAAGGCCTTTTGGTCTAGGCTACTTCCGGGTCATTAATTTCCAATTTCTGGGTTGTTTTAAAAGTCACAATGTAATTGGGGTACTTTTTGTCAAAACTGAAGAGATCAAGAGTCCTTTGAAGCAAGATGACGTGGAAGAAGCAAGAAAACTGTACTTGGGATTATCGGGATTTCTTCAGATGACGTTACAATTCGTTATTTTTAATAAGCCTATTGTTTTCGACTGGAAGCCATTCTTTGTTCTGAAAATTCTGGAAAATTGAAATTTGGAATTCGAGATTAATAACGTCGTCATCAGTTTCCGAAAATTGGAAAGCCCCTGCTGGAAATTTTCGATCTCTCCCGTCAAGTGAAATTCTGAATTATTCACGCCTTCTCGATTTTTCTCCAAGACCACACACATCGAAAAATGGAAGTCAAAAAAAAAAAGAAAAAAAGCAGAGCCTAATCTTGTTTCTTTTCCACTTGAATTGAGAAAACATGAGATTGGAGATTTATGTGTGAGGTATTTTATAAAATATCTAAATGGGCTATTTCGGGAATATCAGATTTAATAATTTTGGAGATTTCTAAGAGTTCGGAATCCACCCAAGCCGTCAACTTTGAGCTCAATTATCTCGATTCCTGTAAGAGATATCAAAAAGTTGTCTACTGATAAAACATTGTTGATTTCATGATAAATAATTTATCAGTTGACAAAGTTTTGATAGCTTTCACAGGAATTGAGATAATTGAGCTCAAAGTTTACGGTATGTGTGGGCTTTTAGTAGAGGAAACACGGAAAATTCTCATAAACCAAACGATAATTCTCATCAAAGTTCAGACCCAGAATAGATCGGTCCCTTATTATTTTCTAATTTTAGCTCCCAAAATAGTACCTTTCCAACCCATCGCGCTTGTGCCCTTCTATTTTTGAAATTTCGCCTCCCCCCTTGACCGGAAAAAATTTGGCTCGTATTCAAGTGCAGCCCACACACACACACACACACACCCAACCGAATTTGAAGAAATACAAAGTGCATGTTACTCCAACCAGATGAGGGCTCCTCCAACAACGTCACGGCTCGAAAAAAAGACTAAAAGAATAGGTGGTGATAGATTTGATTAGGAGCACAAGAAGATGATGATGAGGCTCATGTGACTCCAAAAAAAGCTAGATACCGTATTCCCTCTGATCTCCATTATCTAGGTTTCTGCAACAGATATGAAAAACTTGTCAATTGATAAAATGTTGGTGATAATTTGATGAACATTTTATCAGTTGACCACTTTTCGATATCTTTCACAGGAGCCGAGATATATGGGCTCAAAGAAGTACGGTAACTGTCCCTGAAACAGATATCTCTATAATTCTATGATTCACCAATGCAATTCCTTCTCTTCTTTCAATTTTAGCCTTCTTTTTCTCACTGCCTCTTGCAATTTCCATAATTGCTTCTTCTTCTTCTTGATTAACCTCATTCTGTGCCTCCCTGACATTGGCCGCACACAGCGGGAACTCACTTTTCCTCTTTTTGTTGCTTTTTTGGCTCTCGACCACCCAAGACGAATTTCTGACGAGAGCTCTCAGAAAAAGAAAAAGAAGATCCATCTATAATGGAATTCGTCGAGTGCTTCTCAAAGGAACGTCACACCTGTTTGTGCCACTTTTTGGGGATGACAATGGTGAGAGTGTGGGGGATTAGAAGGAGAAGAATGGACCGTGTGATTATAATACAGGACAATTAATCCAAGATTATTCGTGGAGAAGAGGGGAGGGTATGAATGGAAGGAATCAGAGGCGATTTACCTACGTTGAAGGGTGGTATTCAATGCAAAGATTTCGCGGAAAAAATGGAACCATCGGGAATTGATGGCCTATTGTTCAGGATTTTACAATAGGGTAATTGATTCGGAGTATACTGTAGAGTATGCTGTAGTGTAGTCGTCTTCAAGAACTAGAAGTTTGAATTCCTCGGATCTGAGCTGATGAGCTTCTGAAGAAAATCTGAAAACGCTGAATAGCCTGAAAGGAAGTATCCTAACACTTTAAATGAACGGGTTAAGCCAGCCGCACAGTTCCTTATCTGACTTCATCTGAAACAACCAGATTCTCTGAGCAGCGGATCTGATATCCTGAGCTCCTGAAGAATCGAAACCAACTTGTTCCATAGAAAACAAAACCAGATTTTTGCATTAACAGTCTCATCTTTATTCGAATCGAGTGTGTTTCATTAGTATCACGGTATATGTATCAGAACGATTGGGAAATGGAAAACTTTTCAATGGGATAGATTACTGTAGAGAGCATGAGAACTGGGAAACGAGTATCATAGGGGACGGTATGGGGAGATTTAGAAGAAGGTCTCTGGCATTGGGAGCTTGTTGAAGTCCAAGAAGGTGGTGAATCCCTTTGGCATATTGCAGCCATCCCTCTTGCACAGACAGCGGATGGACGTCTGCGATGGGCGGCCTGCGGCGTGGAATTGGAAGGCCTGAAAGTTTGTTATATTTTTCTGAACGGAATTTCTATAACTACTCACCTCTTGAAGACAGACATTGAGCATGGCGTGTCCTTTGTGAACAATCTGGTAGAGGTTCAAGACGTTGGTGTAGTCGTCGCTTTCCATGTCCACTCCGTTGACGTATCCTTTGTTGTAATCCTTTGGATCCGGCATGTAGGAGCACAGGTCGTAAATTGGCTCACTGAGTGTGTGCTGTCCAGAGAATTCGGTACCAGCGATGTTCTCCTCGACCGGCTCCCAGCATCGAATCTTCTTGGTCAGCTGCTCATGAGCGTCTTGGACCGTGTTCTTCGACGATGGGCGGACACTGAAGCCCGAGGTGGCTAGAGCCAAGCAAGACACCAGAATAGCAGTTTTGGAGAGCATGGGGACGGGCTCACGATAATGAAGAGTAGTGCTCAGACCGGTGTTTTTAAAGAGAGACCAAAAAATGGGCGGAGTCTCCACTTCTTGACGGAGGAAACGACAGAGAAGGAAGGGGCGGGGCGATAGATGAAAGCTCTATGATGTAGAAGGTGAAGAGGAGGGAGGTGGTATAGAAAATATGGAGATTCTACGGTTTCTGATTTCAATCTCGTGGGCATGTTGGTGATGATCTGAGCATAAGCTACAAAAAGGGCAGGAGGATCAATGAAACATTGAGATCCATTGAGATCCAAGATCTATGGAAGCAGTTCTATTTAATGTTTTGAGATAGTTTTTTGGAAAGTGCATTTGGATGATCGTTGAATTGATAGATCACAGCGCAATCGGTTCAGCATCAACTGATAAATCAAGATCTCTAGGAGGACGGTAGAACAAATGTCACATACCGTATTTCCTCGAATATATGCCCACGTCAATTTTGAGCTCAATTATCTGGGCTCCTTTAAAAGATAGAAAAAGTTGTCAACTGATAAATTGCTTATCATAATGCCACAAACATTTTATCAGTTGATACGTTTTTGATATCTCTTACAGGAGCCGAGATAATTGAGCTCAGCTCAAGGGTCCTTCTATAACAGTTTTTACGGCGAATTGTAGTTCTATCCCCTTTTTTTGTTTACAAGTTTCGTTGGTTGTTGCAATCGTAAAAAGTGTGTAATACCGAGTTACTGAAGTATTTTTGTGACAGAAAAAAGAATCCGGAGCTATTTTTCAGCTGATAAGATCTTAAAAGATATTGCTCAGCTATAGGATAGGAGCGTCCTCAACATTTGTCTAGGTATCTGCCGTCCGGTTGTTTGTTACATCATCTACAGTAACCCATCAAGTCACGAAGCTCTCATTGACGTTTTATGATCTTCTGACCATATATCTTCTGATTCTCATTAGGCCCAAATAATGATGTAAATGTAAGCTCAACCAATTGGAACACTGACTCAGGTGTCGTAATGAGGCCATGGTCGCCTGATGCTAAAAATGACTTTTCGAAAATTTGAGATTTCCCACGCAACATAATTTTATGCTTCCTAGCTCTTTTGATCTTATCACGTCCACCGAATCAGGCTCCAACATCACATGAAGGCGTTAGCCTAGGCTGACGTCTTCTGAAACATTAATAAGTGTCTTGCACTCTTAAAGAGGACATTAAATTCCAGTTCACCGGATGTCTGGTGATGTCGTGATCACGTCTTCTGGCGAAGACACATCACACAGACTTTGGAGATCAAGACCAGGAAGGTCCTCTCTGAAATTTAGAGACACACCACTCGAAAATCTGAAAGGGACACTTCTTGCTGAAAACCACCACTTCTGAAAATGACCGATTTTCTGAAGATTCTAAAGATCAGATGGGATCTTTTGTAGCTATTCCAGGAAGAAAGGATTCTGCAAATGTCGACGTCAATGCTTCTTGAATTGTATTCTGATGACTTTTTGCTTAGGGACGATGCTCTGACTCGATAAAATTAGACAAAGATCTCGAATCTCTTATCAGAAGAGTCTTCTGATTGCTCATACCCGGTACTACCCCAGCCAAAACAAGTGATCCCAATTTCCGACGGAAATTGGAACATGTGGGATTACTGTATAAGCCTACGCCTAGCTGAAAACAATAACAAAACAGAGCTTATGAGGAAAAATAACTACTGAAGAATGCTTATCCACGATACTGGGCGGCAAAATTAATAAACAAACATTTTATGGTAGTAGTGAGTTCTAGAACAAAAAATAAACTGACTCTGGACCCCAAAGTTTGTAGGCTAAAAATTCAAAACACTCTTTGAGGAGGGAATTCTAGCTTAATTACAAAAGTACAGTAATCCTTTTCTTCCAGCGCTTCGACAACGCAATTCACGAGTGCGACTTCATGAGCAAATGGCCTGGATATGACGCAAAGACAATGAGACTAGATTTGAAAAGGCTTCATGAGTTGGCAAGTTTTTCAGTTCCTGGTTTTGAAAATTGAGCCTAGGAATGTTATTTTGGTACAAAAAACTTGGAGCTGTGGAAGAGAAACGGAGGTGGCCGTGGCCAAGGGGGATACAGCTACAGTAACCTAAAAATATTTTTCGGATTTTTTTTCTCGATTATCGTGCGTTTTTGAACTAGACGAAAAGCAGTTAACAGTTAGAAAATCAATCCTGAAAATAAAAATATTTGTAGGTTACGGTAGTTGTCGTTGTGGGATCTTCGGCCACGACCTTTGTCTTCCATAGCTTCGATTTTCTGATACCAGAATAACAAGATCATGATCTTTAGAATTCTAAAATTCCTGGAACTTTTCTTCCCACTGACTTTTCTCACTTTTTTCCCGGAAAATTATGAATAATTTTCGAAATTCTGCTCTTCCTGAAAAATAAAGGTTGTACAGGAAATGCCAAAATTACCAGTCTGGAACATTTTGAAAAAGACAGAGGATATCCTCTTCCTGTGAAAAGGTCAGCACAGCCAAAGTACCAAAACCCCGAATTCTGGAAATTGGAAACTGAAAAAGAAGGTCAGCAGTACTGTACTTCATTTGTGACGCGAGTTCCCACGCTCTGAATGAATTCTTGTTTTTGTTCGCCTCTTCAAGAAACAACAATAGAAAGATATGTAGCATTCTTGAAACAAGCCGGGCCGGACCGCGGACCGGCTCGTAAGTTTTTTCTTCTAGAAATGATTCTAAAAGTCCTCAAAGTTATTTCGTTAATCATGATGATATTGAGATGTATGATGTTTCGTGGGTTGATCCGTAAAGAAGAACCATAAGAAAAAGGAGCTTATCCCCCATTCCGTTCCATAGATCAACTCAATTTCATTCATTTTCATGTATATTTTCTTCTATTTCAGGTGTCCTCCGAATCCACATCATCCGGCCTAGAACCGGATCATCACCGAGCCTACCAAGTGTTGATTGTGTTGGAAGCCAAGAGAGCATACGACGAGCGGCTGGCAGGACTCTTCTGCGAGGACTGGTTCGATGTGGACAGCCCTGCAGACGTATTCAGAATTCTAACGACACGTGGCGATGACGAATTGCCATCAAAGGTAAAATCATCTTTATTGAAAGGACGAGATGACGTTGGAAATGAAGAAGACATTAGTGAAATTGGAACTTAAGTCGGATTATATTGTCTCATCTGGGTGGTAGAGCTCTGAGAAAGAATCGGGGGCTTATTAGGATTCACGGAGGACGCTTTAGTAAGAATTCAAGAAAAAAATTCGCGGGCTTTTTGGGAATGCCGAATGCCGTAGGGTTAGTCTCCTTGAAAGACCAAAGCTACCGTGTACCCTCTGACGTTGCTGCCACCTATTTACGGGTGTGTTCTGAGCTTTGACACTTCCAATTACCATAAGATGCTGACCTCATATGATTTTCTAGAAAACTCATTTTCTTTAAAAATCAAAATCATTGAGCAGTTCCAAAAGTAGCCTTGCAAAAATGCTCCACCTGATCAGTGAGGTTATAACACACAGAGATGACTAGAAACTATAACGTGTGCTGGATATAACTTCTTTAATGGTGTATTGCACTTTTGCAAAAAATAATGAAGGCGTTGATCTATAGATGATGTGAGAAGGATGAGACAGCATCAGACTATAGAATCTGTATAAATCTTTAGATAAAAAGCAGATGACGTTGATGCCATCTTCATTGTTATTCTGTTCGTGTCGAAGTACCATGAATCATGAGGAGCTTTGTTACAATGGACTCTATGAACACGAGCACGAATCAGAATCAGTACTAATTCGGTTGTTTTTGTTGAAATTCTGCCAGCTCATCATCAGAAGAATACTGGATGTGTACCGCACTCATCTCGATCTTCTTTTGTTCTCTTCAACTGATGAGATGAGCTATTGTTTTATCAGAATTGTACGTAGGCACATACTGATCAGAATTGTGCTAGACAAGAAGAAATTAGATTTATTAGACCGGAAGGGAGGATTGGCTAGACATGATAAGAAGAAATAGGGACTAATTTCTATGTGATATTTCTGCGCAAGCCTTAAAGGTGGGGGGACAGGAGATTTTTCGTAGTTTTTTTTTGTAGCTAGGGTATGCATTCTACCGTCACGGTGTACAACGCTTAATGGCACTCTCCGTACAGCTATTGTCCTCGCCTTCATGTATGCAATCGGGCGTGCGCTTTCTCTTTGCCCGCGTGGCTCAGTCGGTAGCGGCGCCGCACCCTCAATCATCGCCCTCACAAGTTCAACTCCTCGAGGGGCATCTTTGAACAGAATTTTGAGAACATTATTTTTTCATGTCCCCCCACCTTTAAACTATCCAGAAACTATCTAGAAATATCGGGGGCTTCGGAATTTAGGAGTTTCAAGATTTTGGAATTTTCCGATTTTCAAAAAGATCATCTCGCATTATTATCATTTTCAGATCCTCTGGAACCTCCTCTGCCGTATCAGTGGTGTCTCTATCGAGATCATCGACGCACGTGTTCTCTCCGAACGCCCCAAAATTCATCGATTCTCCTCGACAGCATCACCAAAGACGCCGTCTCTGACGTGGCTTCGTCTTGGAAAACGCCCTGTGCCATTGTTCTACATCCCAGATGATGAATAACCAATTTTATGTGCTCTTCACCCACCCAATACGGGTTATCACCCTCTTCACCCGCTCTCTATTACCTTTTTTTATAATTATCGGGTATTTTCAATTTTTGATCCTACAGTCCTTTTGTAGGAAGTTCCCAACATCTCGAGGAGCTGAGAAAATATCGAGTTTCTGTTTTCCTTTTTTTTTCAAATTTCACCTTTTCCATGTTGTGCTCCCCGGTGCTAATTCACTCCATCCCGTAGGTATTCCCCCACTTCTCGCTGGTTTAAATTCGTTTTCTCTGTATTTTTTTGCTGATAGGAGAGTAGTTTTTGTAGTGTGTTGTTTCTAGGCAATTCATGTTATCATTATTTTTTCTACTCTAAATAAATGTTTTAATTCTGGAATTTTTTTCTGTTTAAGAAATACGACAACATAAGTGAAAGCTAGAACAAGTAACAAACTGAAAACAGTCAAAATATGACCCCAATTATCTCAGTTCACCTGAAGACAAATAAACTTGAGTGAATAAAAAACGTTCGAACTTCGAAAAGAAGCTAGAAAAGTTTTTCTTCCGAAAATTCTTCTACAGTAGTCTTAAAGGCGCACACACGTTTTCGACACCGGGTTCCGACACGAGCGCTTTCAGTTTTTTATATTTAAAAGTGAGCAAGAATTCCATAAAAAACAACATATTTTGCTCGAAAAATGTACGCAGCCGCCGATGTTTCGTTAGTTGGAACTTTCGCAAAACTCGCAGACAGGTAATACTGGCTACTGAACGAATAAAACGTTCAAAATCTCAAATATTAGTTGATTAACCAAAATTTTCCAGAACTGCTGTTCCAGGAGCTTTACCGCCCCGTTTGAACGAAGATCCATCTCTTTATGGACATCTGACAAGCGGCTTAGATTTGACTATCGGTTGTGAAGGATACAGCGACACTCGCAGCCTGGATTCCAGATTTCACTCAATTTTTGATTATTTGTGCAAAACTTCTCAATTGAGCTCTTCTTTCAAGGAGGTTCTTGTTGTTTATTGTTCTCACTTTCAATGTTTGCGTTTAGACGATCGGTGCGGATTTCTTGTTGACTAGAAAATGTCTCGTCGACATTGGCCAGGCAGCTTACCGGGCGGAGAGTACCAGAATTCAAGCGATTCGAAAGAAAGGAGTGATTTTTATGTGCGAAATCCGCAAGTGGGAAATGAGCTATTTTCGAAAAAAAAGATTAAGTTTCTAGAGAGTATCCATCACAACCATTCGGCCATAAATTCGAACAATATCTCACTTTGAATGATCGCGGACTGCCACATGACAAGTATGAAAGGCTAACAAACGACGGATGCTCGAAGGCAGTTTTCCGAACTACATTTACATCTGGCAACAAGGCGATCAAAGTATTTTATGCAGCTGAAATGGACGCAATCGACGAAGAGAGAAACTTTGTGGAGTTGAAAACCACTTCTATGTCTCACGATAGATGGGTGCAGATCGCAAGTCTCAGCAACTATCTCCAATCGTTTTTCGGCAAAATTCCATATATTATCTGTGGTCGGAAACCATCCTTTGGAAATAATGTTATTTATCAGGTACAATCGGAGGGACTAGAAGAATTCAAAGACTTTTTTATTATAGGTAGACAAAATCCAAACTGCGGACATCCCGAACTATTCCGGTGTGCATTGGAAAAAAGAAGTGTGCTTCCAGCAAATTTTCAATGTTCTGAATGCAGTCAAATCAAGACTTCAACAGGATAACGAAGCGGTCGTCTTCAACTTGACGCAAGGAACCATCTACCTCGAGACAGAACGCGCTGAAAACTGTACTTTCACTGATCAAGCCTTTTTGAATTATCTCAACTAGTTGCATTTCACATTGTTAAATGTTTACTTTTATACAACATCTACCCCTAACTCTTCTTAATAAAACAAGCTAGATTCATTGTTATTTATTTATTTAATGTGATTTTCAGCTCTAATTCGAATTCTAAACTAATGCTCTACCAATCGCATTCTCTCATTTTCAGCTAAATTGTAATTTGAAAGAGAAATGTCTGTCAAAATCGACGTTAAAAGAGTAGGAACCTTCACCAAGTTGGCAGATAAGTTGGTCTCTAATACTGACTCAAATGAAAAATATCAGTGTTTCAGAACAGCAGTCCCAGGTGGCCAAGCTCCGCGTCTCAACGAAGACCCTAGCTTGTATGGAAGATTGCAAGAAGAAATGGATTTGACACTAGGATGTGAAAACTACAAAGACGACGGACACGGTGATAGATATTGTTCATTTTTCGATTATATCAAAAAAACGACTGAAAAGGGATCTTCGATGAAAGAAGCGATTGGCGCAGATTTTGTGTCGAATCGAAGAAATCTCATTGTAATCGCACAGTCTGCATATAAAATCGAACCAATGGAAATTCAAGCATTTCGCCAGAATGGAGTAATTTTTCTGTGTGATAAAGCCGAAGATTTGTCAGTGCTAATAAAAAAAATGGGTTTTAGTTCATTTAATTTCAGAGAAGAAGAAGTTTCATGGCCACAAGGTCACAAATTCGAGAGATATCTTACATTGAATGAAGAAGGCAAGCCACATGACAAGTACGAAGAGTTGCACACCGAGGAACGCTTCAAGCTAGTCTTGCGAACCACTTTGAAAACAACTGCTAAACCGCCTATCAAAGTGTTTTATGCAGCTGAAATTGATGCTGTTGATAGCAGTGGGTTACAACTTGCGAATAAGTTAATCCTGAAAGTTTCAAATAATTCCAGAAGGAGAGTATGTTGAGATAAAAACAACTGGACTGCGTCACGATATGTGGCTCGAGAGAAACAGTCTAAAGAACTATCTTCAATCAGCGCTTGCAAATATTTCATACATTATTTATGGTAAAAAGGCGAGAGGAAGATGGAATCACATTTACAGAGTACTACATTACAATTATGCATGTAAATTCCTTATATTGTTTTTCAGGTCGACAAAGTGTTCACTGAGACAATTCCAAGTGATCGTGTCAACTGGAAGAAAGATGTGTGCTTCGAGCAACTTTTCAATGTTCTCGACAAGATCAAATCGAAGCTTGAATACGATGACGAGGCTCTCGTGTTGAAAAAGACCGAAGAAGGATTGTTCTTCGAGCCTGAATGCTCCAAAAATTGTATTTTCATGGATTCAGACTTTCTGGAACACTTTGCATAACTTCCATAATTTTATTGTTACCCCCTTTAATAAAACATGTAACATCAATCCGTAGTTGTCAGTTGTCAGTTTATATTTGAAGAGTTCACCAAAAAAAAACAAAAGACAGAGATAAGATAAGATTACAGTAGCCGGCCGGCATGCATTGGTTCTGTAGTCTGATTGTGCTCCTGATGAACGACGGCAGTGTTGACTTGAATCACTGGGACTCCTGGACTGGCACGTGGACGGCGATTTCGTTTCAGAATTTGCTTATTGCACAAATCCGCGGGCCGCTGGACTCCGTTTTTTCGGAAGTAGAGAGAGCAGCCACTGAAAGATTGAAATTTGATTTAAAAAAACATAAAAATTTATTACGGCTAAGCAAAAAAGAACAGAGCTGTGGACAAGAAACGCGGTGGTTGTGGCGGAAGGTCCTACAACGACCATTACCGTAATCAAGAAATAATTATTTTTCAGGTTTTTTTTCTTGTTTTTTTTCGGTTTGTCTGCTATTTTCCTCGCAATAATATCGAGATAATGAAGAAAATATTTTCAGGTAGTTGTCGTTGTGGGACCGTCGACCACGGCCACCGGCCAGGCAATCCTTTCACTCTTAAACCTTTACATTTTTCTACTTTTTTGAATAAAAACAACAGAAAATTTGACGAAAGTCAGTGAAAAACGAGAAAAAAAACCTGAAAATTAACTATTCCTAGGTTACGGTAGTTGTCGTTGTGGGACCTACGACCGTGGCCACCGGTGTTTCTCTTACAAGGCTCTGACTTATTTGGACAAGAATCGTATTCTCAAACGTTTTTTTTTCGGTGTCATCAACTTTAAAATTAGTCTTCATGTTGAAATTTTGAAATTTGAAAATTATGAAATTCAAAAATGCGAAACTCACTTGCACTCAATGGCTCCAGAATCGGTTCGTCTCCAAAGTGTGGTCTGTCTAGTTCCACAGCTGGGATTTGAGCAAACTGAGTTGTGATGGAAAGTAGATGGCTGCAAAATTCAATCCCTACTCTACATAGGAATTTTCAAAAAAACTCACTTTTCTAATAACTGAAGACTTTCCAGTACTTTTCTTCTCCTTCACCTGCATTACCAAATTTTCCTGTGCCATGTAGTTTTGTCCAAACTGGGGATACTGTAGATAGTTTTGGTTCATGGACATGTCGAAACTTCCGAACATTGGGTTGACAGGAACCACGGGAGCAGTAGGAGCAACATAAGGGGGAACTGCTGAAATATTGTTGAAAAGGGAAATAAAGAGAAAATGAAACTTACCAAAATATTGTCCAAAATCCTCATAGAGAGGGTCCATCATGTATTGGGATCCAGTCGGTTCGTACATAGTTGGAGTATGGACTGGAGATGGCTTACCATGGTCCTCCGAAAAAAGCATTTCATGGGCCACAATGTTTCCATCTTTATCCATAACTCCATAGGTATAAGGAGCAAGAGGTGGGGTTGAAGAGGAGGAGGATGCAGAAGAGGATGAGGAAGAAATTGGATACATTATTTGGAGATAATGAATCTAATCGTTTTTTATTCTTGTTACGATACGACCGTCGTCTTAGGGGCTGAGCTATGGTCCGCCTTTTTTTGGGGAAAGGGGGTGGAGCAGAGGAGGGGTACTGTGAGGAAGGTCCTTGTGTAGGTAGGTTACTGTAGCCTTTGATGTTACCGACAGGGTACACTGAAAGCCAAAAGAAACCCCGATGTACCGGATCTAGCGCTCATAAAGTATTCAAACAAATCGGTTTTTAAAAATGGTATACAGTATCTTTCGTCGGCATGTAGTACCAGCCAAAATTTTAATAATTCCGGAAGTTTTTTGTTTAAAAAAGGGATGTAAAGAAATCTAGTGGAACTTGAAGGATGAGACTGGAAAATTTCTGATCTACAAAGCAAGAACAGAGCTTCAATTTTGTAGTTAGCAATACAAACTCATGGGATTGCCATTTCTGAAAGTCTTGTCATTTGTTTGGGTACAAGCGGTGCATCTCATTTGAGTAAACTTGGATGAATAAAAATCTGAAATTGTCCAGTAGATCTGAAAGTGTTCAGATTTATTCTATGAATTTTACTACCGAAAAACCAGTAATATAAGGTTCCAAATTTTAGCTCAATTATCTCAATTCTTATGCAAGGTATCAAAAATGTGTAAACTGACAATATACTTCTGATATCATGTTAAACAATTCATTAGTTGACAACTTTTTGTATCTTTGAGAGGAACCGAGAACAATTGTGTCCATGAACTATAACTCCAGACTCAAAACATAAAAATGAACAAATTACCGTGGATGCTCTAATAGAAGCTCCGCCCTTTGAACTTACTTATCTCGGTTACTGGAAGACGTATCGAAAATTGTCAACTGGTAAATTGTAGATCATAATATCAGAAGTATTTTGCCAGTTGACACATTTTTGATATCTTTTTGAAGGAGCCGAGATAATGGAGCCCAAACTTGACAGTGTAGGGGGGGGGGGGGCGTTCTATTACAGGTCTTACGGTAATTTGGAAATGAGCAAAAGGTCATAAAAACCAGAATTCCTACAGAATGAAACAGTAATACTGACCTGACATAGAGCCGCTTGAAATCAAATCTTATCGAAATGTTCCGAATCTTTATGAGATAATAACTAGATGACTTTTTATCAAAATGGTTTTATCTTCCTTTTTAAGGTTCTTGTATGGCAATCTTACTGTGACTACCGTAAACACTCTAATACATACTTGTAAAAATCCGGGTCGGCCCGTCAAAGCCCGGGCCTGAGGAAGTTTTCAAGGCCCAAGGCGCGGAATCAAATTTTTGAGCCAAATTTTGAGCTCTCAATATAATTTTCTCCATTTTTTCGTTTTTTTGGATTGTTTGTCTGTTTGATCGAAAAAGATCGAAAAAACTCGAAAAAAATCACATAAGGGTCCCCCCTTATGTGATTTTTGAAATTTTCAAAACTTGTGAAATGACAGGCCCGTCAAGCCGGGCCTCCGAAATTTGGGAAAAAGCCCGGCCCGTTACAAGTAGGCTCTAATAGAAGGTCACTCTATACTTGCACTTCGAGCTCAATTATCTAAGTTCCTTCAAAACGTAGCAAAAATGTGTTAACTGATAAAATATTGGTGATGTTATGAAAAACATTTTATCGATTGACAAAATTTTGATATCTTTCACAGACATCGAGATAATTGTGCTGAAAATTGACAGTCGGGGCTTATATTAAAGGAAATACCTTTTCGAATTCATACTTCAAATCATAAACATTTTCAATCATCTGCAATTAAAAACTTTACTTGAAATTCATATAACCCACTTTCTCCTTTTCGTTTAGCAAGACATACTCCGTTTACGACCCCTTGAGCCCTTGTGCGTCTTCACAACGTCTACATTGTTCGATCCATCAAGGTGTTCTATCTTATCATCTTTTTATTCTTTCTCATTCTTTTCTTTAAAAAGTCTATTTACAACCTGACACATGTGGAGGAATTGAAACATTATAGCGTATTCAAAAGTTGTCTTTGATAAGGAAAAAAAATGTTCGAGATGAGTCATGACTACATATTTCATGGGTTATTCCGAGAATGGAGTTATCAAGCGTTATCAGAATGGAGTTATAAAAGTTATCAAGCGCACAGGGAACTGCAGAAAGGGGTTGGGGGTAGCTTGCCTGGGCAACTCCTTCACTCTTCCACTTTTCGCTCTGCCTATTCAATAATGCCGGTCAAAATCGATATTGAACATCTGGGAACTTTAAAGAAGAATCGAGATCGGTGAGCTTACCAGAAATTGAAATCATTACGTTGAATCCAGCGATTTGAAGAACCGCCGAACTTGATCATCAACCGAGTCGTCTAAATGAAGATCGTACACGATATGGAAAACTCAGTCAACGAAATTAGATGAATTTGAATTTGGGATGCGAAGGCTTCAGGGATGAAGGAGGTGGTGATCTTTATTTTTCTCTCTTCGACTATATCAGACAGACTGCATCGCCCGGGAATTCCCTCAAAGAGGTTAAAACCTTTCTCCTAGAACTTCCATTTATCGTTTTTTTAGGCGATCGGTGCAGATTTCATATCAACTCGTAGGAACTTGGTTACATTGTCCGCATCAGCATTCCCTGGAAAGCCTTTCCAGATCCGTGCACTTCGAAAAGATGGAGTGATTTTCATATGTGACCGATCATCAGAGCAAGAAACTATTAACAATTATGCAGGAGGTTATAAGTTCGAGCAGTACATGACTTTGAATGAGAACGGACACCCTCATGATGACGATGAGCCGGTTTCAAATGCAGAGTGTGTCAAATCAGTTCTTCGAACAACATTTGAATCAGGAGGAAAAGAGATGAAAGTGTTTTATGCTGCGGAGCTGGATGCAGTAGACAGAGGTATAGTACTGGGTTAATATATTAAGTGGAAAATGGTAAATTTCGGGTGTCTGAAAACATGAGCGATTATTAACCAAAAAAAAGGACTTCTAAATTTTAACTTCCAGCCAATTTATCTCGGTTTCTGTCAAAGATATGTATAAAAAAATTGCCAACTGATAAATTGTTCATCATAACATCACAAACATTTTATCAGTAGTCACATTTTTGATATCTTGTATAGGAACCGAGATAATTGAGCTCAAAGTACACGACTTCTATAACGGGTTTCCCGTTCTATCCGTTTATTAATCAACTAAAAATTTTGACTTCAGAGGAAAACTTGGTTGAGTTCAAATCGACAAACCTTGGACATCAAAATTGGCTTGAGAGACTCAGTCGTAATCATTACTTGCAATCTTATTTTGGAAACGTTTCTTATATAATCAAAGGGTCAACAACAAGAGAGAAGATTGTTTTCCAGGTTAGGTTTAAATTCTTCACAAAACATCTAGCTAAATACTCCAGCTGGATAAAATTCTTGTCGACGAAATCCCTAAAATGGAAGTAAACTGGGATCCGGAGACATGTTTCGTAAAATTGTTCGAAATCCTGGAAGAAGTCAAAACGAGACTTGAAAATGACGATGAAGCAGTCATTATCAGAAGTGATGGGGTGAACATCTATTACGAAGAAGAAGATGCTAACAACTGCAATTTTGTAGATCCCGAATTTTTGAGAAACTTCTATTAACAATTTCTATTTTCTATTAGAATCAATATTTTTGAGAATATATTTTCACTTTTCAATATGAGAGATAAATGATGATGATTCAGCGTTCTCTGTTTGCTAAGTGTGCCTTGAAACAATTTTTTGTAAAAACTAATGCATTCGTCTTCTTCAAGATTTCTTGCTCAGTCCTAACTTCGCGGTGTCCCATCTCCTGTATTCGCTCAAAACCTCCTCGGAGGAACATTGTATGCTCCAAAAATGCCGGTAAAAGTCGATGTGAAGATAATTGGAACCTATAAAAAGCTGAAAGACAAGTGAGTTTGATTAGAGAAATCTGTAACAGAAGGACAAAATTTGAGATTTATCTCAATTCCTATGCGAGAAATTTGAAAAAAAAAAAATCAAATTTGAGATTTATCTCAATTCCTATGCGAGAAATTTGAAAAAAAAAAATCAAATTTGAGATTTATCTCAATTCCTATGCGAGATACAAAAAATGTGTCCACTGACAAAACACTTTTGACATTATGATAAACAATTTATCAGTCGAAAACTTACAGGAGCCGATATAAATTGGCTTAAAGATTAAAGCTAGAAGGTATTTCAGATCTGCGGAAGTTGGAGGTCTCCCGCGTCTCCTGAATGAAGATCCACATCGTTTTGGTCTTCTGGAAGAAACGGATCAAATGGATCTAAAGAAGGGATGGGAAGAGTTTAACGATGAAGGATACGGAGACACTTTCGATTCTCTGTTTGACTACATTCGAAAAACTTCAAAAAAGCGGACTTCTTTGGAAAAGGTATTCTTTTATGGCAAACATCTAGAATACGGTTGAATTCTATTCAGACCAACCAATTTCATATTATTTCAGGCTCTCGGGACGGATTTTGTCTTAACTCGTCGAATTTTGCTGTTGTTTGCTAAAAAATCAGTTTACAAAACCTTCTATGTAATTCGAGCTGTTAGGAGAAATGGTGTTATTTTCCTTTGCGATGAAGTTTCTGAAAACAAAGGTCCAAGTGTGATGCGAGTTTATGGACACAAGTTTGAGCAATACATGACTTTGAATCGTGTTGGAGAGCCTTATGATGAAGATGCACCAGTTGTTAACTCGGAATACTGTAGAGCAGTTTTTCAAACATCTCTAGCATGTGGAAATGAAGAGATCAAAGTAATGTACTCTGAAGTAGTTAAGGCAGAAGACAAAGGGAGTAATCGTGTTCAGATATTTTTGTGAGCATTTCGTTTCAGAAGGAAAGGTGGTCGCCATCAACGAAACCAGTTTGGATCTAAAAACATGGCTCTATAAGCGTAGCCTGGGCGTATATCTGCAGTCGTATTTCGGAGGTTCATCGTACATTGTCAAAGGGACTACAAACAATGATAACGTCGTCTATAAGGTATGTTGAAATCAAATATTTTGGAATCATGTGTTCTTTTCATTTCTAGTTTGAATATGTCATTTGGTAAGCTGGGAGATGAAAAAAACAATTGAAAATTTCAAAAATGATCCCAAACTGACAGGTGAATTTTCAACAATAAATATCTATAGCTTTTCAGGTCGACAAAATCCCAACTGAGGAAATTCCAAAAATGAACGTATTCTGGAAACCACAGGCATGTTTCGAAAAGGTGTTCGACATCCTCCAAGAAATCAAAACTAGACTGGAAAATGACGACGATGCGATTGTTATCAGAAGCGTCGGATGGGACATCTCCTACGAACCAGAAGATGCCAGAAAATGCGATTTTGTGGACCCAGAGTTCCTGAGAAAATTCCATTAACCTTTTCTTATTTGTTTACTGTTCAATTTTCAATTTAGAAATTAAGAGCTAAATAAATTATTCATCATTTTCCTAGATATGGAGATATGGATCATGACTCGAAAATACCATGCCTCACTTGTTTAAATATAATACATTACCTATTTTTTGAATGATTTCATAATCGGAGGACTTGTTTTGCATGACGCCTGCCAGGTTAGAATACGTTGCCTTGCTCAGGATAGAATTTTTCAGCGGATTTAGTTGATCTCTATAAAAACCATGTATGGAGGTTAGACACTTACTTCATTCGAATTACGCCGTTAACTGTTGATATTAAAAGAATTGGAACTTACAAAAAATTGCAAGATAAGTGAGTTAAATTTTTTTAAACAATTTTCAAAGCCTCTCTAATAGAAGGGCATTCCTAGAGGGTCTTTGAAAACGTTTACGTCCCCCTCCAAATTGTGTTGTCAGAAATGAAAAATCCGGTGCGTTTTCAGTGGAAAATATTCCGGAAATCTCCTTTTTGCTCAATTTTTGGTAAGATCGATAGATATTCTTGAATTTTAAGTGTTTGGAAAAATATAAGTGCTACCCCTAATCAAAGGGCCTCAGTAATAGAAGCGTCTTCCGGAGTTTCCTAGGAACAATAATAGTACCCGACCCTTCTAATACACATTTTACGGTAATAATCTGAATTTAGATCTGTGGTTATTGGTGCTTTGCCAAGTTTGCTAAATGAAGATTCTTGTCGATTTGGTTGGCTGAAAGAGAAGGATCGGATAGATCTAAGAAAAGGATGTGAACAATTCAAAGATGATGGATATGGAGATTTGTTTCACTCCTTTTTTTGAATGCATCCTCAAAGAAGAAATCAAAACGTGACTTGAAAATGACGATGAAACAGTCATTATCAGAAGTGATGGGGGGAACATCCCCTACGAAGATGAAAATGCTAGCAACTGCAATTTTGTAGATCCCGAATTTTTGAGACATTTCTATCAATAATTTATATTTTCTTTTAGAATCAACCAGTCGGTTTGAGCCCCCTATCGGGGGCTCAACCTCTTGGCTTTCGTCCACTGTATCTTACACTTGAATTTCTAATGTCTAGATTTTCCACTTTCCGAGTGCCCGAAACTTCCAAGTATTTCGATTTTTAAATGTTGGATGTTACTAATATGGGAATTTCTAGATAACGTGATTTCTCCAATTTCTGTTCTTGAGATACTTTCATTGAGTTTTGTGTAAAGAGTTGAAAATAAAGAATTGTTCCTTTTAAAACGTACGGAAACTCTTCATTTGTTCACAATACTGGACGTACCAGTGGAATAGCAATTAAAAGAGACAAAACAGAGTGTTGGGGATGAGCAAAAGGAAAATCTTACGAACGGAAAAAAATGGGTTGAATGGGGAACAAAGTAGAAAGAAAGCCAAAACTAAAACAACACACGATGATCTGTAAGAAAACACCAGAGAAGCTGTTTTCGTTGGAAAAGAAACAATAAAGATAACTTGGGTTTATAAAGTAGTAAAAGAAAATTGGATGGGAAAAGAAGGGTGCAAAAAACTGAAAGAGGATAACTTTGAAAAGGGAAGAACTATCAGTAATGCAAAAGGTGGGAAATGGTATGCAGGTCTGTTATCAACGTGGTATAGCAATACTCTGAACGAGTTAGGGTACTGTTAGCCGTTGAACAGATCGTGGTGAAGAAAAGCTATTTGAAAAGATAATAGAAAAGAGAAGATTGGTTATGGTAGACATGGATATAAGAAACATGGGGGTGGTGGTAACAATTTAATACGGAAAAATTGATTCAAAAATGTTGGATTGGTGATTAGGCATGCAATGTCGAAAAGTCCCAGGAGGCGCTCAGTTGATGATAACTGTTTGTCCCATGAGCTCGGTGAGAAGACGGGAAGCAGCGGCCTTTGAAACCTGGAAATACTTTTATTAGCCTAAAAACGATAAACGAGAATAATCATACCTCAATCTTTGTTGGCTCGGTTTGGCACTCAACATTCTTTTTCACAATTGGCTCTGTAGCAATGCTAGCGTGCTGTATTTGCTTGGTAAGCTGTTGCATAGCTTGGAAATGGGAGTGGTGCAGCTTTGGGCCGTGTCCATGTCCCTGGGCTTGTCCGTGATTCTGGAACTAACAAAAATTGAAGAAAATGGAGGGCAATGAGGTAGAGTTAGTTTTGTGAATATCGGCTGGGATAATCAATTGATTTCATCTCTTTTTGATCCATTTTTACTGAACTTACCGCAAGGCCGAGTGCGACCAGCCAAGATGGAGGCTGCTGTAGAGCTTGCTCTGCGGCTAACCGCGCCTAAATTTAATATGCCAGAGTAAAATTACAAATAACTGAAAAAAAACAAGCAAGGGAGAAGACAGTTTTCTAAGCACATGCTGCTGTTTCATGCTCGGTGAATTTTCCTTAGTGCGCCATATTTTTGAATAAAAAAGGTGATGAAATGAACGGATATGTTTTAGAACAACCTACAGAACGAACCACCGATAATGATAGAACCCTTATATTTTCCCGAAAGATACCATGGATAAGCGCTGGCGTATCCAAAAATGACTATCTTATCTTCCAGAATATATAAAGGTCCTTTTGTGAAAGGTGAAGCTGTGTGCAATAAATTATTACCAATTGACTCACATCGTCTGAGTCCGGAGTGTGAGACAAAGATCCGTCGATTGGCTCCGATGGTGGCTGGGAGTGCATCAGAGGTGGACCGTTTTGGTTCATTTGATGGAGGAACGGCATTTGCACGAACGGCGGGTACTGCATCCGCATCTGTTGCTTTGATAATATTGATTTAATATATTTTAAAACAGCGTTAATTAGTATACTATGATTACGAAACGGTGCTTTTGTTAGCTGCGAGTGCTTAAAGAAAGAATTTAATGAATACCTGCGGTGGGAATTGATTGTTGAGTCCCGGTGGCATGACCATCATCGGTGGTTGCTGTCGCACTTGTTGCCATTGTGCAGTGGCGGCTGAAGCTTCGAGGGAGTGAACCGGGGTGAGGAATGGAGGCTGAAATTTATTGATTCAATTATAAAGGTGAATTTTCTGAACTTACAGATCCAAGAACTTGCGTCCATTCGCCCAGCGTATGATAGTTTTGCTCGTTCTCTGTTTTCAACTGAAGCTCGGGTGTGAAATAACCGGCTTGCAACCAAAAGTTCATATCCTTTGACATATACGGTCCTGAAAATGTGTATTGCGAAGAGATGACGGATTTCTGAACAACATACCATAGTTTTCCTTGTCTGGTCCCAAATAGTACCACTTCGTATCCACGGCTGGGCCATTGTTTCCACTCTTGTGCATTTCGACAACGGCGTGTGGGTTTTCACTAGCGTTCTAACCTGAGAAAGTCGGATTAAGATACATATTAAGAAAAAAGAATAAAGAAAGATGGATATTAAATAAAGGCATAAAGGACCTTCGAGATGGTTTTAAAAATATAAATGAAACAACAGAAATCATTTATGAGGTGAAATATGAGATCAAGGGGAAGGAAATAAAGAAATGCGAAATCAATCTTCATCAAACCACCGGTCTTCATCGTCTTGGTCTCGAATTGGATCGGGTAGTCTGCCCTGTTCGCAGTCGGAGTAGTCATAGAATCTGGAACTTGGAAAAAATATTGATTTCAAAGTACGCCGGTGACTCATCAAGGGAAAAATTGATTGACCGCCTCTCGCGACACTAAGGAAAAAACTTTCACACTCACTCTTTGTCCTTTCCGGCCAGAAACTTTTCCTTCATGAATGATTCGAATTCGTGTCGGAGGACATCCTTCGTGTCATCTTCTCCGATATCGTTATACTGCTCGACTTCCTGGAATTGTCAGTTGATAACGAATGAAAACTCTTCGAAATTACTACCTGTGCAAGCCGTTCCATTTTCTCTCGCATCTTTTCAACTTCATCCTCAACGGGCTCGTCATCTTCTTCTTCCGGAACAAATTCATGGCTTGCCACGTGATTCATGAACCTGCTAATGTGGTCCTTTCCTCCATCTTCTTGTCGTGGACCTTCCCATTCCTTCGCTTGAAGTTTCCGCCTTTCAGCAATTTCAGACATTTCCTCGAAGCGAACCATGTAACTGGACCATGAGGATTCAGATGCATCTCTGGTAACTGTCGGTCGAAGAAACTCCATGTGTTCTGGAAACAAGTTTCAATTTGCTTTTTTCCCTCAATTTCCTAATACCTTCACCGAGGAACTTTCCGATCATTGCGTCGAAAAGATACGGTTCTCGTTCCCTCATCTTGGTATCAGAGAAGTAATCGCCAGCTTTTAATAGCGTTTGCATAGCATTGTAACGCATGTTCCGCTTCTGGAAATTCGAAAGAATCCGAAGAACTGATTTTTGTTCGCAAACCTGCTTCTCACTGATTCCAGAACGTCGACGAATCCGTTTCATTATTTCCTGAACCACACAATCATCATTATCAGCAAAAATATCGCAATCTACAGGTTCGAGGTAATTTTGATACCTAGAAATTGTAGCTTACAAATGACATCGAAGGAAGCAAATTGTTAAACAAACCTATCTAGAAAAATCGGCAACTTCGAAGCGGAAAGATCTTCTAAAATCTTCAGCTTTTGTTCATCTGTCAGTTCTTTCTCATCTCGTTGCTGATTTTTGAAGAAAGCGTCGTTGTCTGCGATAATTCGTGAGAAAATGCTTTCCATCTGAAAGCAAATAGGTGAATTTTAAAGGGTTTCGATGGAAAAAAGGTAAGAAGTCAGGCCAAAATTGTTGGGAACAATTATGAATTGAAACGATAGCAGACTGAAAACCAAAAAAAGTAGCCAGAAGCGCTGAAACATCTCATTTCTCAAGGCGGTTTCTAGATTTTGGACTGAGAATACGAATTTACGCGGGCCCCGCCTACTTTTGCAATACGCACGCACCCTTTTCGCAACGGTGCGGCGCGCAGTTAACATTTTCTGGCTTTACATTTACACGTCTACAATCTCTTTCTGAAGCTCTAAACCTTTCGAGATGACCTGTTTTGTGACAGTCGGAACCACATTATTTGAAGACTTGATTAACAAAGTAAGTATTAAAACACTTTTTCATTTCAAAATCTCTAGAAGTTTTTAGGTATTGTCAGAGGATTGTTTGACAAATCTCAAAAAGATTGGAGTGAAAAAAGTTCGTCTCCAAATCGGAAAGGGAAATTTTGAACAGGAAGTAGTGGACCGTGTCTTCGGAGGTGTTGCGGCAGATGAAGGTTCGGCTAGCTTGGAAGGACTTGAGATTGATTATTATCGCTTCAAGCCTTCCATCAGTGAGGACATGGCAGACGCATTTGTAAGTTCATTCAGTTTGAAGACAAACTAAAGAAAGATTTTCACATATATCATAAAAACTGTATTTCCAGGTTGTAATCGGACATGCAGGCGCTGGAACATGCTTAGAAGTATTGGCTCTTCATCTGCCATTCATCACAGTAACCAACGACAAGCTGATGGATAATCACCAAGCCGAACTTGCCATTCAGCTTTCCGACGATGGATATCTTCTTCAATGCACACCGACGACTCTCCCTGAAATGATCCTCAAGGAGGAGCTATTCTCTCTTCGCCAATTCGCAGCTCCTAACAAGAAATTTTTGGCAGAGCATATCAAAGAGATGGTTGGAATCAAGAGTGAATCTTAATTGTATTAATAGTGTAACTTGTACTGTACATAAAGTATAATTTATTAAATCATCAGTTAATAAAATGCATGAACTTGTGCAACAATGCGGCTTTTGTTGAATCGGTCAGCGAAGAATTCTGGTAAAAGTGTCAATGCCTCGAGCTCTTCCTTTGTCTCAATCGATGTGAGTGTTACACGAAGAAGCTTGTGCAGGTTGTGATTGTCAGCAAACACAATTTTCTGAATGGTTTTGACCCTTGGAGTCTGAAGAAGAAACTCTTCACACTTATGAGTTACTGCTGCCATAAGATATTTGCCAGCTAACTCAAAGTATACAGCAATCTTTTCAACTGTAACCAAACATTAAAATACATATATACATTCTACTACATTTGTCAACCTGTGATTTCAGTTTAATTGGGATAAATCAAACTGAGAAATTGGGAAAAATCTGAGAAGCTGACAACTCGAATTGGTATAATTGATTCTGATTTCTCCTTGAAATCAGAGATGAAAAGTTTGTCGAAAAACTCCGAGTGAATTGAAAGGAACTGAAAAAATGGTTTTCAAATGTTTATCAAGAAAGTTTCACCGATTTGTTCACATGCATTTGGTTTCCTTCAACTTCTAATGTCGCATCAGTAATGTGCGATTATTCGAAATTCGAAATAATATTCATTGAGGAAGAGAATGCATAAACGGGAGTCGTCTCGAATGCGAACTCGATAGTGCATCCCATCTGCCTGTTTCCCTGTCGCTGATTAAAAATTTGTCTCTGATTTTGATTTTGGTTAGTCTGGATACTAGTAATGACATCTTCTGCTTTTTGCAAATTTCTGATTCCTATCGATTGTCCAGAGAATTCAGAGAATCAACCTGCTTATGTGCGACTAATTTATCATCAAAAAGAAGTCTAAATTCGATTTTTCCAATGAATCATTGATGATTACCACGAAAAACTGAATCAGCAAATTTCGAATCTTATTGTTTAAAAAAGTAGTGAAAATTGAAACTGATGACACCTGAAAATCTAGTCACAGAGGACTAAAACTCAAAAATTAATTCAGGCTCCACACGTGTTGGTTCCAGAAGTCATATCAAACTGAATACATTCACAGACACCCTCTATAAATAAACACCACGGATAATTGATTTAAATCCCGAAACAACTTCCTCTTCAATGCTTTTCGCGAGTTTCTGAACTTTTCTGTTTCTTCGGAAATCTCCTTTTAAAACCTACCATTTTGAGCACTAGGCCCATTTTTCAGCAAATACAGCTGAAAGTTTTTTTTCGTTCAACCTATTATTTATACTGACTTGTTATTCATTATTTCATTCATTTTGCTTCACGACACGATTATAGTATTCTATGCAAGACGGTATTCCTAAATATGTTATAGTTCTGCATTGTTGTACTTCAATCAGTGTTCCAATCAATTTATTAGCGATTTTTTGTATCTTTACACAATCGTCGATTTCTATGAAGAAATATAAGTGGTATTTGTTGAACGTTCAGATTTGGTAAGATTGTTATACTGGTACAAAAAATCCGAGTTATTTATGAAAGAGAAACGCCGGTAGCCGTGGCCGAAGGTCCCACAACGGCAACTACCGTAACCTAAAAATATTTTAAATTTCCGGATCTATTTATTCGAGTTTTGTGCGTTTTCAGTCAATTTTTTTACTATTTTCATTTTTCGACTTGTTTGAAAAATGCAGTGAAAATCAAGAAAAAAAATCCGAAAAATAAAAATATTTTTAGGTTACGGTAGTTGCATTGTAGGATCTTCGGCCACGGCTACTGGTTCTTCTCTTCCACAGCTCCGGTTTTCTTGTATCAGCGTAATACACTAGAAGCATTTGTCCGTTTTCCAAACTTCTGATGACGTGTATAAAACAAAAGCTAACATTATAATTCCAAGTCGAAGACGTTTCTGTCTAGAACCATCAAAACCATCATTATAGGATCTTTCTAACCGACTTGATCCTTTTCGTCCTAATTGCTCCTCGTTTTTACTTTCCCCTTATTGCTGGAACCATGCACGGCTTCTTCTTCCACGTTGGAGTTCCCTACGAAGTTCAGACGATTATTGGATTCGGAACTGGCGTTGGAATGTTGTCCGCGTGTATTCAAGCAATTCAGTACCGACACAGCCAGATAGTCCCGCCAAATAGTATGCTAGCGAGGAACTCAAAAATGAGGACTACTCTTAATGGCGTCAGATATTTTTTGTTTTGCCAGGTGTCCGTTCCTGCTGTGCTCACAGAGCCAGTGAACCAGTTTGAAGCAAAGTTGAGGGTTGCTGGGGTAGGATCTTTAAATGAAGCACTAAAAGAAGAATAAACTTTCAGAAGTACCCATTTATACCGGATTTCTTCTTCGATCCAACGGTCTACCTACTCCAAGAGTCACCATTCTTTGTTTTTGTTCCCGGATCTCTTGTCCTTTCTTATGTATTCCTTGAGCTCTCTTTTTACATTCTCCAAAGTTTTTGTCAGCTCAGTAAACGAGTTTCACACATGTCCGAAAGAACGAAAAAACTACAAAGGAAGTATTTCGTGTGCATTTGTGTACAGGTACAGTAGTCTGAAATTTTTTCAGCTGTTTTTTGTTCTAGGTACTGGTTCCTTGTTTTTTCTGTATGTTTCCAATTGGTTTTCTTTGTTTTGCAATTGTCTCCGGGTATCATGTGCAATGTAAGCTTTTTTGTAAATTCGCTCCAACGCAAGTACCGTAAAAACTCAAATAGAATGACCCCCTAAATTTCAACTTTAAGCTTAATTGTCTCGGTTCCTGTAAAAGATAACACAAAGTAATCAATTGATAAAATGTTGGCAATAGAAAAATAAAAAGTTTGTCAGTTAACCACTTTTTGATATCTTTTATAGGAAATGAGATATGTGCGCTCAAAGTTTGGCGGAAGTGTGTACCGTAATAATTATAGTTTACTGTAAACGTCACCGTTAATCTCAACACGAAAGCTTTAAATTAAACTACCAAGTCGCTGAAAACTTATTTTCCAAAAAAAAGATCCGGAAAAATCATAGTGTTCTCTCTGTATAGAATACCGTAAAAACTGTAATAGAAGGGCCCCACACTGTCAAGTTTGAGCTCATTTATCTCAACTCCTATACAAGATATCAAAAAGGTTTCACCTGACAAAACTTTTCTGTTATTATGACTAACATTTTAACAGTTGACAACTTTTTTATATTTGTTGTCACGGACCGAGAAAAATGGACTCGAAGTAAAAAGTTAGGGGACCCTTCTGTTACAGGTTTTACGATAAACCGAGTTTTCAGTTTGGAACGACATGGCAGTTCTAATGTTTGGACTGCACGGAACCTTTGCAACACTAGTAATGCTACCCCTCTACCAACCATATCGAAAGTTTTGCAAATCCCTAATTTGTTGTGAATTTCGCCCGTTTTCCAAAATTCATTCTTTGGTAGTTGTACATTTGTTATCGTAAGAATGAAGGTGCAAAAATTATCTTGTGTTTTGTTTCTCGTGGGGGTTTAGGTGAAAGAAGAAAATATGTATTTTGGAAAGAGGTTGCCTAGGTGATATTAAGAATTTGAAGAAGGGCATTATTATAAGAAGTGGGAGCAAGGAGGCAGAAAGAGATAGAAGCATAGAAGCGAGTAGTGAATCAAAACACATTCATTTCTATTTTTTTTTTGGAAACCGAAGTTCGAATCTTGAAAGTTTGAGAATCTATTTTACATCTACAACTTCCATTTACATAAGTTTTTATTTACCGTAAACACTCTAATAGAACGCCACCCGAATCTTCAAATTTGAACTCATGTATCTCATTTTCTGTGAAGAAATCAAAAAATGGTTAACTAAAAAAAAAATTTGGTGATATCATGATAAACATTTTGTTAGTTGACAACTTTTTGATATCTTTCGAAAGAAGGGAGATATAGGCTCAAAGTGGACGGTCCGGGTGACGTTCTATTAGAGTTTTTACGGTAACAACTTTCTGAGCATGTACGATACCGGGCAATAAGATTATAATTTTCAGTTCTTTGGAAACTTTAAAGGTTTGTCCAATAGGTTTGAGGTGTTTCAATATCCTTTTTCATTACCACAATTGTTTGCAGTGCGCCATAGTACCATAGACATAACCATCGCCAAATCAGCTGCCCCTCAACATAGCATATTTCGCTCCAGATGTCCTTCTCTATCCTACTAGCTTTCCTCTCCAAAAAAATCAATTCTCGACACATTTCTCCTTTGTCTACATCATCTAAACGCAGCTTATTCTCTTTTCTCTCATCACGAGTATCCTCTGTCGTCTTGGAACTCCTCTGCCGGCGACGGCGGCGCGGTGGCACCTCTTCTTCTTTCTCTCCTACCGTGTTTTTTCCTCGCCCTTGCTTCTCAATCTTCAATGCACTTTTTGGTACTCTCGTCCCAGAATTCCTGCGTCTATCGCTCTTCTCACACTATTTTTCTCTTCCATTTTTTCCATGTGAAAGCGAGACGCAGATAGAGAGCATCGGGAGGTCTCTTCTTGCCGTTCTCCCTATGTATTATGTGTTTCTGCGTATCTATTAGTGTTTTTTCTTCATCCTCTTCCTCTTCTTTTTAGGTATTCATATTTTAGGTTATTTTAAGACTAAAGTTTTCAGAGAATCTCAAACATGGATGAAAGCCATTCAAGAGACCGTCCACCAGCACCACATTCTATCAAAATTCCATTTGAAATTGTGAGATTTCAATCGACACATGATCTGGGAGGAGTCGAATGGTTAGCATTTATCATTTTGTTTTTTTTATTCGATATATAGTTTTTCGAAGTTGCTCTAACATTCGTAGGGACACCGTATAACCTGTAATAGGAGGGCACCCACACTGTCAAGTTTGAGCGCAATTATCTCAATTGTCACTCATGATATCAAAAAAGTAGTCAACTGACAAAATGTTCATCATAATATCAGTGATATTTTATCAGTTGGCAACTTTTTAATATCTTGCACAGGAATCGAGATAAATTGGCTCAAACTTGGCAGTTAAACAGTCTCTCACTTGTAGGAGCTTTCAAATATTTTAAAAATCACGATTTATAGCCAGAAATTTCTGTGATCCTTGAAAAAAAGAATTTTTGACTTCTCCAAAAACAATGACCACTAGTGCAAACAATAAACATTTTCTCAAGTTTTCTCAATTCCAGGCAACTCTCGTTTCGAAAATCTCCGGTCCACCAATACAACCAACTCGAGCTGTCCACATTTTGTCTCGTAGAAGATGAACTTGTCCACGTGGAGATGGAGGTGTATGTCCCACAACTTCTACCGAATCGAATGAATTTTTGGCACGTCTTCGACACTGAACGATACTCGTTTGCAATACCATTTGGCGCCGAGAAAATGTGAGAGGGATCCTGAATAACAAAAAAATTGTCAATTGAAAATTTCAGAGATCCAAAAGATGATCCACAATTGGAGCACCTAGTTGAAGGACCATCAATTCGAATCTCAGTGAATCCAAAGATATGGAGATACAGAAATTGGCAGTTTCCATTTGCAGATGTGGTTTTGAAAGTGGGAAATGAAGAGTTGTATGTGAATAGAACGGTATGTGGCAGATTTAGGACTAGTGAGAAATCTCAAAACTTTTCAGATCCTGAGCGCTGTTAGTCGCTTCTTCAATTATATAATGCAAAGCAGTAGACTGAAACAGATGCACGATCACCAGGTTTTATATGTCAAAGGAGTTTGTTTTGATGATCTGTACGATTTGATGGGATACATTTATCATGGATGGGATTTTGATAGTAAAGGATTTTAAACCTTGACCATCTTTTTTAATTTCAAAACTCCAGCTGATCGCTCATTGCATCTTCAAAGAGTTGCTGAACAGTTTGGGATGTTTGTGGATGTTTCACCGACAAACACATTCGAAGAAAGAATCCGCTCAGAATACTTTAATCCTGATCCACGAAAAAAGAACATGACAGCTTTGGTAGAACAAAGAGCCGACAACAAGCCCATATTCTTTGGTCATGACCATTCTCCATTTCTAGAGGAAGAGCTCATAAGACTCTTTGTAAGATTTTCAAAGTCAAATTAATTATTAGAAATGATAATTTTTAGGAGGAACGAAGAAACCAAGCGGCACAAGCTTCTCCAATCTCTCCTCGTTCTGTAAGCGTGGAACCTCCTCCGGTCTATCGTGAAGCATTACAAGAATTCCAAATGGAAGTCGACGAAGATGACGTTGAGCGAGTGAGGGAAGATTCTGAATCGCTTGACTCCGAATCGAGTAGCTCTATGTCGAGTATTTATACAACACCAATGGAAGCGAGTCGATGGAATGGCTTTTGTGGAATTACTTTGACATTCAATTCTCTAGGTGTTAATAAGAGATTTCGACAAGGAACATGTTCAGTTCAATCTGCCTATGGAGCTTGGTAATTAGTCGTTTTTTTTAAAATTAAACAATGGAATTTCAGGGACTTTTATTTCTACAAATCAACTCTCAACAATGAAGATTACATGTCGTTTGGGGCATATGGCACTCAATTGGACTACTATGGAATCAGTGAAGCTGAATTTCGAATCAGAATCGATGGAGTCAACACGATCCCGTTGTTCAAAAAGTTAATTCGATTTGTCTCCGTTGATAACAATGCGATTGGATGTCCAAACTTTTTACGCTGGATTGATGTTCGGAACTATTCGGATGGTCAAGGATTCGTTGCAATTTCCGTTGAATTCAGACTCCAAAAAGCTGGAAACGGTGCTTATATAGCAAATCAGTTTTCTGGAGAAAAAGATGAGCTGGTTTCGGTGGAAGGTGAACTGATTCCAGTTAACAAGGATGTAAGCCGAAATTTTTTTTTCGGAAATCTGAATTTAATTGTGTTCAGGTACTATCAGAAGCGTCACCCGTTCTCAAGGAACTATTCAATTCGCGTTTTCCCTTTATCAAGTCGCCATTTGAAATTGAAAAAGTCAGTTGCAGACATTTTCTAATCATGTTGGAATATATTTATAACAAAAGATGCAAAATTGACGGTAAGATTTCAAGAAGTCTGCATAGTCAAAAAAATTAACTTTCAGATTATGAGTTTCATAAAATGATGTCAGTTGCACAAAGGTTCCAAATAAAAGGAATGCCAGAACAAATCATTCGAGACTACGTCCGTCTTCAGAACCTTTCAGAAAACGAAGCATACGACTTTGCTCTGTTCTTCGGGTTGGACACCATGATGGTTAGTTTGAGTTTCAGAAACTCCAAATTGTTTCATTTTCCAGATTCACTACTACAGTCAAAAAGCTGATTTGTTTTACGATAATAGAAAATCAATAATTCGACACTCACTCTGGAATAATCCTGTAAAACCTGTAATAGAAGATCTCCAACTATCTCGAGTTTAAGCTTAATTATCTCAATTCGTGTGCGAGATATCAAAAATGTGTCAACTGATAAAATGTTTGTTATATTATGATAAAAATTTGCCAGTTGATCACTTTTTGATATCGCTCATAGGAACCGAAAAAAACTGGCTTAAAGTTGAAAGTTAGTTAACATTTCGCTAGCTATTTCTGAAATTCCAATTTTTATACACTCTGTGATACAATATTTTTGATCTTTCCTTTTCTGTACATTCTTTGACCCCCCCCCCTTCTCATTCCCCTAGTTCATTCGCATCTCCAGTTCTCAGTGGAACATTTTCGCGTATCCCGTGCCATTTCGGTCCCATCTCGCTCTCCAATCCCAGTTCTGTTACAGAAAAAATTGAATCCATTATTCCAATAAAACTTCTTCGTAATCTTTCATTTTAAAGATTCCATCCGCTTCAAAAAACTGTAATTATCATCATTAATAGAATTAAAAATGACACGTAATCAAAGTAAGTTAGTCTGGACCTCAAAAGTTAAATAAGCAATACATTTTCTATATTTTCAGTTGATGCCGGTTTCAAGAATTCAGATTTTCAGACGCGTCCATGGATTCCATTGTGTGAAATTGCTAAAGGGGATGTTAGCGTTGTTTTTAAAGTGATTGATCTAGAAGGGACATCGTTAGCAGCTATGAAGGTGAAAAAATAGAACATCAAAACTTAAAAAATTCAATAATTTTATAGGTCGAAAAAATTCCTCAAAAAGAGAAAAAACTCAAAAAGAAGCATATTGAAAAGGATATTCTGGAGGTACTCCAAGAGAGTCCCCATTCTCTTCATCTTATTGCTCACTCTTATGTCAATCACATTCGAGTTACCGTAATGACTCTAGCTGGTCCTTCACTCGGAGTTATCAAGCGATTGATGAACAACAAGTTCAGTGACTCTACTATTCTTCGTCTGGCGATTCGAACTCTTCTATCTCTCAAAGATCTTCATGAACACGGCTACATTCATCGGGATTTGGAACCAGACAACATTGCGCTCTCCTACTGTAAATCTTCTCGAAGTGTTTATCTTTTGGATTTCGGACAGGCCAGAGAGTACGCAAGAATCGATAAAGGGAAATGGATCCTGAGAGCTGCTAGAGACAAAATCCCGTTTAAAGGATCCGTTCAGTATTGCTCACCCAAAATGCACGATGAGAAGGAATTGGGAAGAATCGATGATCTCTGGTCGTGGTTGTATATTTTCATGGAAATGCGCGTCTTTCTTCCATGGACTGATTCAACATTGTCTAGCTATTTTGCTTCGAGAAAACGGACTGAGCTGGAGGAGACTCTCAATTCTGATCCGTGAGTTTATCTTGGTTTATTAAAGCTTTCTAGAACTATGCTATTTCAGATTCCTGACCACCTTCCTCCCCATCGTCAAGATCATGAAAACCTCAGAGTTTGCTGATCGTCCAGATTATTTTAAAATCTACGAGATTTTGGCTGAAAAAATGATTCAAATTGGAGTCAAATGGACCGATCCTATGGACTACGACATGATCACTGCAAGACACAATTTCTTCTCAACGACTCTGATGAATGAGGAGAAGATGACCGAGGAGCAGTTGGCGGCTGCTTTCCAGGAGACCATCGTTCCAGGAGGATCTCAATATGTGATTGGTCCTAATGTTCCGTTTTATGGAGTGGAGAAGGAAAAGACAAAGGAGGAGAAGGAAAAGGAAAAAGAGAAGGACGATGAAAAGGAAAAGAAGAAAGAAAAAGAAAAGGAAAAAGAGAAAGAGGTTGAGAAGAAGAAAGAGAAGGTTGCTGAAAAACCGAAGGAAAAGGAAAAAGAAAAGCCAAAGCCGAAAGAAAAGGGGAAGAGCAGAGAAGTGATTGCGAAGGATAAAGATAGAAAGGTATATATGAAGCGATTTTTATACTATAAAGGTTCTTAAAATTTCAGATGGGATCTCAAGAGAAAACCACCGACAAATCTTCGGATGCTCCTAGCAAGAACATTGTAGAAAAGACGAGCAAGCAACAGAAGACCGCAAAGCAGGCAGTTCCCCCGCTTCCCAAAAAGAACACGAAGACCAGCTCGACAAGTTCTGCGAGCCATCAGACTCCACCGTCGGTGGCAGAAAAGCCTCCGTCATCTCTTCCATCTCATCCTCCACCACGTTCGATGAAGAAGAAGCCAGCGAGGACTCCTGCGAAACTGAAACTTAAAGCTAACTAGATCTTACTATAATTTATTGGATTTTAAAAAGGAATGAAGTATTGAGAATCATTCTTGTTTTTTGGAATTTTGTGGGGGAATGTTGAAGATCGGTACCGTCCATGTCAGAGGTGGATATCGGAAATAGAGGTTTATCGTGACAGCACTTGTGATCAGTCCGGCAATGTTGGCGATCTGAACTCAGATTGAATTTTTCTGACTATGAGGAATTCTGAAAAAGTCTTACCACAATAAATTTGTTTCCTGTAACGATTCCAAAAATGAACCACTGAGCCATGAGAGCGGCAACAGCAAACTGCATAACAGCTGGGATATATTCTGTGGTTCCCATTTTGATAGCTCGCCTCTGAAACATTCATTTTTTACTGTTATCCAACCAATAGTGACCCACAATTTCATAAATTCTACCCCCTAGTCCAAGTATCTGAGCTCCAGCTGCTATAGTTCCCATGGCAGATTCCATATGTTCCGAGTCATGTGAATCGACGTACAGGAAAGCGCATTTGATGATGAGGAGAGCGGAAATTAGTTGACCAATCAGAAACTTCTAAAATTAATAAAAAATGATGTCAAGTGAATTCGCCTTATCAGTTTTCATACAACATAAATCACATAATATGTTGTCTAGAAGAAATCATAATGACGCTTACCCTTTTAGGTTGATAGTAAGCGTAAGCGGCAATGTAACAACTGAGAACCGATATGTTCATGGAGTTGATTAGGATCTGAGTGGTGTCGTTGGTCATCCAACCGTGGCGGAGCCAGAAAGCTTGACTGGAAGTTCAATAAAATATTATAGAAGTTAAAAAATTTGAAAGCGACTACCGTATTACCTCTAATAGATAACACCGTAAAATTGGATCTCAATTATCTCGGTTCCTTCAAATGATATACAAAAAAAACTTTTCAACTGATAAATTTTTGATAATTTTATGAAAAACATTTTATCAGTTGACAAAAATTTTCTATCTTTTACAGGAATCGAGATAAATCAACTCAAAATTTAAAGTTCGGAGCAATTCTAGTACAGGTTTTAAGGTATTTAGAATATCTTCATAATAGCCTTATGTTCTAAATATCACTAAAAAACTCACATGATCATAGGAATGATCAAGACGACGGAACTGAATCCCTCAGCGGTTCCTCTTTTCCTCCAATCCAGCACCAACAAAATTGGAAGAAAAAGAAAGGAAACGGAAAAAACTCCTATCCAAACTTTGAACAATTGTAGAAACATTTGGTCAAAATGAACTCAAACCTTTAAAAATTCGATAATATAAATAGTGGAACTTTAGTCACAACTGTGTCTGTGATTTCTGAGAGAACGAGGTATGATAAGAGGGATGATAGACAGGAAGTGACAAATATTGAGAGAGAAGAAGAGAATTAGACGAATGAAAGGTGAAATGGGGGTTTACCATAGCACAAACCATAAAACTAACATCAGGCAAACTTTGAAGGCAAATTGTGCAATAATTTGTGGTTTCATGGTTAATATTGGATCATTTTTGCATCAGTTTGGGTAAGAAGCTAGTGTCATTGATGTATGTGTTTTTGAAGAAAAATATAATACAAACCAGATGGGACTGGTAGAAAAAAACATTTCTTTTGAAAAAGTCAACAAGATAAGATAGAGTAGTAAACATAAAAAACTTCATAAATCATCTAATGTGTGTCTTCTTTTTTAAACAATCGATAGTGAGAATTTATGGGCGTGGTTTCGTTTTTGGACCGATATTGTCCACGTTCTGTCGGAACTTGCCAGAAAACGGCTGAACAGTGGGCCATGGGTGAGACATGGTCAGATTTAGCGGTCTTATGCGGAAACTGACCAACCTCCGACCAGAAGTTTCCGGCAAAGTCCTAGTTGGCGTTCAGAAGGTTCAGCATTTTTTTTTCAAAAAGTATGAGAATCGTTTCAAGTGCGGCATCATCTGGTCGGATTACCTTCCCACCACGCTAATCAATCCAAATGCATTCCATTCTTCTTGTCCATGCTTCTATTTCTAGGTCACACTTCCCATCATGTTCCCCTCTTCCTCACAAACAAACACATTCGACGTCTATTTCTCTTTTCTCTAATCATTTGTACCACTATTCTGTTCTTTTTTCTCTGTTCCTCCTTTCCCCTAATACTCCTTCTCTATTAGTCTTCTCCTCATTTATTGATATTTTCTATTGGAATTTCCAAATGAAAGCAACAGTTGTCACTAATTTATTCACTAAAACAGGTCATTTAAAACCACCAGTTACAGTAGAACATGGTGGTTACACATGGTAGAGTGAGCAATTCCAAAATCAGAAGATTTTGAATTTTAAAATTCAGGACGATATCTTTGGAATACTCCGAGGTTCGCAATATTCCTGCAATCGATTTTATGCTGCAATGTGATGGGATTCAGGATGGAAAATATGTGGCGATGCGCATCGAATTTCTTAATTTTACCAAATCAACCCATCAGACCTTCTATTTTGTATTCGAACCACATAGAAATCGATTTTGCTACAGAAGGATTTGCACGTAATTTTTTTCATCTAAAATATGTGTCAAATCTTTGACTGATTCAGAGGTGTCCGTCATGTTAACTATCAAAAAGGAAAAACGGTAGCCAGTTTTCCGATAAACCGTTTCATGTGTCCAACCTCTGAGGATACAGTTTATGAAGCACCAAGCCCTCAATCGTGGATATTTTATAATTTGGTAACATGGAATGTTCTTAATGATGGACGAGTCGAGACAACACCATGCAAGATTTTGTAAGCCTTCTTTGACATAACCTAATTCATTTTGCATGTTTTCAGATATGACAAGTTTCAATATGGACTTGTGTTAGATAAAGCATTCGACACTGATACACTTGATCAGGAAACTCCTTCCTACTGGCCACATTCTTACGACGAGATGATTGAGGTGCGATGATTGCGATAATATCTTTTCATTGGTAAAATTTCAGTTTGTCGAGCCAAATTGGCCGGACATGAGCCACACTGCGATCGAGTATTTATGGGGAGAATCTACTGAATATAATAAACAAACTTGTTTTGACATGCTTGGAGCCTGCTATCATAAGTGGAGGTTCGATGGTGAGTTTGCTTTTTTTTCGGTAGTATCTTTAATAGAAGGGCCCCCTAACTTTTTACTTTGAGCCGATTTTTCACGGTACCTGTCAAAGATATAAAAAAGTTGTAAACTGATTAATTGTTTATCATACTATCAAAAACATCTTATCAGTTGACACATTTTTCATATCTTCTATAGAAATCGAGATAATCAAGCTCAAACTTGGCAGTGTGTGGGGCATTCTATTACAGATTTCACGGTCATTCGACATTCATCGAGCACTATATTTTAGATAAAAAGCTATATGAATTGAATGAGTTTGCATACAACTTGAAATTTTTTCAATTCATGGATGGCATCGGAATCGGAGGAGGCTTTGAGAAAATCTGTTCTGCAAGCACATCGCGGATATTATAAAGATTCCAAGGCCTCCGAAGCAGTGTTGTGAATCGCTCTGCATTTTGTATCATGCAGAATGGAATGTGAGAAGAATCCCGAAATCTGGAGACCTTCCAAGTATCTTTAAAATATTCATGGATCATAATATGCAGTGGTGGATTTTTGATTCGACAGTGTTTATGAATAGAAACCGTATTTTCAGGAACATGAGTTTCTTTCACTCGACGTTCAGAAATCAAACGTTTCTCTCGATTGGTGGAGTTCTAGTTGGAGACATCAAGAGAAGTTGTGTGTGTTCATTGGAAGTTTCATTGGATTCTAAGCAAGGAAAAATTACAAGGAAGTTCAGAAGACGTTTGAATAAGACACAAAATACGATCTGTTTTCCAATGTTTTGCAAAAAAGAAGACGTGAATTCAGAAGGAAACATTTTTCATGTGAATTTTGAATTTCAAGAAGTCGATGGATGGAACGATGAAGATTATCTGAATGATGTGAAAATGCCAGAACCAAATGATGTTGTTCTGAAGTTACAAGACAAGAGAATAGCTGTGAACAAAACGGTGAGATTTTGAAGTTTCTTGGGCTTCACAGGCAACTTCTGGTTGGATGTTGGTTCGGATAAGACAACTACTAAACAAACTCCGAAATCTGACCTGGCAATGACCCGCCGCACAGCCGTTTTCGGCAAGTACCAACCAGAACCTGGCCAATATCCGTGCCCCAATTAAAAATTTTTATTCCAGTTCCTCGCCCACCATGCGCAGTTTTTCTCGGGTCTGCTCTTCAATGAAAATTTCCATCAACACGATAAAGCGGAAGTTGAAATTCATTCTATTGGTTTCAAAGAAATGCTAGATTTGCTTGATGCTCTCTACCACGGAACAAAACTTTTCGATGGTGAGTTTCTTTATTTAAAAAATTCATAACCTAATTTTTTGCAGTATCTAAGTACTACCATATTCTTCAAAAATCGGATGAATGGATTTGTGAGAAAGTTAGATGTATGATGGAAAAAGCAATAAACAATACAAATTGCCAATCTGTGAATAAACAGAAATTGAGAGAGAAGTTCAAAATGAACCTTGTCGAAAAATTTTCAGAAGAGAACAAAATTGAAAAGCGAGGAATGTCTGGCGATGCTTCAGACGAACCATCACCTGATGCCAAAAAAGAACGGGTTGAGGAAAAAAATGACAAGGAAAAATTTGTATAATCAAATTGGTTTAATAAATCTTTATTGAAAAAAGAAAATCTTGATAAGTCTATCACCGCACTCGAACAAAACCATTCTCAGCTTCATGTTCTCGCCCTTTGACAAAACAAAACCACGTGGCATGTTTGTAGGCGGGAAGGACTAATAGGAGATAAAGGAGCAAGTTGATACAGACATGTTTAGTACATCCACGACATTTGAAGAACACTGCCATTGGCTGGAAATTGACTTTTTTGAAAAGAAAAACATGAATTAATTTCGTTTCGCACATTTACCATAAAACCTGTAATAGAAGAGCAACACTATCAAGTTCGAGCTCAATTGTCTCAGTTCCTACGCAAGATATAAAAATTTGTCAACTGAAAAAACACTTCTAATATTATGATGAACAATTTATTAATTGAAAACTTTTCATACCATTGACATGAACCGAGATAAATTGGCTCTAAGTTAAACAGTTAGAGGCTCGTCCAATACGTTTTACGGTAGATAAATATATTCTCAGAACTCACCGGCAACACGACCATTAAAATGATCATAACGATTCGATCATTATCTGTTTCCAGGTAAATCTGTCTTTCTTCTGGAACTCCGACCTGAACAGACACTTCTGCCATTTCCATAGTTAATATGATTTGAGTAGATGAGGCTCAGAACGAAATAAGAATAAGAAACAGGAATTCTTCCATCTTTTTTATATTTGCCATTCGTCTTGTCTAATCTTGTATTTGCTCCCTCCCCTTTCTTTTCTTAAGATCAAAATGTTGGTTTTATTTCTTTCGAATCACTTCAAATAGTCAAGAATCGGTAGTAAGAAAAATGAAGGATGTTAAATTGATGTTTGTCGTGTTCCGTGTGAACAAGAGAAACTGAGATCAGTGGGAGTTCGGAGTAAACCATAAATCAGAGATTTGCAGCAAGTTTTCAATGTTTTTAGACAAGATAACAAAATGACGAGTTGGTTATCAGTCTAATGATTCTGAATTATGTATAATCATGTGAATTCCACATTTTGTGACTTCCGAGGGAATCCTAAGACATTCAAATGAGAGTCAAATCACAAAATATTAATTTAGTTGACTTTCATTTTGTGATTCGATTTTTTGACTCCAAGTTACAGTGGTTTATGATGGATGATGTGCGTTATGAGTCAGTATATTGGTCGATGCACCATGTTATAATTAATGACGAATCCCAAATAAGTATAACATGAGAAACTGATAACGATTCTGAAAAACAACAACAACAACCGGCAACCAGATTTGGAAATTAAAAAAAACATTATCAAGCATTCAGGTTTCCAGATTGCTCATCAAAAGTGAAATTGTTTTCAAAGACTAGTACTAAGACTACCGTATTTTCTCTAATCGAAGCCCACCATATACGTCAACTTTGAGCTCAATTGTCTCGGTTCGTTCAGATTATATCCAAAAATTGTTAACTGGTAAATTATTCAATATAATATTACCAACATTTTAACAGTTGACAACTTTTTAATATCTTTCAAAGAAGTCGAGATAATTGAGCTCAACGTGAACGTATAAGAAGGGTTTTCATTAGAGCAGATATGGTATTCTGAATGTTCGGAACTTTTCAATTCATTTTACTTCACGAATCTCTATTCATTTTTTCCCAGCTTAACAAAAATAAGACCACCTAATAAATTTTTCCATTTTTACATCTTCCTTCTTTTTTGTGACCCCCCTATATCCTTCAAACGTTCCATTCCCTACAATTTGACCTAATTCCATCCAAATGTTCAATCCAAACCATCTCTTTTTCTTTTTTTTGCGCTTTTCTGTTCCCTTTTTCCTTTGCCCCATTCATTTAATCGATTGTTTCACCAACGTCCTTTCTATTAAACGACCTCCCGAAGCGGTGGCCTAGGAAGGGGGACTAGATTTCTCCTTAACAACGGCCACCATTGCACCCCTTCTTCTTATTGATATTTAGATGCAGAAAACCTTATGACATCCGTTTTTAAAATTTTTAATGGAATTTTTGAGGAATACTTTTAAGAAAAGACCAATATTAAAGTTTGCTTTTAGTTTTTTTTTCTAATTTGTAAAATTTTGAACGAATTCTCGAATTTTCAGTCCAAACATGAGTGAAGACGATAGTACTAGTGAGACAGATGACAATAGTGTTGTTACTGAGGAAAACGACGATGGTCATGTTGAAGAAAAGGAAAAGGATAGTCCTCCTCCGGTAGTATATTACAATGTTTCGAATATTCCGATTCAAATGCAACTATTCAAAACACCGTACAATCTGATGCCGGAGCAGAGAATTCCAATGTCAGAATACACCTGGTATGTCCTTTTCCTTTGAAACTCCTTACTGGGTTGCCTTAGTCACCATGGTAACGCCGGGAATCTTTCTTGGATGTGTCCCATAGCTGGTCCTAGTCGCTCCAAAATCTTTTAAAAATTAGCTTGAAATTCAACAATTTCCAGGGCGATCACTCCGTATCAACGAGAGAAGAACGGAAAAATTGGAATCGACATAGTCGTCAACTTGTTAGGGATCCAGCCTGGAGATTATATACTGGCAGAGTTCTCATTCCAACAGCCAGGAAATGTTAGGCACACTTTTGAGCATACGTTCGACATGCGAAGGAACACATTTGTATACAGAAGAGCATTGACGTAAGCCTTTATATTCTAAAAATAACTTAAAATCATGTTCTTGCAGTGTTCCATCTATCAGAACTAAAAATGGAAAGAGATCAGTTCAGTACTCACCTCACAGATTCCTTCGATGTACCGAGGACGATGAGCCAGAAGACGGTGAATATGCGTTTTACTGGAAACCAAAAATTCCAATTGCTTGGGATATGAGCAAAGAAGCTCCCACTCCAGTTGACCTGAATGAAGACTTCTTGAAAAACGTTTCAACTGCGTAAGCTATTCAGATTTTTAGCTTTTTATTCAATTCGTTTTCAGAGAGGGCAACAAATCAACATTTGTTTACTTCTTCACAACAGAGAGTGCTACGAAGTATAAATATCAGCCATTCCGTAAAAATTTGGTCTGGCCGAAAGCATCGAGAACCGCCAGATACGTTCATGGAAGATCCTTGTCACTGGATGGAAAATGGTTCAACAAATGGGCAAAGTTCAACTATTTCATGGCTAATGTGGACCTCTTGACTCCGGAAGACTTTGATGATTTTGTCGATGTACTTGGAGTTTATTACCATAGCTGGAACATTGATAGTAAGAAAAACATTAACTGAAGTTTAGAAGATTATTCCTTAAATTTCAGACAACCGCTTACAAGAAGTTGTTCGAATCGCCGAGAAGTTTGGATTCTATTACTTCGCCCAAGCAATGATTTCTGCTGGAAATGTGGATGTCTATTTCAGCTCATTGCGTTCGGTCCTTTTCGCTCCATTGACTCATCCTCTCCTGGTAAATGAATCTCAACTAAACGTTGATCAGTTTTTTCTTCTTACAGGCCACTAAAAAGGACGTTCCAACCAAAAGACTCTACGATGACACCTTTCAATTAAGCCACATTATGATCTACCACCAGTCTCGCGGTCCTCCGGTATTCAAAAATTTCAAGACCAAGAATGGAATGTTCTGGACGACGAGTCTCCATCGAAAGACGTATTCTGGTGTTGAGTACCTTTGTCTACAATTAATGCTTCATGGAAATTTCCAACCGGGAGAAACTCAATTGTGGAAAATCGAGTTCGGTAGTCAGAAGTTTTCACATGCGACAAGACTTCCTCGGAGAACTCACGAACGATATTTGAATACTGTGCAACGAACAATTTGCTTTCCAACGTGCTATTATTGGAGTGATGTGTTGAAAGAGATGGGACCGGCTGGACCATACGCTTTCACATTGAAAGTTGAGTGCATACAAATTCCCGGTTTCAATTTCGCATCCGTTTTGCAAAGTCACGGACCCAGTGGTATAACGAACGCAGAGTTGCAATGCAAGGGTGGTGATCTGATCCATGTCAACAAAGAGGTGTTCGATTTTTAGATACTCTCAATATTTATTCGGAAAATTTCAGTTTCTCCAAGACTCTTGTAAATTTTTTGAAAAATGGAAGCCAACGCCGACCAAGCCAAATCGAATGGAATTGAAGGTTCTGGAGTACGAAGAGACTGTCCATTTCCTTGATCATCTCTACCACGCATCCAAATTGTATACACGTGAGTCGAGTCAAAAAATGAATTAGCTACAAAACAGAGTATAAAAGTCTCTCTTGGTTCTCAGGTTCTTCACCGGGAGCCTTCTGCGATCAGTTTTATTTTTGAATTAACTTAAAAGTTCATCTTGGATACCAGGATAGGTACTTTATTTTTCGTTGCCGGGTTCTTTTAGTTGCTTGGTATTCAATTTTATAAATGAAAAATGAAACACACCTGAGATTACCCGAACCTAAATTTGTATCCCAACTATTTCAAAAATCTATATTCCCTCTTTCCTATTGACCCATACTTCAGCTGACACGTGGCACAAGACGTTCCGAGTGGCTCAATACACTAATTGCAAGCGCGTTGCCGATCAATTCGAGCGAGGACTCATCCGGAGTGGAACTACAAACACATCATCGATGAGATTCAACAAGGAGTTTACTCTCGAGTATTTGAAGGTTTTTGACCCATTCAAAAGTTCTATAATGTAATTGATAATATTTCCAGTTCAACATTGCAATGAAAGGAGCATTTGCACTCGACACCATTGACTTCTACTTGAACGGATGCAAAGAAGATCCTGCTCTAATGATAAACGATGATTAATCTGATTAAAACTTCACAATATAACTTTTTTTGACTAACTTTTTTCTAGCAACTCTTCTATTCATCTCTTTTTCCCTTTCAAGAGTATTTTTCTCTTTTAAATCTGAGATCTCTCACCATTTCATTCAATTCCATGCCACATGTTTTCTTGCTTTCCAGAATTCTCAAAAGCCCGTGTTGTCATCCTCTTTCCCGGACCAACATTCACACATTCTGTGTTATGAACCAAAATTTCTTTTTTCTTTCTATTATTACAATAAAGATGCATGAAAATACTTTATATCGTTAACTTCATGCATGATAAAGAAACTAAAATCACAGTTATCCCTATAATAGAAGTCCAACCAAAGGTAGGCTTCTATGAGAGGAATTCGTCGATGAGCCATCAGAATTCCACAAATAGATACCGAGAATATCACAAATAAAAAATTCACATGAGAACGACTTGATTTTTCCTGCTAAGATTGATTATTTTGAAAAGATGAGAATCATTTTAAGGACAATATTCTTCAGAGTCTACAAAATGCTTCTGAAAATTAGACTATCATTTCAAACATGCGGTCTAATAGTAAGATGTATTTATTAAAAATTAACGCAATCATTTTAAGATATATAATCAAATAGCTCCCATTGGAACTTCTGGAATCTTTCCACATGCGAATCCGCGTAAATGATAGTTTTGATAATCCACGACATCACATCTGAAATTCAGGTATCATCGCAACGTTCTATAAATAAACAAAACAAACACTGCATCATCAGCATTCCCGTTTGCAAAAAGTGTATAATAATATTGCGGAAATTTAGCCTGATTTCTTATCCAAATTTGAATGCAATTTGCCCAGGGACCATTCAGATTTCTATCGGGTTGCTGCCAGTCCCATGTGAATCCGGCGTAGTTGGTCAGGTAGCCGTCCGTGAAATCGAATTGCTCAAATTAAATTAGGCTTTTGGAACTGGAGAAAGAGAATCTCTCCATCATGAAGTTAAAAAAAAGACTAACTTGTAGAGAAGTGCCAGTACAGTACGAGTAACCCTCCCAACCATCGGTATAACACTCTGGCTTTCGGGTTCCTGATACCCAGAATCCTGCATATTCTGGATAATCTTGGCCAAGCAAAGCTATTCCAGTGTCTATAAAAATTATATTACTTTCTTAAATTTCTGAAATTTTTTCACTAGCAACGAAGTCCCGCTCGTCTATTGTCTCGAGACCAGTCAGTGTTGAACCCAAGTTTTCACAATTCGTAAGAGCTTCAGATTGAGTATAAGTGACGTCTGGTCCTCCGATAACCTGAATGCACCCGTTAGTACTGGGTCGGGTGAACTGTGTCCAGCCACTCGGGCACACCGGGATAGCTGAAAACGACATATGGTTTTGACTTATTGTCTAGGCTGTCGGATATAGGCCGCGGCTTTTTAGTAAGGGGACTTCTCGGGTGGATAGGATTCGGCGGCTTGGAGGTCCTAGTATTTACTGGTTGGCTGACAGAGTTATTTCTGAAAGAACGAACAGTTCATGACACGTCCCACTGCCGTGGCCCTGTTCCCGACAGCCTTGTTTATAGTGCATTCCTACCAGTATAGGAAAGTTGCCAAGTGTCGCCAACACTATAGTCGATGTCATAAGTATAATTTGCGATTTGGTTTGAAGCGGTCCCCTGGTTTTTTGAATTTCCAAACGTCGGTGGATTATCCCCAATTGGACATGTATTCCCACTGTTTATGGCTTTGAACGCCACCAATAATCCGCTTGATGACTCTAATTTTTCCACTTCAAAAACTTTGCTAACATCGAATAATTTGCAGTTGATGGGGCTTTCAGGAGTGTGTGCTACCTGGAGTATGTTATAAAAGTGACTACTGTACTCTTTCGAAAATCTTACAACACAACTCAGACTCTGATAACAGGCCCCAACGCATTCCTCCCATGTAGTAGAGATGTGCGAAAAGGATGCTGTGTAGTTTATAGGTTTTCCATAGGTGACTATCATAGAATTGGAATCAGAGAACGTTCTAGGCAAGAGTAATAAAACAAGAAAAAGAGCGAAGAGTGGCATGTTTAAAAAAACAATGAATGCGAAAAATCCAATCGGATGGAGCAGTCGGAAACATTTGGGAATCTCATCTTCTGTTGCCATGTTTTCATATTCGCGCGTGTTTAGAATGATGTCTGGTGCACCGAGAATGCTCCGAGAGGTCTCCGAAAGTGTTTTCATGGTTTGTAGCCAAATAATTGTGGTGAATCGGAAACAATGAAATAGTCTCATTAGTCAGAGAGACCAAATAAATGAAACAATCCATCAAACAATGTTCGGAAAAAAAGAAGCATTTAGGAAGAGCGATCACATTGCTCCATCTGGAATTTCTGCTACCTTTCCACATGCAAATCCCCTCATCTGGTACGACGCATAGTAGGACTCTTCGCATCTAAAACATACAGTATAAGCTATACAGTATTCACCGTGAAATCTGTTTAAAATCTTCAAGATTTGAACTAATTTATCTCGGTTCCTGTTAAAGATATTAAAAAGTAGTCAATTGATTAAATATTTGTCATAAAATCACAGACATTTTAACAATTGACAGATTTTGATACCTTTCACTGGAGTCATGAAATATTACCTCAAGCTTGGCAGTGACCATCTATTACAGGTATTAAGGTGTGTCAATCAATGAACTCACACCGCATCGTCAACGTTTCCATTAGCCAGAGTTTCGTTAACATTGTTTGGAAATTTGGCGGCGTTTCGAATCCACACCTGAATACAATTTTGCCATACACCGACCGTGTCTCGGTTTGGTTGATCTTGGTCCCATGTGTAGCCAGCATAATTGGTTAGGTAATTATCAGAGAAGGTGGATTGCTGAAAAGATACGAGAGCAAAATGGAATATGGTATCCCACATGAGTAACCTGCATGTCAATCCCCGTGCAGTAGGATATCGATTCTCATCCATCCGCATAACACTCGGACTTCCTCATTCCAGATACCCAGAATCCAGCGAATTGTGGATAGTCTGGACCAAGATTATCCACTCCCGCAACTAAACTATTCTGAGTGCTATTTCAAGGGTTACTGTATCAACTAACTCGCAATGAAATCCCGTTCTTCTGTAGTCTCTAATCCAGTGACTGTCAAATTAAGACTTTCACAATATGATTGAGCTTCAGGATAATTTAACATGGTGTCTGGATTGCCTATGACCTGAAAAGATTTGAATTTGGAGACAATTAACAGACTGAATGACCAAAATACACCATTTGGTAGTGGGTCGACTGAACATAGTCCAACCATCTGGACACACTGGAAGCGCTGAAATAAGTTCAAAATTATTTCCGGGAGATTATTCTAGATGTCACCGGTGTAACTCATCGTCCATGAGTTATCACCTCCGTAGCTGATTTCATATGTATAATTAGCCATATTGTTTGAAGCAACACCCTGAAAAATTAGTATTCAGAAGAAATCTAAAGAAAATATTAATAACATAATTTGATTGATTCCCAAATGTCGGAGGGTTTTCCGCAATAGCGGGACAGATATTTGTAACGACTTTGAATGCAACTAGTAATTCCTGGGACGGTGGCAGTTTTTTGAGTTGGAATACTTTATTTACATCATAAAGTTTGCAGTTTACAGGAAATTCAGACAAATGTGCCAATTGAAACGTTTGCATCTCTCTTTAATCTGTATGGTACACCGTAAAGCTGTAAAAGAAGGGTACGCCCACTGCTAAACTTGAGCTGATTCATCTCGATTCCTGTGAAAGATATCAAAGTTTTGCTAACTGACAAAATACTTATGATACTATCATGAGCAATTTATCAGTTGACCTCTTTGTGATATCTCTGACAGGTACGGTGATAAATCAAAGTTAAAAGTTAAAAGTTAGGGACCCGTCTAATACAGGTTTTACGGTGATTTTTTTTTCTAAATTACCACACAACTCGACAATATTCTACATTTCTTAACACAATCATCCCATGAATCCGTAGCAAATGTGGTGTACGAAGTATATTTAATTGGTTCTCCATAAGTTATTATCATGAAGTTTGGCTCACAATAAGCAGTCGTAGACATCAAACAAAATAGAAAAAGTGGCAAGAAAAACATGGTGGCCGCCGAAAATAATGAATTCGGGGAGGATTGTAGCCGACCAAACAATAAATGAAATTATAACTCCATATATTGATTGAAAAACCTAGACATACAGAAAACAGGAAGTAGAAGTAATTATAAAAGTAACCACTATCTTTCACGAACAACTTGTTCTTGAACAACTATACAAAATCGAAATGTTCAAAACTGCCGCTGGTTACTTTTTTCTTCAATTATCTCTTACTGGACTTGTAATCAACTTGGTTTCTTTGATTCCATTGATAAGGATGATGAAGAGAGGAGATACCCAATTTGTTTATCTAATTGCAATTATCACAACTCTCAATGCCGCGATAAGTTTGTTCATAAATTGTGTATATTTTGCTCCAACAATTATAGCCAGCGTAAGCTTTGAAAAGTTTGAAAATTAAATATAGAAAGTTTCAGCATTACATTTTTGCTGATACTGTTAACGCTTTGGGACCCATGATCATGACTAATATTGTTCAGTTTTCCTGGTACAATGGATTGTTTCTTATGATTCTAATGGTGACTAACCGAATCGTTTATTTGGTGTTGAAGAAAACTGAAATTTTCACTAAACAACGGATAATAATATTCTGTGTTTTGGCAGCCGTACTTTCTTTTTTCAAAATCCTTGTCAATGATTTTGTTATTCCCTGTTGTATGTGAGTTTCAAAAGTAGACATGACATACTTCTAAAACCAATATTGAAGCGTTTACCTGGACCACGAGAAGTATGGCTACGCGATTTACAATCCCAAAAATAAAACCGATTGGAGTGGATACATTGATTCATCCATTTCGATCCCAGTGTTCGTAGGAACTGCTTTTTGCTACATTGTGGTAGGACATACTCCCTTTAAACTAATTAAAGAACCCTTTTAGATTTACATCACTCTCCGTAACTCAGCCAAAGAAGAGATGCATCAAACCGTGGACAAGCATCAACAAAAAATGAGAGCTCGTGAACGATCAGCGGCTGTTCAGTTTGCCTACATCTCGCTTTACTATATGATCACTTATGCGACTTTACGGTTAACACCATTAATTTTCGGAGAGGATCACTTAGAGACCAATATGATTACTCCAGTTGTTTATGCATTGGATGGATGTGCGACTGGATGGGTGTTCATGTTTGTGAATGAAGAGGTCGGTTCACATCATTTGATTTGATAATTGGTTTTTTAATTTTAACAGGTTAAAAATGAAATCTTCAAAAGGATATTCAAAAGCAACCAAGTTCAATCACAAGAACCCGTTGGTAATACTGAAACTAATGTAAACGCTGCACCCGTCGCCGATAACCCTGAATGGATGATGTATAACCAGAATTTCACCTAACGATCGGAGAATCTGAAAAAAACGTATTGAATTCACCTTGTTTGGGTACGACTGTACTGACCTTTCCATTTCCATATCTTTGTCTGATCTCCGCTGAAACTGAATTGATTGTTTGATCTCGGCAGAATTTCAAGGAATTCACGTGAACGTCTTCGCAGAAGGCATACAAATTTCGGAGAGTACAACAAGAAATGTTGGGGTCATCGGGGTGCAAAGCGATTTAGAGGTACAACATCCATAATTGGAAAATGCGAAAATACTGAAGGAAAAGTAATAAGACTTCATATGTTATACCTGTTTGGCTCGACCCGAAGTCGCCTAAATATGTATTGAGAAATAACTGCAGTACAAAAATATTTGACATTCTGTCTTTTCCAGTAAAAAATCCATCAAGTCAGTTACGGAACTGCCCTTACCAGAATCCGCCAACCTCTGTTTCGATAGTCCTGCATTCTAAAGTGGACTTGACTTTTGTTTCAATGGTCATATTTTTATCTGAACTTTTTTTAAAGTTATAGCAAAACATAAATGAGGCCAAACAAATAACACATTCGATGGTTATCTGTTCTGAGTACACCTATTCTCTAGGTGCCCGCATCGTCTTCATTTTCCCTACGTCATTCTCCTCTTTTCCCGTTCCCCACTTTTTTCTATACATCTGAACAGTCTGAATACAAAACCTTTAATTTAATTTGTTTATTGATCAGGTGTAATAAAAAATTAGAGGGCAAAACATGAAAGACTCAGAAAAAATGCCCCTCACGAGGCCGATCTGAGTAGGGGAGAAGAAACCTTTCAAAGATCCCCGCGGAGATGACGAGAGTAGTTTTCGAGGCCGATCAGAGAGAAAATTTGTAGGCAAACTACGAGAATATAGGATACGGTAATTTTTCAAACAATGGCAAAAACCATACTCGTGATGGGTCGGGCCTTTGTAAAAGTTTTGAAAGCCCGGACCTTGATGGTAACACGATTTGGATATCAGTCATGTGGAGAGGAAAACAATTGAGAAAAACAACTAAAAATACAGGGTTTTGATACCGAGCCTCGAAATTGTTCTTCAGGTCGGGCCGACCAGAGTCGGTTCAATCCTTCAACAAGTAAGCGAAAACATAAATTTTGGATGAAAGAAAAGTGGAGATTTCGGCTCCGTGTCACTTCGAAACCAGTCATTTCGAAACCGGTCATTTCGAAACCGTGGTAATACATGCGAATAGATAAATTTCAGACTATAAAAACAATTTCAGGGTTTTCAAGTATGCTTTTTCTGACAGAACACATTCTGAAAATCAAAAATGTCCAAAATTTGATGCTTTCGAAAGAAGAAAAATTTTTGAGTTTTTCGATTCTCAGAATGTGTTCTATCAGAAAAATCATATTTGAAAACCTTAAAATTGGTTTTATAGTCCGAAATGTATCTATTCGCCTGTATTACCACGATTTTGGAATGACCGGTTTCGAAGTGACGCGGAGCCGTAATTTCAGAAAAAATGAGATTTAGCTAGTTCGTATCAACGAAGGTATCAGTTTGGAATTGCAAATACTTCCAATAGTTCAATAAAAGTTACATGCAGTTTACTCAAGACTAGAAATGATACAAATTGAACCTAGATATGGTTGGCCCCGATTTCGAAACCTCTAGAATATTGAATATTGAAAATTTGACAAACTAGAGATTCCGTTTTTCAATCTTTCTAATAAGTTCGGCGTCGAAAATGTAGGTTTGAAAAAATCGAAAAAACTCAGCGGTATCAGGGATGAGAACTTGGAGAATGAGAACTGCTACAAAGAATAACTTGTACGAACAAAAACTGGAAAAATGAAAACTGCTACAAACGAGAAGAACGAGACAAATGAGAACTCGTTTAACGGTTCTAATATTTGATTCAGGTTACAACTTTTCCGGGAAAATGACTTCAGAATAATCTCGTTCTTTTCAAGATTCCAAAATTAGAAAACATATTTTTTTCAGCTAGTTTTTTAGTTATAATTCCTAGCAAGTTACAGTCTCATTCCTCGTACCACCGAAAACTTATGGAAAGCAAGCAAGTCTTTTAAGGCTATTCCCTGTATACCAAAAACTTCCTACTTCTTATCTTACTTTCAGGTGTTTGATGTACTATTCCTTTCTGTACAAGATCTTTTGAACAAGATCTGCACCGAATTCTTGTCTTGCGAAAAAGACACCCCGGAATTTTCTCCAATATTTATTTTTCAGATTCAGAGATGCTATCTGCCTGTCCGGGCGTTCTGTATTCACGCCTACAGTATTCCTAATCAAGACGAATCTACAAAAAAAAAATTATAGAAAAAACGACCCTGCACCGCCTCTCTCTATCTCCTGTTCGCGCGTTTTTTATGCTGAAAAAAAACGAGCAGAATGGGGAGGAATAAAAAGGAATTCGAATAGACCGAATATGGTCATTTTCTGAATTCAGTTCATATTGTGTATTCAAGGAACAAGAATGTGTGCTGAAATCGGTAAGTTTGATTGTTTTTCAATTCTGACTCAGAATTTCTGAGAATTATTCCCTTGAAAATGAATTTCCAGCTCAAATCGGTGATGGAATCAAAACTTGTCTTGTCTGCACTATCACTGAAAACGTTCGACATCATTTCGGGTCCACAACTTGTCTTGCGTGTGCTTCGTTTTTTCGAAGAACCGTTTCTCTGAATATTCAGTACGTCTGCAAACAATCAAACAACTGTCCAGTGTCCTATGGTTATTTTTATAACTTTAATTTTTGTAGATAAACTGAACGTATTTTTCCAGCTGTTCGTAGTGGATGTCGAGCGTGTCGTTTCCAAAACTGCTTGTTCGCTGGAATGAAGTCCAAAAGTGGGTTTCTGAAATTCTTAGCACAACTAGATAATTTAATTTTAGTGGTCCGAGGAAAACGAGACATCAACAAGGTCCCAAAATACGTTCGGGAGAATATCAGTCATGGAAACGAAGTAATCGTGAGAGGTAGGCATAGAGAGTTTCAGAATACCGAATCAACAATCAGTTTTAGATTATGCAACTTCTACATTTGAATCTCTCCGGGGATTTCCACGGCGGGAAGGAATAGAAAGAGAAGAAATAGAAAAACCAATAGAAAATGAAGACGTTCTAAAACTTTTGAATATCACTGCTGATCAGCTTCTGGAGTATTATCAAGAATTGAACGAAAAGGAACCATTCCCACTGAACAAAATATCATTCGATTCCTTCTTTTCCTTAAATCAACAAAGTCTATCTGATGCCGTGTCGATCTGTAACAACTGTCCAGGATCTGATCTGTTGAACTCTGAAGACATTGGGATTCTCCTGCAGTATACTTCTTTTGCAAACTTATGGCTGGATTCGTTATGGGATCAGATTCATCTGGATGATGAGATGGGAGAGGAGAACCAGGAGGATCAGGGGATAAGGAGGTATTAGACTGAGTAAAACTAATTGATAATTTTCACATTCCAGGCTATTTACTGAATTCGTCAATCATTTCTTTGAAAACGTCGGGAACATTCTTCGCAGCTTGAATCTTGACATTGTGGAGTATGCCCTTCTAAAATCGTTGGTCATTTGGAAGCTAGGAGTTGTTGATTTCAGCACAACTCTTAAAATTGTTGCCCAAGAACACTATCTTGGGGTCACATGGGCAGTTACAGAGTATTACAAGGTTTGCATCAAAAATTTCAAATCGAGTTCCTCATGTAAATTTTTCAGAGCGAGAAAAATATGGATCAGTTCGAGATTGCCCTGAGGATTGCTGATCTAACACTGCTTCTTGGTCCTATTTTCGTAAGTTGAGAAAAAACTGCTAAAAAGAATTAAATTTTAAATTGTTTAGAACAGCTATCGTGAAATGGTCAGTTTGTACGAGAAGCTTGGAGATCACTTCGGTTCCAAGAAAATTGTGGGAGACGAGAGAATGGATCATTGAAATATAAACGGATATTAATTTATGCTTACATGACAGATAATTTAATTGTTGATACTTCATTAATAAAGTGCTTTTCTGAATGTTTCAAAATGTAAGAAATTCGAGCGTCGCCAGGAACTCCTGATCAGACCGTTACTAAAGTCGACCAAACTCCGACTTAATACGAGGTTCCGAGCTAGTAATATTTCAACTTTCAAGTTCCGACCAAAATCTGATGATGGTCTGCTATGAAGCCGTTTTTTGGCAAGTCTCGACCTGGCCAATAACCGTTCAATAGCCGAACCCATCAGTTTTTATCTAGAAGTTAGAAGCCAACAGCCGAACAGAAAATTCCAAACTCGTTAGTGACTTTCTTTTGATTGTCGTATTATCAGTATCAATATCATAGTTCACTTTGTGTGAGAGAGAAGAATGTTTATTGTTAATTAAAAAAAAAAGCAAGATCCGGTTGTGAAAAATTATGTTGTTTACAACTTAGCAGGCTCAGCCCCTATTGTTGCTCACTTGTAAAAGTTTTTTTTTCCTTTCACGTCTACATAACCGTCCAAAACTCATTGTCATAAATCGCGCCCCACTGAAAACATTTTCTTATTTACGTTGGCTGAGTATCAAACGCCCAACAAAAGCGCCAATCGCGCGTTGATTAAAAATACACCCCTCTTCGTAATTATTTAATTTAAGGCTTAAAAGTCATGTGGGGAGCAATTTCTGACCAAGCCGGACCCTTGTGTTATTATCAAAAACATTTGAAACTGAAACTTCTTTCTACGAAAAGTGTATTCTGACCTATAAATTTCAAAAAAAGTCTAAACCAATGAAAAACGACATCAAAGAAACGTCACTACTTTTTGAAACAAGAAAAAATCCAAAACGATCAGAAATCCGATATACGATCTTAAAAATCAAAGATTTTCTATTCAGGTCATTTTTCGGCAATGATCAACATCATTTTTCGTATTTGTGTCTTTTAAAAACTGAAGAAAATATTGCCCAAATGGAATCCAATTAGGAATAGCTTCAAGAAAATGTTCTCTGATTCAGCAGAACACTTCCTTGTTCTAGATTATCATCATAACTCAAAGTAGTTGATCTGGTTGGTTTATTCGTTTGCAAATATCAGAAGAAAAATCAGCACATTTTGAAGAAACAATCAAATCTCAAGTTATAAGCTCGATTCTATCTTGGGGCTGCACGGAGGAAGTATCGATGAAGCAGATCTTTGTAATGCTGGAGAAGGACGGGCGGTACTCGCTTTGTGTCCATTTAACATCTGGAAAATATAGGGGATCATTGAAACAAAGTTGGGTTGTTGGAATTGGGACGACATATTTTTGTTTGTTCTCGAAAAATAGAGGATATTTTATTTAGAATGTGTCTTGACAGAATTGAGGGGTCACTGACCATTGAAACGATTTATTTTTTGTTCTAGTTCTTTCCTCATCACTTACCAATCGATCCCTTAAACCAAACATTCTTCTGATAGTATTCCGATATCTACAGGAGAATAAAACACAAAGTAAACATCTCGTTGAAGCATTGAATGCGAATATCCATTTGATTCCCACTCTGGCGTACTGTTTATAGTCTCTGAACACTTTAGAGTTTTAGAAAGTTTTCAAATCTTCCAAACTCACAGGTTCCTTCCCCAGGTCACCAGCTCTAGAATGAAAATTATCGAATAGCAAAGTTGAATAAAAAATTCGAAAATCGAAATGATCGTCACCAGAATCGTCGTTTTCTCATTTCGCTTCTGATGTGGATTTACAGTTGTGGAACCATTTTTGCTCTTTTTCAATTTTCGAATTTCCATCAATAAGAATATAATCAAAATTGGGTACAAAACACAGGGAAGAATATGTGAAAAAAATCCATTGGAAAGGAAAAATAGAACAGCGAACACTCCATTTCCAAATGTATAGAGATCAGATACAATTAGTCGATACTCGTAAATTTCCGTAGTTGATAAGGATTCACATCTAAAATTCTAAGCATTTGGAAAAAAAATCAGAAAAAAAAACAAGAAATTTGTATCTTACCCAGGCTGTGGGGTCCATACTCCTAACTCTTCAATTTGATCTTTGAAATAATAGGATAACGAAATAACAAAACTTCCAACGAAGCTGAAGAATATCAGAATCCATCCGAAACCTGGAGCTGAGATCATTTGGAATCGATTATCGCTGATTTTTCGTAAAACAACTACTCGAACCAATGCGAATAGAAGACATAGCCAGCCAGATAGACGTGCCATGTTATCAGCAGTTGATAGAACGATTCGGTTGAAATAGATTTGAAGAACGGATGGAGGAACGGGACTGGAATTTTTTAGTATTGCAGGAATGCGTATGAAAGGAGGGAGGGGACATGCAAAAAAAATTGGTGTTTCAACGTATTGTTCATATAAGCCTCTCAAATATTGAAGGTGCGGCGCCGCTACCGACTGAGCCACGCGAGAGAAGCTAGATGTGCGCAGAGTGAACAGAAAGCATTGTACACCGTTACATCAGAATGTAAACCCTAGCTTCAAAAAAACTTCGAAAAGTGTTCTATCCCCCTCCTTCAATTTCCACTAATGTGTGTTTTTTTTTTTAAAGATTTTGTCTCAATTCCAAATAGCCATGGAAACTTACCACTTCTGCCACTGCAGCCAAAACTCTTCCAACTTTATCTTCAACGGAATCGTCATTGAATACAACTCGGATAGGCATACTCCAATTAACAAAACATAAATCGAAGCGGTCCGCATATATTTTCTTGTTAGAACTATCAAATGAAATGAATTGATAATAAAGCTGAAGAAGCAAATTGTGTATTCATGGTCCGACAGAAACGAAAACACAACATTCGGTCTGATGTTGAACATTCTTGAGTGCAGTGAGTCCAGGTCAAACTTATTGGTGGTTTGATGTCATATTCTCTTGAAGTTTGAGCTTCTATGAAGAGGGCCGACCTTCTGGCAGAATGGAGAAAATTGAATTTTCTAACAGAGTAACGGGTGAAAATGAGAAAACGAGAAGAGAGAGAGGGAGAGAGGGAATGGAATTGGTGGTTTTGCGTAATTCTTCAAAACATTGATGGAGAGAGGAATGGGTAAAATAAATGTAATCATGGCAAAAAATACGTCTGGAATTCGAAAGGGAGGTCGAGGTATGCGTTGTTCGGGTGGCTTTTCGGAAATAGATTTAAGGAATTAAGGAACGATAGATTAGTAAGAACTTGTTTTCTTGGAACAATTGCACAATTAGTCATTTTGGTTTAAAATCAGAATTTCGATTCTCAGAATCAAAAAAACATCGAAAATCAATTCTTGGAAAAGTTTAGCTGATCAGGCTTAAAAATGTTCAACACTTTTGCGGAATCAAAGTTCGGAACTCAGAATAGTACAAAAAATGATCAATAGGCTTAATCAAGATTTTTTCAATTTTTCACATCTGAAAACATAAAAAAAGATGTAATCATTCCACTAAATAACAAAAAAGTTGATTTGAACTTTTTGACCCCCGATTAAATTAGCTTCGTTTCATAATGTGCTAGAAGTCAGTTGGGAAGTGAAATTGCTCAATAATTACTTTCATTATTATTTTTCAGGAAAGCACTGTAAAAATAGTGGTTTTGATTTTTGAAAAATTGTGAAATTATGAGATTTACCATATGCACGATATATGAGCTCAATGTAGGTGGTTTGGGAAGCCTTATACATATTTGAGTTTCTATGGTATATCAGTTTTTGGTATTTTGAGAAAGTACCTATAAATCTTGGGACAGTGGGAAATAGTTGAAAATTCAGGTCACTCGGATCTAGATCACCCGGATCAAGGCCACCCGGACCCAGGTCACCCGGACCCAGGTCAACCGGACCCAGGTCACCCGGACCCAGGTCACCCGGATCAAGGTCACCCGGATCCAGGTCACCCGGATCAATGTCACCCGGACCCAGGTCACCCGGATCCAGGTCACCCGGATCCAGGTCAACCGGATCCAGGTCACCCGGATCCAGGTCACCCGGATCAAGGTCAACCGGATCCAGGTCACCCGGATCCAGGTCACCCGGACCCAGGTCAACCGGACCCAGGTCACCCGGATCCAGGTCACCCGGATCCAGGTCACCCGGACCCACGTCACCCGGATCCATGACACCCAGAACCTAGGATCGAGGACCCCGGATTTCCGGAATCCCGGATCCAGGACTACCGGTCCACTTCTCCAGGCTCTTCTCTCGGGAGCCCAGAGAAGGCGAGAACTGATTCTTCCCTCCATTTCCCTCTTCCTTTATAGTAATCTCCCTGAGGTCAATGGGCCAACTAGGGTCGTGAGTTTTTGAAACAATTTTTTCCATCACGTTTAAATATCACTTTAATTTTTTCTTTTGAAATCTATGCACTTCTTTTAAAAAATCGCACATTTGAACCTAATTATCTCGTTTCCTGTTTGAGATATCAACAAGTGGTCAACTGTCAAAATATTTCTAATATCATTCTTATATAAATGAATGAAGTTGCGTCTCTTTCTCGATCTGTCCGAACACGTTGAAAAAGTTGGAATAAAATATAAATTTACGTGACCCTTTGAATAAGACAGAGGAGCGAAGCGACGAACAGTAAAATTTATAAATTAAATCGCGCCGAAGGCGCACCAGCCAACTGTTTGAAACGCCGGAGGCGCGGCAAACAGGCTGGTTATGATTAACATTTAATCAATTGACAATATTTTTATATCTTTTGAAAAAACCGAGAAATATGAGCACAAAGTAGACGTTCTAAAGTAGAGTTTGGGAAGCGTTATACATATTAGAGTGTATGGTATATCAGTTATTGGTAATTTGAAAAGTACCTATAAATCTTGGACAGTGGGAATTAGTTTAAAATTTGTCTTTATTCTGAGAAGTTCAGATGAATAGCATGGATGATCCCATAATTTTTTTTTTCATTTTCCTCAAAAATTCAGAGTGAATATGCTCCTTATTACTTGTGGAGATCCCACATGCAATTTTTTTCCTGTTCTGTACTGTACCAGATTGGTTAATTATATTTTTCACTTTTTTACAGGGCTGAATCAGTTTCCCATTATTCAATCTCAAATTGACATGAAATCTCTTTTTGCAAAATATCCCACAATGATAAAAATTTTGCCGAAACCCTCGGGGAATCCCTCTCTGATTTCTGAGAACATTCTGAGTTCATCGTCTCTTTATAAAATCATTATGTATAAATTTATGACAATTAGAAGATTAATGATGATAAGACACAAAAGAGACCGGTTTCCTCCAAATCAGCTGTCTCTTTTGATTTTGTACTCTCTACTCTGGCCACACGGTCTCCAATGACGCCAATGGTTTTCGGTTCAGAAAATTTTAAAAATGCAGAAGCACGGTGCTCGATGTGTGATCTTCAATCAAAAAACTTCAAAACAGCTCCTCCAGAATTCCAAAAATTTCTCTCCCATCGTTGTTCCACATTCTCGTCAATTCACTGGCAACAGCAGAATCGAAAACAGTTGATAAGCGATGAAAGTATTTAAAGAGTTCATTTGATGAAAAAACACAGAAAATTTTTTGCCTCACAGTGTTTACTCTTATTGTTTCATAGTTGTTTTCAGATATGACGAATATAGTCACATTTTGGTTTTTATGTGTTAACGTAGCAGGGTGGGGTACTCAGAGTTGATCAAACAAATCTATCAATGGTAGAATATAAAAATTCGTGATCCATAGAAGATATCCTGCGTTTTTTTGAACCTGGTATTGTTTTCCAATTGGTTTAATTTTAAATCTGTTCAATCTCATTGTGATCTTTGCTTTCAAAGTGTTGATTGAATCTGCAGTTTTGGATTTTCATAACAATTGAATGCTGAGAATTTTTGGAATTTCGTTATTTTGGAACTTTTAGAGTTTTCGAAAATTTGGTGTTTTCTTAATTTTTGAATTTTCAGACATCAGTATCTTCAGATTTTCGGATCTCCAGATTATTTAAATTTTTCAAAATTTCGGATATTTGTTGGATTTCGGGACTTTTAGAATACAAAACTATTAGAATTTCGAAAATTTTGGTTTTCCAGAAATGTCGGATTTTTTTGAAATTTCAGGTTATTAGAGGACATGTTATGAAAATCTCCAAAACCCAGAACCTGTACGAAAAATCACTTAATCACAAAAATCAGATATCCACTTGGTTCCAAACCTGAATCATAACGAATTTCAAATCGGAAGCGGGCGGAGCTTCCACACATATAACTATGATGATGTGAGATTGGGGGAGAAAACGATCGACGAATCGAACAAATCGACCTTCGGTCCATCATCCATCACGTCTTCTACCCCCTACCTGCCATGTCCATTTCATATCAACCTGTTCCACATTGTCTCATATTTACCAACTTTTTGATTCTTTTTTTCCGAGAATGATCTATGCATTTTTCTCTCGTTCTCTTCCTTTCGGGTCAATTGTTCCTTTATTTTTTCGTTGAATGTCCTATTCCAGAGAAAATGACAGTGGGAAAAACTTCACCAGAGACTCAAAAGGGAATAGTCGTGCCGATTCCAAGTAAAGAACTTCCAACCGGTGAGTATTGCTTTTTTTGAGAAATTGAAATAACAAAAAATAGTTCTAAACATTATCATCATGTGAACTCATTATCATGTGAGCCCTAGCCAACAACAAAAAACAGATTTACATACATAGTTGATCTTGTGACCTAAATTCAACCTCGTACGATTGTATGACGTTTTGTCAGGTTGATAGTAATTATCAGAAAAAAAAGAAGATATGAAAGTTGAAAGATTATATCGTCACCGGAAGTTTTATTTTTGGCATGAGACAGAAATAGATAAAAGCTTAATTGTAATAGTGATCATAGTGAGACACTCTATCAGAACCCAACCAGTTAACTTTGAGCTCATATATCTCAATTACTGTGAAAGATATCAAACAATGGCCAACTGATTAAATGTTTATCATAATATCACAAACATTTTGTTAGTTAATTTTTGATATCTGTTATAGAAACCGAGATAGTTGAGCTCAAATGTGACATTTTTTCGATAACTTCAAATGGAAAATGGTCGAAGTTGAATCCCTGAAAATTATTCTAAGATTGATCGAAAAATTTTCAAGAACATCGAACAAGTCTAAATTCATATGTATAATTGGCTAAAAATTTAAGTAAAAAAGATCTCGAAAAATTGTCAACTAGAAGACGCTAATTGTAAGAGAAGTCCCCGTATTCGGCCCCTTAGAGCTCACTTATCTCAGTTCTCAAAGTACAAGGACGGAGTTGGCGCCTATAAATATTGTATACTTTTTCTGAGTTTTTCCGAAAACTTGTAATCATCAGCTCGACTTCATCCTCTACTACAAAATCTGATTAATCGATTTTTCCAGCGAAACCAGGATGTGTGCGCTACCTTGTCCTCATCTCCACAATGCTCTGCCTCACCTCCCTCATGTCGAATGTCGTCTGTTTCAACTTCACCGTTCTCTGTATGCCAGGAACTGGAGAAAGTCAAGAACTCTCTGGAAACCACACTCATTTTATTGGATACACACGTCAAGAGAAAACAATTCTGTTGAGTACTGTAGCTATTGGAGCCGTTTGTGGAGTACTTCCTGTTATCATTGGAATCACTAAGATTGGGCTGAAAAATGTGTTCTTCGCTTCTGGAATGTTGGCTACTGTATCGACGTTCTTAATTCCCATCCTGGCTCCTCTTCACTTTTATATGTTTGTCATTTTGAGATTCTTACAGGTACAGTAGTCACAAAAAAGATTAAATTTTCATTATCATAATTCAGGGTCTTTCCTATGCAACTTGCTTCCCGGCAGTCGGAGCAATCACCTCTTCTTGGGCATCATTGGCTCAGCAAGGACTTTTTATCGCGGCTCTAACTACATTCGGACAGACTTCCTCGATTTTCTCTATGCCTGTTGCTGGAGAACTTTGCTCGTCGGCATTTGGATGGAAAGCTGTTTTCTATCTTCATGCTTTGATTTCTTTCGCAGTTTTCATAATTTGGTTCGCAATTTTCACTGATTCACCAGGTAATTTTCCAAGAGAAACTTTTGTATTAGTGTTACTACCAAGTTGATTTTCCAGAAGACAACAAATTTGTTCGACCAGCTGAACTAGCAGAAATTGAATTTAACAAATCCGAAGAAGCAATTCATGATCACACCCATAAGACCCCATACCTCGAAATCGCGACCACCCCATCAGTATGGGGAATCTGGATTGGTGCATTTGGAGATCTGATCGCAGTTCAACTCATCCACATCTACTCTCCAGTTTTCCTTCATGATGTGGGGGGTTATTCATTTGAGAAGACCGGCTTCGCAGCTGCAGTCCCAGTACTCTTCCAATTCTTGGTCAAGATGTTCGCCGGACATTCCAGTGATAAGATTCACGGAATCTCTGAAACAACAAAGATCCGAATTTACAACACGATTGCTCTTGGTGCCAGTGCAGTATTCCTGGTTGCTTTAGGATTTGTAAAACAAGGACAAGGAGTGCTGGGGTTGGTTTTAATGACTCTCGCGACCGGAATGTTCGGTTTCAACGGAGGAGGTTTTAGTAAAGTGAGAGATTTACAAAATTGAGTTTGAATATTGATCGGAAACTTTTCAGTGTTCTGCTCTAGTCTCTCGTCAGTACAACCACTTCGTCATGGCGATTCATCAAATTCTCATATGTTTCTCTATGATCGTCTGCCCTCTTATTGTCTCTTCGATTCTTAAACAAGGAACTGTCGCCGAGTGGAGAATCGTCTTCTTCGTTCACGCCGCCATTCTTCTCATCTGCAATGCTATCTTCTGTTGGTTGGCAACTGCGAAACCTGCTCCATGGACAGATAGAACCATCAAACATTCGGCCACAAAAAATACTCCTCTTTATCAGACTAAAGTTTAATTATATTTCTCTATCACATTCCTCTGCATCTCATCAATCACTTCATACTGATAACACTCTTCTTTCATTATTGTTTTTTTTCAAATTCCTTTCGGGTACATTGTCTTCTTTCGTTGAATAATTAATTGAACTCAATGAATACTATACAAATACTATAATCTTTATTCAAATAAAAAAGATAACTATGCATCAGAATCCGATTCCGAGTCGGAATTGGAATCAGAATCTTCTTCAGAAGTAGAACTAGTAGATTCAGAATCATACTTTTCTTCTGGTTCGTCATTCTCTTTAGGGTCCACCCCCGTTCCCAATTTGCCTGTCAGAAAATTCATTGCCGCAGGAGGGAGTTTAGGATCCATGGACCACCAGAGTGTCAATTCTTCCACACTTTTCTCGTTGATCTTCTCACACTGAAATTTTTTTCTTTTTTATTCATAAAAAGTGATCCTTAAATACCAAAACTCGATCCAAATTGTGAAAAACTGCCAAATCAAAGAAGTCCGTCTCATCGACGTCCTTTCTCAACAGAAAGTTTTCGCACTCTCTCATCAGCTTTTTCACACCAAAGAGGTCTCCCATCATCAACAATTGACTGACATTTTCAGCTGAAAATTATTGCTGTAAACTATTTTTTGGTACAAAAAGTATCCGAACGTCCCACAACAACAACTACCAAAACTCAAAAATATTTTTTTTACAGATTTATCATCTCGATTTTTGTGCGGTTTCAGTCAATTTTTCACTATTTAATCTTCCTATTTTCCGACTTTTTTTTTTGGGAAAAATAACAAAAACTCGCCGAAAAGCAGTGAAAAACGAGAAAATAAAACCTGAAAATAAACCTATATCTAGGTTAAGGTAGTTGTCGCTTTGGGAGCTTCGACCACGGCAACCGGTGTTTCTCTTCCTCAGCTCTTTTTCGGTACCATAATATACATAATAGTAGGCAAAATCCTACCACAAATCTTAATCGGCGCCATATGAATGTACTGAAGAAAAATGTGGAAGGCGTTCAAGTCAACAGCGGCAATGGGGATCTCTCCCATCTTGCTCTCGTTGAAGTTTCCATAGAACATTGCTTGGAAGTATTGAGAGTGGATGGATAGAATCTGAATACTGTAACCGTTCTCGTGGGGTCAAAAAGCTATTTTTATTATTATTCTGGTACAAGAAATCGGAGCCGTGGACGAAAAAGGCTGGTGGCCGTGGCCTAGTAAGAATATGTTCATTTTCCCCCATCTATTATCTCTGCTTTCAGTCAAATTTCCACTATCTGAAGGAAAAAATTAAGATTAAAAATCCAGAAAAAAGATATTTTAGGTTACGGTAGTTCTCGTTTTGGGACCTTCCGCCAAAGCTACTGGCGTTTCTTTTCCACAACTCCTTTTTTTGGTACCAGAATTACGACAATTCTATTGATACCTGCTTCGAGACGTGGAATTTCTTCTGAGCTACAACCAAAACTATGTCGGTGTCAGAGCCACGTGGCACTGAGAAATCAATGAAGTCTCCGGAATAGAGATCGTCGATCTTGCTGATGCCGATGTTGATTTGAAACATAACCTTTCCGTCTTGAACAAAGCCATTTTTCTCATTGACTTTATCGAAAGTGTGTTCCCAATTGTTCCCCTCGTCCTTCTTATCAAATGGAACGTCAAATCCAGACGCTGTCTGTGCATTCTTATCCCCTTCCTGATGCTGTAGACGAACGAGAACATCTGCGTGCACGGCTCACTCGTAAAACTTCGAGAGGCACGATTCACTGGGTTCACAGTTTAGCGCAACGGAAAGTGTCTCCTCCTTCTTCTCAACGATGAACTCCCATCTCGTTGTTCCACAGAAACCCAAATCGATTTTTTCGATGGGTTCCATCAATGGCACTGTGCAGAAATCCATTTTCAATCCTTTCGGATAGAAATCTGAGCCGAAATGTTGTCTTATTATCAACAAATAGAAACAACTCACTATTCATTTGTTTGCTTTGATTATTTTTGAATCTCCAAAACATGTTTCCAATAACTAGCGATCTCTATTTCACATTATCCCTCTCCGGCTGTTCAATCTTCTATGTGGAGACACGAAAGCCACGTGCTGCTATAAACTAATTTACTCGGGACTCGGTGGGCACAAAGAGGTTGGAAAATATTTTTTTAAAAGTTCTAAACCAGAAACTATCCTCAACTGAAGCGTTGTTGGCGCGACAGTTAGGCTATTACAACAAAAAGCGATAAAAAGTGATACAGATTATAAGACAATAGACTGGAGCATATTATTATCATTTCTTGGAATTGGCAACATATCGACTTGGTGCTTTAGATTGTCTGCTAGAAGAAGTCCAGTATGTTTTCTCAGGAACGGATGATGACTCGGAGGATAGCTTCGACATTTTTGCAGCTGTAGATTTTCTGTAAAAGTATTTGCTTGAATTATGTCGATTATTGATTTTTACTGACTGGTTTGGTTGCCTCGCTCTTGTGGGTACTCTTCTACGGCGTTTGGAAGCTGAACTTGAAGCTTTTGATTTGCTTTGATCAGCTGTAGCAGGTGACGCGTTGTTCTTGTCGACTTTATTATCCTTGCTAATCATTTATTGTCTAAAAACTGTTCTACTGAAATACTACTGAATTTTAGTGACCGAGTTGAATCTATTTATTTTGCAAGAAAACCATTTTTGCAATATTTATGAAAAAAATTATTAGAACATTGTAGAAACATCTCTGCTGCTCAACATCATTCTGGGTGCTTGCTTCTCCTTCCTCGTCAATTTCAGAAACTTTGCAATAATAATTCTTCGAATTGATGATGTCCCAACAAAATAGATGAAGAAGCAAGTCAGAGCTACAGACCCAGCACGGCCGTAGTAGATCACACGTCGAGTGAATGCAGGTAGAGCGTCATATTGTTCCTAAACACAACGATATTGTGGTCAAAAAACAGAAAAATTACTCACACTGAAAATGTCTGTTAGCACTTCTGTAATCTCATATATCAGAAGAAAAGTGGTTGACGAGATTGACTGAATCAACAGCGTCTTTTCATGACTCTGGCGGGCATTGAGTTCTGAACACTTGTATTGGGATTTCTGAGAAAAATTAGAAAAAATCACTTGTATTAGATTGGGTTCGGAACTTCCGTCTACGTAGAGAAATATAGAGAATCAGAAGGAAGTTAAGAACGAGGCAAACCACGGGGATAAGTCCTGTGTAGGTGTCAAATATGTATGTGATCTGAAAAAAAAACTCGACAATTGAAACTAAAAAATTGCTATAACGCTCACAAAATGTCCATCCGGATCGCATTTTGTGGAATAATCGAAAGTGTAAAACGAATAATTGACAGCGCATCCGGAGAAAAAGGGTATCAACAGGAGGACTAATAAAACTATCTGAAACATATTTAAAAATTCGGATTTTTGTATTTAGACAATCAGCTTGCCGCTAGTGTCAAACAATAGAACCACAACTTTTGATCAGTGAAAGCTCGTCCGAATGGGAAAAATATAACATATATTCGTTCTATTATCATTAATACTGTCAAAAGTAACGGATATGTGTAGACATGGTAATCAAAAATAGTTAGATATTCTCCAAGATTGTTGTAGATCCCTTAACATATAAACTTTTACATGACATTTTTTGGTTTCTCACACACATTTATACGCTTTTTTGCTAACGAAGTATGGAAAAATGTCACTGTAAAACTCGACAAAACAAACACCTAAATTACACATGACCATGATATAAATGTAGACAATTGGTATTCGATCTGAAAATTTACGTTTGTGTTCACTATAATTTTTCAGCTCTGACCTTTCTGCTTGTAGCTGTAAATCGACACAAACAACAGTAGTAGAAAACATAGCGCAGCAAAAATAAATAGAAGATACATAATATAAAAAATAACAACCGGCATTTGTGAGGAAAGAATGTGTGAAATAGGGCTAACAATAATGACTTATCGCTCAATATATTCAATTTCCCTGGCATATTCACCTCAATCGTAGAATTAATCAGATTCTGGAAACCGATTGGGATTGAGATGGAAAGGTGACACGTATTAGTCTGGACTCTATTATGGCGTTAGGCGCACTGAGATCAGAAAAAAGGGATTTCATTAGTTCAATTAGAGTAGACTACACTTTAGAACCTATAGGTCCCTTTCAACTTCGAGCGAATTTAATTTCGGTTCTTGTCAAAGATATGAAAAATTTGTTAACTGAAAATTTGTTCAGCATAGTATCACAAACATTTTATCATTTGAGACATTTTTGATGACTTGCATACGATCCAATGAAAAATAGACCAAACTTAAAAGCGTGGGGCCCTTCTATTACAGGTATAACGGTAACTGATAATATTTCATAACTTGATTTTATTACTAAAAAGTTCATGTGGTTCAGGAAGTCATTTCATAATTCAATATAATCGTTGGGCTGGAAACGGATTGAAAAATTTTTTTGCCTCCGGGCATAAGAAGACGAAAAAGTCATAAATTCTAGTGATTACTTATTGTTTCTGAAGCTAATCATTTACTATAATTAATCCCATTAATTTTTTACCATTACAAATAAAGCTATATGCAGAAAATTCTCTAATAGAAGCCCACACCACACTTGCACTTTGATCCAATTTCTCTCGGTTCCTATGAGAGATATCGAAATTTGTTAACTGCATACTTGTAACGGGCTGGGCCTATTCTCTCAGAAGCCATAAGAACTGCTAAAAATAAGGGAAAACAATAAACTAGGTCATCAATGAGCGTAACATACACACCTACATTTTGGTAAAACCCTGAAGACTAAAAATCAGTGATAATATTTATCAAAACTTAAAGATCCTACAATTGTATCTTGATTTTGTCATTAAAACAGGTACAACGTCGTTGCAAAGCATCATTCCGTTTTCCACAAAGTTGCAGAAAATCATAAGATAAATGTAAACTGTTGGTATGCTTTCTGAAAAAAAGGCTTTTTGCAAAATTCCATTAGGATCACAACTTTTCCATTTGTAAGTTTTTATTGCATAGAAAAAGAAAGCCAAGAATAGCCAAGAAAATATCAAAATGGTTGAATAGATGATGTGAAGAGCAGGAATAATTTTTGAATAGGAGCCGAAATTCTGAAGATATTTATTTGCACAAAATGAGCATTTGATTACGGCTACCGGTAATTCTACGAAATTTCCTTTTGCGTTCCAGACACAAATTCGATTCAGCACAGACGCCAAAACAAGGAAAAATAAGATATCCAGAAGGCATTTTTATGTGTTCTGATGTGCTTGGTAATTGCGATGATTCGAGATCACAGAAAACACTTTGGTAAAAAAATATTGTAAAAATTCGGTCATAGGCATTTTTATGTGTTCTGATGTGCTTTTTATGTGTTCTGAAGGGTCCCTTCAAAATGTGTTGTTTGAAAATAAAAGTTTCCATACGTTTTCAGTATTAAAGATTTCAGTTTAAAAAAAAAATATATATATATATATCGAACGTTCCACAATTTCAGATAAATTTGTTGCAACTTGGGCAACTTGAGCCAATTCGGACCTTCCAGGAGGTACCTTGGAAGAATAGAAAATACGGTTTCTCATTTTTTGTACTTCTCAAATTTTAATTTTCAGTCATTGTCTATTAAAAATAATCGCACGAGTGAACGAGTAAAAAACCTGCGTCTCTACAGCACCTCTACAGGTTTGGAGACTCTTTACACGTTTTTTTACTCGTCCACTCGTGCGATTATTTTGAATAGACAATAAGCGTACCCAAACCAATAACCAACAGTTCACCACTCATTACATCATTAACCAACTGACCCATTGTCATAAACAATCTACGAAATATCTAGAAATCTTCCTGATTTCATCAACAACTGTTTTTGCTTCCTCCCCCCGCATCAACATTCCACTGGTCAGTGGTACTGGTCGTCACCATTAGTTCCGGACCAGTGGACTGAGTTGGAATTGAAGTCAAAACATGTAGTCTGACTTCATAAGGAACTGCAACCGTGCAACCTTTACCGAGAACCTTCTCACGACATTCTCGGAATTTCTAGACTCGTGCTTCTGGAACTTTCGTCTGCATTTTGTAGTTGAAACCAAAACTTCAGTCTTCTTCAAAAATGTCTCCTACTATCAACTCTTATGAAGATATTCTTGCAGGATCTATTGTGTCTGTGGTAAGTCTAGTATAACTAAACAGATATCATAAAGGTTTATAGATCTGCACAATTGGGAATGTAATGATGGTCCTTGTGATCATCGGAAGCACTCGCATACCTTCGATGAAATCTTCCTTCGGAATGTTGACCATCAATCAAAATTTTGCTGAAATCGTTCCGTGCACTACTGGTTTCACTGTGTTCTTCTTTGGTTATGCACTGTAAAAAATTCCATCAAAATGAGAAAAACTGGAAAATGTTTCAGGGGGTTGAAAACCATGATTGAATACAGTTATCTGGTTGGTGGATCAGCTATCACAATGCTGATGATCATTCTTGTCGGTTTCCTGCTCATCTCGTTGAACAGACTCTGCGCTATTATATTTCCAATTGCATACAACACCATATTTAAGTAAGTTTAAAACTACTGTAACCACTCTAATAGGAAACCCCCTAAACCGTCAATTTTGAGCCAATAGAGTGGCGAATGAGTGTCACTCTATACTTTTGCTCATAACTTTGCTCAAACTTGTCCAATCATTGAAAACTTTTTTGTTAACTGTAGCTGGGTTTTCAACAAAATGTTGTATAAATTTTTTAAAACTCAATCAATTTTGTGTCTTCTGAATTATCACAGTCGTGACGATGACTCCAGAAGAAAACAAAAATTTCCGTCAGAATTTTTTAAAAGATTGGCTTTGTGATGAAAAATGTTTGGTATAAATCAAATAAATACCAGAAAAAATTTGAAGCGGTTTGGAACACTTGCTCTGGAGATGTGCTCACTCGAGCATAAAAGGTATGGTTCTGGAGTTTGGCTATAACTCGACTCAAAATAGTCTAAAATTGTTCACGTTTTGAGCGAATGTGTGTCTTAAGTTGTTCTACAATATACATAAAAAACTTTGCATTTTGAGAACAACAATTTTTCATAATTTTCTCATTTTTATGTACCGAAGACAAGCTATGTATTATGAGGAAAAATGTTTGTTCCCAAAATACAAACTTTTTATGTATATTGTAGAGCAGTTTAAGACACACATTCTCTCAAAATTTGAGCAAATTTGGATTTATCTGATCTACATCAAACATTTTTCATCACAAAGCCAATCTTTAAAAAAAGTCTGACGGAAAATTGTTTTTCTTCTGGAGTCATCGTCACGTTTGTGAAGATTCAGAAGACAAAAAAATTGATTGAGTTTCAAAAAACTTATGAGTTTCAAAAAACTTGACGTTTTGTTGGAAACCCAGCTACATTTAACAAAAACGTTATCAATGATTGGACAAGTTTGAGCAAAGTTATGAGCGAAAGTATAGAGTGACACTTACTAACGTTCGCCACTGTATATCTCACTGATAAGAATTGAGAAAAACTGGTTTACAGTTTTTAATGAGGGAACGATCATTCTATTAGAGTTTGTACGGTATTTTAAATAATCTGAAATCATTAATCCTGCTTCAGAGGGAAATTCATATTAACTATAATAGTGATCACTTGGATTTTACCAATCTTGGTTTGCACTTATATTTTCGCCTTCCGTGAGTCTACACTTCTGAAATTGATTTAGTAGTTGACCTAAATTTCAGGTCAGTGTACTTATGCAATTGTTCATGAAGGTTGGTACTTCAACGAATACCCTAACGAGGTTATTTTATATCGAATATCCAGGGAGGATGAAAGTATTATTTCAGAAATGTGGTTCTGTAATGGCAATGTATCAAGCGATTCAAACTCCACTAGCCTTGTTCATCAGTTTCATTGACCTCACTACTCTTGTCCTGCTTATCATTTTGAGAGTGAGTGCTGAAAGCTAAAAATATGTAATGCGAATTTTCAGAACCGAATCTTTAAAACCAAAAGTTCGGAAGCGCGTCGACGAGAGATGAATTTCGCACGTCAAGTCCTCGTTCAGGGATTCGTATTCACAATGCACGGGTTCTGGTATGCATCTGGAAGAGAACTGATGCCACCAACTCTGTCAGAAAACTGGAAGATCTTCTGGACAACTTCATTCTCTTCTAATCTTCTTCACGTGTTCGACCCGTAAGCTGGTTTCCCAGAACATTTCAAGCTTCTCATGACATTCATTCAGTCATCTGGTTTCTATTTCTATTTTTCTAACGTTTTCAGAATGATCGTCTTCATTTGCAATATGGAGTTCCGTACTTGGATATTTGGGTTGAACAGAAACAAGAAAAACAAGAGAATTGTGTCAATTGTCGGATCCACTTCCATGAATTGAAAATCAGAGTTTTGAAACAGTTGACATAAACACTTCATTTACACCTGTTACTTGTATTACATTAGTTTTTGTGTTCTTCCGGCGGAAAAATACTGAAATCAGTGTTTATTGAGATTGTTTATAATTCTCTCAGTTTTGACCTACCCAGAATAACTGCAATATTCTTCATTGTTTTTGCGATAATTCTTCATTGTTTTTGGGGACTTTCTTAGAATCAATAATATTAAGAGAATGTTACTGAAAACTGCTGTAAAAGAGGCTACATGCTGGAAAATTGAGCGGACACTCATGGTGAATCAAAATGCAATAAAATGAAAAACAGAAGTTGATATTTGAAAAAAATTCCAAGGACGTCTCTGAGATCCTCGTGGGACATACATTCTAAGGTCTGATGGCTAGACAGGCTGATGATAGAACACAACTTCCTCGTTTATTGAGATCTGACTCACTGCTATGACGCTAATTAGAGGGCAATTAGACTTACTACTTTGATCCCGGCATTTTGAAGATTATAGCTACGAATCTTTGTGGAGAAAAAACAAAAACAATCAGAAAATGTTATAGTAAATCGGTTTTAACTATGTAGTGGGAGAAACAGTTTGAGGTACGGTCATTGCATATGATCCCATTGCAGTAGTTCCCACGTCCACAGTGGCCCCTTTCAATCCTATGAGTCTTCGCAAACAATCTGAAATAAAAAAAAAGTTTAACTTTGGCTCATGACGAAACTCACTGGTAATAGCATCTCGGTAGTTTTTGATTATGAAAAAATTTGGAAGGGGATCCAGAGTAGGATACAGACAAATCGTAATGGATGGTAAATCACCAAGAAATTCGATTGACGAATTGAAAAATGCAGCGGTGAAACCAGCCGACGCGGGAATGTGCATTAAGATTACTGGGATTACGGTTTGGAAGACAAGTGCGTAAAAAAGTTGAGATTGAAGCTTATGGAAAGAAGTAGAATGCGTAGCTTTCGCAATCATTTCCTTAGTTTCCCAATAGCATTTGAAACCGAAAACAATAATAAAACCAAAAGAGATTATCTAAAATCAATCTGAAAGACTATGGTATCAATCGTTGACTCACAATGGCAATTGTCATTATCAGAATACCAATTGCTGCATTCCAGTGGATATGAGGATGACAATCTGATCCAATTGGCCAAAAATACGGACCAACGTACCTAACGTCACTGATATTCTTTCCGATTTCTTTTAAAAACGTGTCACTGAAAATAGAGCAAAGTTGAAGTACATACTTCCCTCGTCACCTTATATACTGATCCGCTGCTTCATATGGAGCTATCATGGCAAGAGGAACCCAAAACCAGAAAGCCCCAAAAAATAGTGGAAAAATGAGCAAAATTATTACTGTTTGTGCATCATACTGTTTAACCAAAATGTGCCTAAAAATAGATGTTGCGAGTCAACTTGAGACATTTGATACCAAGAAGCTCACCCGCTCAGAACAAGGTATCTATAAATGAAATGGACTGCAAATATAGCCATTGAGATTCCGAAAAATACGCAAAACAATTTTCCAAATGAAGCTAACATGTAGTCTGGCACAAGTACTTGATCCTCAAATGTCACTACCACAAACATGGCATCCAAAGTGAAAATACCCTAAATTTTAGGTATTTTGGTCATAGTCTATTTCAAATGGAACCTAACCGGTACAGCTAGTGCATCCACAATTGCGTAGACAATTTCGAATATCGAAATATAGATCATAAGATATTTGTACTTGCCTACTTTTCGATGGGATTTGAAAATGATGAGAAAAATGAGAAGAAGGTTGTTGAAAACTGCAACAAGAGCTGCAACACGTTGAATGATTGTATGAACAGTCTGCATTGTTTGAGATACTGAAACTGATTATGAAAAAGAATAATATATGCGACTAGTGTAATCTCCAGGGTTTATCAAGATTTTCGAAGAATTGAAAAAAAAAAGAGTCGGTTAACAGTGATAATTTTCCTAATTTTCCAGGCCTCATGAGGGTTATCATTATCTTTCCGTATGAATAAAAACAAACTACAAATTAGAAGTGATGGCATTTTAATAACCTAGACATGCTTGTTGTAGCCGGAAGACAAACTTAGCGATTTGGGAGTTTCTCGATTATAAAACAATTTCCAATCAGAGTGTTTTTATATAATGAGTTCAGTCTATAGATTCTAGGGTTCAAATGGAATTGAACTTGAAAACTATGACGCTCCTCCATAATCCTCCACTTCCAAAAGACATCTGACAATGAAAGGCATAATGGCTGAATGGTTTTTTTTTTCAAAGTTCTACATGTCCCTGAAATGTTGAATTGCCAATGGTATTTGTCATTTCACATTTTCGATAAGCTTCATTCTGTGAGAGGAAATGCTGGAAAAAAGGATCACTTAACTTCTAACTTGCAGCCAACTTTTTTTTCGGTTTCTGTTGAAGATAATATATTATGAAAAAGTTGTCAAATAGATAAGTTGTTTATCATAGAACCAAAAATATAAAGGAAAGGACCATATCAATACTAATGAGGTCCTCAGATGATGACTAAAAATGATGACCTCGGCTACTGGACATCTTCGTCTGGAACTCACGTCATCCAACTACCTGGAGCTTCATGTCAAGTATCAGTGCTCAAACAATTTTTCTCAATATAGGAGTCACCAGAATCGTCAGTTTTCACCCGAAAGTTGAGCAGGAATCACTTGAAGTCACTTTCTCCCAACGAGGAGGATATTCGCAAATCAACGTCTACAGCCTGAATGCTGCTGGAGAGATAGCTCAACAGACGATTCTCTTTTCTGATATCGTACTCATGGTTCAATCTGTTTTCGAATGTGATGATGGATTCATTGGAGAAACTTGCCAAGATATTTCCACCACCTTCACCACAACCACGACGACTGAAGAAACAACGACTGCCGCCACCCAAGGAACCACTTCATCTTCTGAATTGCCAACTGCCAGCGCTTTCACCGCCTCAGTGTCCACTGATATCATAATCTGCTTTAGTTTTTCTGTATTTTCCGTGGTGCTGCTTATTCTAATAGTGTCCATGTATCTCCGACGTCGCCAACAACACATCTACATCCAACCTCATACTCCAGTCAAGAAGACCCACATCGATCTCGTGGATTCCGGAATCTACTCCACAGAAAGCAATCGATACACTGGCTCTCCACATCTTCAATGTTAGATTTAATTTTTTCGATTATCTTATTTTATTTTCATTGTTGTATTTATGTACCCATTCTTCGATTAATAAAATTGTAAAAATTGAAAGTGTGCTGTTAGATTCAACGATAACGGGTTCAATAGTATTACATCAGCAATGAGAAGGAATATTTATTACAGTGATTACTCGTAGGGCGCAACCGTAGAAATCGAAATGTGCAGAAAACATAATGGGGAAAAACTGCACTAGATATTATTCGTACTCTTCTTCTTCTTCTTCTTGTTCTTCTTCCTCTTTACATGGACAAAATTATCCACCACATAATCTTCCAAATTGTAAAACTTCTTCTCCTTTTCAATCTCTCTATCCTCCACAACATCAATTCCTTCAACTTCATCTTCTGATAAATCCTTGTATCTAATATCCAAAGCATTCATATCCTGCTTTCTCTTCCTTTCCCAATAGGTTGGTGGAGCCCCTGAATGCATAACTGCTGAGAAAGGGATTCAAATCATATGAAACTTACATCTGGAAGAATGACAATTGTCTCTTCCGAATTCCTTCCTGAAGATGTCCATGTAGTTGTCTGGAGACTTGATCAAATGATAAGCAACTACAGTTCTCTTTTCCTTCTCAAGATTAGCAATCTTCTCATTCTTGATTCTTTCCGATTCCTCCTTATTCGAAGCCCTGTTCTGAGCTAAGAAGCTGTGTGGATGGTGCCCTTTTCCAGAATTTACAGTGGTCTTCTTATAGGCTGGTCTTCCCGAAACATATGAGTCTAACTCATGCATAACTTGTATCTTGTAGTCATCCCAGTAAAAATCATAGTTAAACCTCTCTGAAAATATTTTGATTAGTTTGAAAATCTGCAACAAGCAAACGTACTTGGCCAATCAACCATTCTCATGGCAACTCTTTCCAACAACATAACGTCTTCTCCCTTGTGTAAGTTCTGCATCTGTCCCAGTAATTCAATTGAATCTAATTCTTCAATAGTCCAATTCTTTCTCTTGTTCATTGAGTACACCACAAATGGGTTCAAGTCACTGCTCATCACAGTTCTGTCATACTTTTCCCAGTATCTGTTAGTGAATTGATTCTCTCCAGTCCATACATGATAAGTCTTCATGATTCCTGACTTATCCTTCAAATGAGCCAACTGATGATCTGCATTGCGGTTCCTGTCATGGTTTTGTGATTGGCTTGGGCGGGCGGTCTTTGAGCTGGAAAGGAATGATAAGAGGTTATGAGCAGAACCAGAACCCGACCAATTTGAAACCAGTTAGAAGTAAAGTTCTTCGTACATTATTTTTCAGTACCCTCAAGTTGTTCAGTTTTCTAAACAGAAGTCATTTCCTCGTTGTACTAATACATGTTCTTCTCACTAGTTTCATGACTGTCACATGACATCATTTGCCTCGTTTCGCCCCCCTGCCTACACACAAAACAACATGACCAACAAAATGACCGGAATCTTAAATGTTCCGCGGGGCTATCAAGGTCACAAGTTTGTGTGTTCTCCGTACTTTGAGCATTACAATGCTAACTATTCCACATATTTTTTCTATAATGTTTTCTTCGGGATTTTTGATCCACTAAAAAACACAATTACTATTTGTGAAAAACTCAAAAATAGGGGATCAAACATCAGAATCTAAAATAAAAACAAGCAAAAACAAGCGTAACACTCACTCACCAAAAGTATTCGTGATCCTCAGATTCCATGATGGCTAGTTTCTAGTGCTGTTTAAGTTTTAAGAAAAAATACAAGATAGAAAAACTCTCTGAAAGTTTGATATTCATAATTTTGTCTTCTATTTAAATTGCTTTCTCCGATCGTGCAAGCATTGCCAAACATTGCGAAATTTGCCTCTTGTCCCTTCCTCCTCTTTTGTTTGTGTTCTCTTTTCCGAGAGAGTGAAATGACGTGTGACAGAGAAAGATCATGAGTCAGTTGTGTTTCTTATCTGGCTGTTTTTATCGTTGGTTCTCTGAACAGTTCTATTAGTGTATGTGACATGTGGTGTATAAATACATTGACGTTTTGAATCATTTCTCAAACGGCAGAGAGAGGCGGGCGACGAAGCGACCACGATCACGTTTTGTTCGCCAACACCACTTTCGATTTCGTCCCGGTATATAAATGTTTTTGGTGACCTGAATTACAGAGGTACACTTTCAATTTTTAATTTAATTAACATCATGTTTGCTGCCCATTTTTCCCGGTTTCTTGTACCAATTCCAAGTAAGACCTGAAATAGATGCCCCACTGCCAAGTCTGAGCTCAATTATCTCGGTCCGCATTAGAGATATAAAAAAACCGCTAATTGATAAAATGTTTGTGATATTATGATAAACAATTCGTTAGTTAACAACTTTTCCATATCTTTTACATGCGCCGAGATAAATAGTCTCAAAGTTAAAAGTTAGGAGTCTTTCAATTTACGCTAACTTTGTAATGTTATTTTTAGGCTTTTCCATTTTGTTTTCCAACATTTCTCTGCTTGCATCGACATTTTTGTTTCCCTATTTGGTCGTAAACTGACTCATTTTTCTGTTTTCTCTCCTCTCTCGATAATTTCTGATTGATACTCCCAATTCCTCATTTCTTCAGAAAAACCTCAACCAAAATGAAAAGAGACGCCAAAGACCACGCTAGAAACCGTCTCATGGATTTCTACATCCGCAAAGCGCCGACCTATTCTACCATCGTTAAAATCGAGCATTTCGAGAACGATGCTCCAGCAGAGGCGAAAGATTTTGAGCCTGTTGTGGTGTACTCATTGAACAAGAAGAAAAGATGGGAGATTGATCAGGATTCTCTCAATCTGCTTTCTGGAGATGAAGACGTAAAGTCAGTGGTGATCGAAAGGGAAATTCCAGATCTTTACTATGCATGGTGTAAGTCAAACTTCATGATTCTTAAAATAAATGTCTATTTCTGAAAATCCTAGGGAGCCTCAATAATGTCCATTCCCACGACTGCGTCAACCATTCCAAACCAGTCAGTTCCAAACAAATCGATGAGGTAAAGAACGAAGAGAAAGTGATCGGATACCACATTGTTCGAGTGCCAAAGAACCACAAAAAGGTGTTCGATAACAAGTGCTTCAGATACATTGGGCTCAGATGTGAGTTGTAGCAATTCCGTAATCTTAAACGAATCTTGAATTTTTCTAGACCCAGAGTTTCTTGGCTACTCGCATCGCGATCTCCTGACTCCATTGGAATACGAATTGAAAGAAAATGAAGGTCCAGAAGACGTTGATGAAGATTCTGAAGTCGTGAAGGACGTCGGGGAAAATTCTAAACCAACGAACGTCTACAACTTGGCTGATCATTTTGTTGCCAAGAAACAAAGAAAACCAAAAGGATGGATTTCTGTGTGACTATAATTTTCTGTACAAACACTGCCTTAAATAACTGGTTATTGTGATATTTTGAATCGGGTTTAATAGACAATAAAAGTATTTACAAAGTTTTTTTTGGTTTTATCAAAATTCGAAAAGAACGTTCTTGGCTACACGACTCATGAAAGTCTTGTGAAAGTTTCAGATTCTCTAGCTTGTTGAAAAAATTGAGAAATGCTCTCTGTAACAATATTAAAGTTTTTCGTTACCACAAAATTCAATTAGAACGTTTTCAGAACTAAAATCGGTTCCTAAATGGAACAAGTGAATTCCACTCAAATCACACTTTAAATTGAAATTACTTTTGAATCCCTCATACCGTACCGTATTTTCTCTGATGAAGCATTTCGAGCTTAAATATCTCGGTTCCTATGAGACTTATCAAAAACTGTCAACCTATAATATATTCATCATAATATCATCCGTATTTTATAAGTTGTGAGATTTTTGATATCTCTTGTAGGGATCGAGATAATTAAGCTCTCAGCTTCAATTCAGGTTAAAATCTGTTTAACAGTTTAGATTTATTATGTTCAATTTAGGACATGGAAAAAAGAAAAATTGATGGAAATATTTAACAAAAACCGTATTTGTCCTAATAAACTACATTTTTGTGAAATTATAATTTATCAAGATAATTGTCCAGGACTGGAAGTCCTTCTTTGAGTCCCTTTCTCTTTCTGGTCTCCAATACAATTTGATTTGGCTTAGTGCCTGCTTCGAGAGGGTCTCCTGGAAGAATCTGCCAGTGGTCAAACACGCATTGTGGGAATGCTTGTCCTCCCGTGTTGGATCGGAGATCGGCTGTGAATCCGAAAGACTCGTTGACTGGCAAATATGCTTTGACAATGAACATTGGGGTTCCGGAGACTTGAGATTCTTCGAAGACGTGCCCCCGTCGCTTGTTCAGCACTCCGTAAATACCTGGAAAACGGAATGGTAAGATTCAGAAAGATGTGATGGAAACAAACCTCCAATGGCGGTTTCGGGACATTGAATTTCCACCAGGTAGACTGGTTCAAGGATTCGTGGTTCGGCTGTGAGAACGGAAGCGTAGAAGACTCGCCGGGCTGTTGGAATGATTTGGTCTCCTCCTCGGTGCATGGAATCTGTATGGACCGTGACGTCATGGATGTTGAATCTAACTCCCCGAAGATTCTCATCACAGAGGACTCCTTCTCGTGTTGCCCATTGGAATCCTGCGACTACAGAGTCTTTGATTTCTTTGAGATATTGAACTCCTTTGGTAACATCAAACAAAAGATTTGGTCCAGTTCCGTCTGGACCGAAGCACCAGATGTTGCGGGCTTCAGATACATCGTACTCATACTTCTCTGCAATGATCTTCGCTCGAGCTTTAGCTTCATCTCTTGCATTGATCGCTCCTTCTTCAATGTCATCAGCGAGACCATCTGGCATTGGTTGAGCCGAACAATACAGGCGATTATGCTTGTTACGGGATTTTGATAGACAAATCTGGCTGGACTGAGATTGGACTGTCTCGCGGTACGATACAACTGGGTCAGACTTTTTGATTGGTATACCAGCGTGGTCCTCCTCCAAGTCTTTGAGACAAATCTCCAAATGAAGCTCTCCAGCTCCAGCGACGATGTGTTCACCCGAGTCTTCGAAGATACACTGGACCATTGGGTCGGATTTAGCAAGACGTTTCAGTCCTTCAACAAGTTTTGGAAGATCAGCTGCGTTTTTGGCTTCAACGGCTACACGGACCACAGGAGATACGGAGAACTTCATGACTCGCATGTTATGGGCATCCTTAAACGTGGTGATGGTTCCTCCCTTTACTAGATATTGGTCGACTCCAACGAGTCCAGCAATGTTTCCTGACGGAATGTCTTCAACTGGCTCCACAGACCGACCCATCATGATAACAGTTCGTTGAATGGTTTTCTCGTAGAGATCATCTCTCTTTCCTGGAACATAGTTTGGTCCCTGGATGCGAGCTTTCATTCCGGTTGCTACTTTTCCAGAGAAGACACGTCCGAACGCATAGAAGCGTCCCTTATCATTCGGAACCATCTTTGAAACGTACATCATGAGAGGTCCATTCGGATCACAAGTCTTGATTGCTACTGCCGCCTCATCATCATGTGGTCCTTCGTAGAGCATCTCCATTCGGTATCTCTGAGCAGTCACTGGGGATGGTAAATGGAAAGTGATCATCTGAAGCATGGTGTCGCCAGCTGGTAGCCATCTTCGCATGAACGCCTTCATCAGTGGTTTTCCTTCCAGTTCCTTCTCTTCGTTGGCCAACTTGATGCCAAGCTTCTCAATAAGTTGAGCGGTCTTGTCCTTCTTGACGTTCATGATAGCATCGAAGACCATGAAAATTGGGTCGAGAACGAATTGGTTGAATCCTCGTTTGGAGTCTTCGTTTTGGATATTGCTCCATTTTTTGGTTTTCAAGTCGAAGAAACGATCTCCCCACAGATTCTTCATTAGCTTCTCCACTTGAACTCCGAACTTGTCCGCGTACATCTCGGAGAATTGTTTCAGTGTGAACGCCCACCCGTGGAGTCCAGAACCGAATCCAACGTTTCCGATTGCTGGGTCAACTAGAATAGGTCCCATCGGGCCGTCGTCGTCTCCGTACGTGGCAATGATGACGTTGATGTTCTCCACAATACGCTGAAAATTTATGAGATTCTTTTTCACATACTTCTCATAACAGTGTCTTACTCGGAAAGTTCGGAATAGCTCTTCTGCTCCGAGTTGCAGTTCAAGAAGAGCGCGATCCATCTTGTTCATGAAAAGAATTGGCTTGATTCTCTCACCAATCGCTTGACGGAGCACAGTCTCAGTTTGAACGCATACTCCAGAGACGCAATCCACAACGACAAGAGCTCCATCAGTGACTCGAAGAGCAGCGGTGACTTCCGAGGAGAAGTCAACGTGGCCAGGAGAATCAATCAAGTTGATTAAGAAACCGTTGTATTTCTCTTGAACTCCATCAACCTCTACCATTTCACATTGCTCATCTCCTTTGACAAACTCAAGATCTTTTTGGTCAAGTTTGAAGAACAGAGTGATAGCACTGGGAAAAAGGTTCAATTTGAATCCAAATGTTGTAACTTACGTAGACTTGATGGTGATACATCTCTCTTGCTCGTCCTTACGAGTGTCCGTAAATCGGGTCTCTCCGGCCTTGGCTCCAGCAATGATTCCAGCTTTCGATACAAGAGAATCGGTGAGGGTGGACTTTCCGTGATCGACATGAGCGATGACAGACATGTTGCGGATGTTTCGCTTTCGATCCATCAGTTGGCGAATCTCGTCCACGGTGAAGTTCACCTAGGGAAACAAAAAATATTTTCAGATCCAATTGAATTTCACTCACCATTTTTCGTTTCGGTTTCTTTTCTTTTCAAGAACAATAATAGACCGCTCAGGCGGACGATAGTTATGATAAAGGTCGAAACTCTGTATTACATCAGAAGTAATCTAAAATGTATTCCCTATTTTTTTTTATTTATATCAAAGTCTCCATGTGTGCAATTCTTGCAACCTCTTGTTCAATATTATGAAATCTTTCTTTTCTTCTCTTCTATGTTTGTTTTCTAGTTTTCGTATTCAGATGTCATAGTAACTAAAATGCCAGGTGGAAAAAAAGACAGCCTAAAATGTTTGAGGGGATAAATGGGAATCTTCTTTTGTGTTGTATTTGTGATTTCTAAAAGCTAACATTTGAATTGAACAAACTACAAAATTCAATTTTTTAAATGTCAAACTCGTTGTTTACATTGATGACGACTGTGTCTACAAACAAGTGATTTTTCAATTTTTGTTCCTTTGAATTGAACTCATACCGAAATAGTAAAAAAAAACAATGACGAAAAAACATTTTGTTTATTTTACAGAAGTTCCATGAATTATGTAAATTTGAAAAAAATAAGAATCCATTTATTGAAGCAATTTTTCTTTGTTCTTGGCAAGTGCTCTTTCTCGAAGCTCATTACTTGATCTTTTAACAGCCACATCCAGAATACACTCTGGCAACAGATTCATCATCTCGAACTCCAGCTGATGAGTGATATATCCAGTAGTGTCTGATGAATTTCCAATTGTGTTGAGTGCAGATTTGGCGTACGTGTCGCTATCCGGACAAAAGAATGAAGTATTGGGATTTCCAGCCATTTTGGTGGCTACCATCAATGGGGTAATGGTTTGGAAAGTGATTCCTTGGTGTCCATATTCTTTTCGGAGCGTTGCAGTGAGCCAAGAGATGTACTTCTGGAAATTAGGTATTAGAAGAACTACTTGGTTTGTTTAGTACTTTGGATGCCGAGTAGACGGACCATCCTGCCATTGGAACTGATCCAGCAGCTGAGCCAATATTCACAATAATTCCAGTTTTACGAGATACCATTTGAGAAAGGATTCCTGCCGATAGCTAAAAGTGTTTTGTTTCATTTTTTGAACTAAAATTTCAAAACTAACCAGTGTCGGTGGCAAGACGTTAACAATCGCCACATTCGCCAATGTATCTAGTCCTCCTTCCACTTTGTGAATAACATCCGGATGATCAAAGAACATGCCAACATTGTTGATCAGAATTCCAACATTCACATCATTCAACTGCGCCAAAAGTTCTTGATAATCGTTTGGAGAAGGATTTGTGAAATCATAGGTGGCATATCTGACTTCAATGTCCGAATGCTTCTCGAGAATTTCTTTTTTTGTTTGCTCCAACTTCGATTGAGTTCTGGAGACGAGATAGATGTTGAAGCCTCGTTTGGCAAGCTCGAAGCAGTACGATTTTCCGATTCCGTCGGTTGCTCCAGTCACCACTAAAATATTATAGATATTCTAGATTTCTGAGAATTTCCAAAAAGTTGAAAATAAAACAAACCTGCCCAATTGGCTCCTGCTTTTCTTTTCAAATTAATTGGTTGGCAGATGACATATGTTCCGATGATTCTCCAAACGATTTGAATAAATTGGTAGACGATATATAGTAAAACAATCGTACCAGCTCCAGTTGCAAACCATTGTATGTCCATTTTAACTGAATAAAAACACAATTTTTCGTTGGGTAAAATCCTACTACGTGCGAAAGAGAAAAGAGATAAGAGAGTAGGGAAACAAGAGACACAGATGGAGAAAGTGAAACAACATTTTTAGGGAAGAAGATCAAAAATGAGCATGAGAGAGTGAATCTATTGAGTAAGGTTTCTCAAAAGTCATTTATAAAGAGGCGGTATTTTCTTTTTAGAAATTTCTAGATTCATGTACTTCCGATCATAAACATCAGGTCGTTTTCGCGGGGGGCACTGATGATAACATTTGTGACTTTCTATGGTCAGTGGAAAAGTTTTGAAAACTCTTTTTCTATAAACTCACCCAACATAATGCGCAAAGTTACTTGAAGAAAATGAGGAAAATCCAATTTTCGCTGAAAAAAATAACAAAACACTTGTGTTCTATAGCCACGTATGGGATAACTGGTTTTATCTTGATGATGTACTCTTTTGTTTTTTAGGTCTTCTGTTTTTGTTCATCCAACCCTCTTGAAGAAAATCTTTACTGTAGTTGAACATTTATAATTGCCAAATTTGTAATAGTCTCAACTCTCAAAGTCTCAAGGATATAATCAGTTTTTCAAAAAAACATTCCAAGGTTGTTTTTAATGAATTCCCTCTTCATTCAAATTTAATTCCACTTCATTGAAGTTTGGCATGAGTTTCACCTAAGACTATCAATCAAGAATGTCTTCAGAATGCCTGCAGCCTTTTTATAGTCAAAACGTTTAGAACTATAATCTTTCAAAAGGTTTTTTGAAAATTGTAAAGCCTGTAACCTATATTAGAAGGGCCCCACACTGTCAAGTTTGAGCTCAATTATCTCGATTCCTATGCAAAATATCAAAAATGTGTCAATTCACAAAAAACTTATCATATTGTGGTGAATAATTTATCAGTTGACAACTTTCATGTAACTTTAACAGGAACTGAGAAAATTTGTCTCAAAGGTGGAAGTTAAGCTGCTCTTCAATTACAGGTTTTATGGTATTTTGAACGAACCAAAAAAAAAACAGCTACTAGTTTACACATAATTTATTTGTAAAAGTACGAATATCAAAGTAAATTCAATCGGTTCATAAAGCTATTGCGATTTCTCCTTTCTAGAAAGAACAGTTTTACGAATGCTGTCTCCTGTTTTGGAAATAAAATCGTTGAGAAGGAACTCGGGGAGAAGAGTCATCAGTTCAAGTTCCAATTGATGAGTGATGTATCCAGTTGTCTCAGATGAGTTTCCAATTGTGTTCAGTGCAGATTTGGCAAACGAATCACTGTCAGGACAGAAGAATGAAGTATCGGGATTTCCTGACATATTTGTGGACACTTTGTGTGGAGCGATGGTTTGGAAAATGATTCCTTGGTGGCCGTATTCTTTGCGGAGAATTGCAGTGAGCCAGGTGATGTACTTCTGAAGAAAAACAAATTGAAATAGGGTAATTGCTAGAAAATATGAATAACCTTTGCAGCTGAATAAATCGACATTTGTGGAATTGGAATTGCTCCCGCTCCCGATGAGATATTGACCACGATTCCAGCACGACGAGACACCATTTGTGGCAGAACTCCAGCGGAGAGCTGAAAAACGATGAATAATCAAAACCTTTTCAACATTTTTTAAAACCTACCAAAGTTGGAGGCAACGTGTTCACTGTTGTCACATCTGCCAAACTATCGATTCCTCCGGCAATTCTATGAATGATATCGGGGTACTCGAAAAACATTCCAACATTGTTGATCAATATTCCAACTTCTACTTCATTAAGTTTAGCTAGAATCTTTCGATAGTCAGCTGGAGAAGGATTTTTGAAATCAAACACTGCAATTTTCACTTCAATGTTTGCATGCTTTTGGAGAATTTCTTTTTTGGTCTGCTCAAGCTTCGACTGAGTTCTGGAGACGAGATAGATGTTGAATCCACGTTTAGCAAGCTCAAAGCAATAGGATTTTCCAATTCCGTCCGTTGCTCCAGTCACCACTAAGACAAAACGTTTTCTTATTGCAAGGAGATGCTCAGAAACAAACCTGCCCAGTTAGCTCCTGCTTGTTTCTTCAAATCAATTGGTTTGCAAAAGACATATGGTCCCAGAATTCTAAGCAAAATATTGATAAACTTATAGGCGATAAACAAAAGAGCAATAACGCCAGCTCCAGTAACACAGCAGACCATCTTGATGAGAGTAAAATCAAATTGTTTGGGTGGAGAAGAACAACAACTTGGGGAAAGAAACGGGTCAATGTCAGGAGAGAGAATAGGGAGGCAGAAGACGCAGATAGAGAAACAAGGAGACAAACATAAACATCTGTGACTTTTTGTGTCCGACAGCAAAAATGAAGATGGACTTTGATAGGTGTGTTTACCAGGAGGGAGTTGTATCTAGCACACCAAAGATTTTCTGAAGTTGCAGAACAAATTGTTTTATGGTTGATTTTAAAAAAAATTATTCCAAAGAAAACCTAGTTTTCCACATTAGCAATATTGGCAGTAACTGATTTGATTCTTTTCAGTTTCTTCTGTGCAGACTTCCGTTTGCTAGTTGTTACAGAGTCTGAAAATATGCACAAACTCCAACTTCCATTCGTTCCGATTATTCCGCGCCAATTGAGAGACTCATCGCCATTGTCAGTTATATAATAGTTAGGCCCAACATACGTAATTTCTTCAATGACCAGATCCTTCCCGGAAAGGAAGTGATCGCTATAATCTATTTTTTATATTTTCTCGCAAACGTTTTCTAAACATACCTCAATAGTATATTTGATGACTTATTAGGATTGAGCGTTATGAGAACTACAGTAATCCACAAAGTTCCATACAAAAGAGGGCATACCAACCAGAAGAATATTTTCGAACAAGAGAACGTTTTGACATAGGGGTTTCTGAAATCGAAGGTTAGCTGCTGAACAATTTTCAGAGATACTACCCAGTAATAACAAGATATCGATAAATGAAATGGAGAGCAAATAGTGCCATAGACATTCCAAACATTCCACAAAACAGAGCATCTGCAATGTAAATGAACCATAATGGAAGGTTCATTCGATCAGTTCGAACCACCACCAGAAATACAGTACTGTGACTGAAGAAGTCCTGAAATATTTATTCAATGTTAACAACTCCAGTTTACAATTTGAAACTTGCTGGTTGAATCAAAACATTTAGAAATGCAAAAGCAGTTTCAAACACTGAAATGTAGCATAAAAGGTACTTGTACATTCCGATTTCTTTTGGTGACTTGTGGCACACCAACTGCAGAAGAATCGCATTTATGCCAAGAGACAATGGGGCTCCGATCTTCTGGGTGAGGACTGGAACCATACCAAAAGCAACCATGGCTGTATGAATAGAGTTACTGAGAAAGAAGACCTTATTATTATTTGTGACAGAGTCTTATAGTCGGTGGATCCCATTGGGACATTGCGTCGACATGGCATTTCTGTTGTTTTCGACTGAAAGGGATTTCCTTGGACACACACATCGTTTATGGTTTGTTTTCAATAGATTCTGGTGTCTAGCAAGTACAAAATCTTTATTAGTTTCAAGGAAATCTAATTGGGTCAAATATGAATATGGTGCTCTTTCCATGCGGGCACTTCAGCAGGTGCTGGTTCCGAACGGATTTTCTTTATCCTCAGAACTTCCAGTAGATATTTTTCCAGTCTTAAAAATGTTTTCTATTTTAATTGAGGTACTGTAACATACTTCATTATCGGTAATTCAAACAGACAGCTCCAGAAGAAAGCAAAAGTGAAAGTTAGAATTGTGGCCGGCAAGATGTAATAGACATACTGGAACATTCTGAATTTCACTTGCAAAAAGATGACTTACGACAACTTACGACTTGCCACGTGGATACAAAATGAAGTGGTTTAGCACCGACATTCAAAAAGTAGTAAACTATCATAAGGTGGACAATATATGCAGAGTAGGATAACCGACCAAGTGGCTGCCAGATGGGATGGTTCATGAAGTTTCCGATGGGACCTGAACGTTTATATAATTGATTATTTCTCTGTAATTGATTATTTCTGTAGTTTGACAGGTACGGAAATGACATGTACAGCTCCCTTTCCCATCTCATTCGCAGCTTATGACACATTTCAATCTCAACACTTATTTTTGCCTACGAAACATAATCCGATTATCTCTTCATCAAAAGAAGTAATCAAACAAGAGAAATTTCCGATTGAGAACCTAATGTCAAACTTTGATTTATTTGTTTCTATTTGAGACTTTCGAACTTTTGATCAATCTACTGTCTATACATAGATTCATACCTGCCCATCCACGATGGCATGCCACGATGATGTATCCAACAGATGTTGCCCAGAAGAATCGAGAAAAATTGTAATAGGAAGCTTTTACATATGACCTGAAAATCCATTTTTTCTTTGAACCCTCTATGTTTGGAGTACTTCTCTAACTGATGTTTTCCCTCATCATATCCCTTATTTGCTATCAAAAAACAAAAGGGAAGCACAAAAGAGATCCCCATAAAGAACACTTTTCTATAGAGTTGAAGTTTTGATGTTCCCGGATTTTTAGCTAGATAATATCCAACAAGAATTCCAATGAGGTATGGTGGGCATCGAATCCATGGTTTTTGATAGATGTAGAAGTTGAACTTGCCGGAAGCGCTGAAATTACAAGAAATTGAAAATTATTGATTGTATGTTTACTCTGAATGGAATGAGTCAGCTGGTAGATCAAATTTTAGGTACAGAATATACACAGTCAGAATACTTCCGGCGCATCCGATTATAGAAAGAACTATTCCGAAAATTGGCTTCCAAGACAGACCAATCAGTAGGATAGGCGCTATTAAGTATAATTGGGTATCCACGGCAAGGTACCAACTTGGACCATAACACTGAAACGTTCGAGAGATTAGAAAGATAATTTCTAAAATTATCAAATTACCGGATTCTCTCCATCGTCAAAATTATTAATATAAATCAAGTTCCGCCACCATGATGCTTTACAAGCCTCCACTTGGAGAACAGTGAAATCTGAAAATTTTTTAATTTCAGGAAAGTTTAGCTTCTGAACTAACTGAACAAAGAAGCAGCTAATGGTCCTTGTATATAAAGAGAGTATACTGTATAGAAGCCGATGAAGATCATATATGGAGGAGTCAAACGAATGAATCGATGAACGTAAAAGAGAATCCACGTGGAAGGAGATCTTAAGATTTTGGAGGTGGGTTTCATCTGAAGATTTATAGAGATTCAACAAAAAGAAGTATAGGCACTCACCCTAAAAAAGGAATAGGCAACAGTAATTCCAGATACTAAAAAGAAAGTGTCCACTGAGAAATTGGCGTTTATAAAGAAAGAATCGGCAAAGTAGCTGGCGAAGGATTTTATTGGCATGAGAGTGTCTGAAATAATTCCTTGTTTCAAAGAAATTTGAAAAGAAATTACCAGAAAACAAAAAATAATTAAGTACATGAGCAGAAAGTACCCATGCCATGGACAATCCTCTAATACAGTCGAGGCATTTGATATAAGAGTCTGGTTGAGGAGACACGTTGAGGATAGTAGATGCGTTGGTCCAGAAAGAACATGCGTAGAGGATACGGAAAATGGAATCTGAAGTCTTAAAGAAGTTTAAAAAAAGATACAGTATGCTCACAAGTTTTTTCAATAGACTTGGTTGTGACAGAACATACAGACTCTCGAAGATAATCCACGCTAGTAGCAAGGATAGCAATACTGATAATTACAGTCATGAATATTCTGAATAATAACATTGAATCAGCTCTAAAGCTCAAAAAAAACTCACGAAAATCCCCAAAATGATGAATCTTTGGGAACGTCTCTCTCAGAACAGAATGTGGCACATGCAGTCAATGGGAGCCCACTCAACTGATTGTAAAGATTTACAGTATCCCCGCTTCCACAAGACTTTGGCATACAGACAGCTCTTCTGAATGCTACCTGATTTCCGATATTGTTGATATTTCCGCCCGAGCAATCTGCCTAAACTTTACTCCTATAGGAAAAGAAGATAATTTTAAACTCACATTCCGTCCTGGAATCAAAACCACATAACAGTAATTAGTGTCATACTTAACACCACTTATTCGTCGACATTCTTGGTAATTACCATCGAAAATTAACTCAATTTCGAAAAACCCAGGAGATGGAATTTTACCAAACGCATCGTATTCTGAAAGTATTTCATGAAGCAACAATCGAATTATATTTCCGTACGCTGAATGGCATACATATTATCTTTCAAAGTCTTGAGCACTGGTGCAGAACAATTTTTGTACAATAAACATTCCGAGGAGGATTTTGTGATAATTTCTAGAGAGTTTATCCATGTTTTTACACTTTTTTACATTGGTTAGAAATGCCAGTATAGTTTATGAAGCCATGTATTGGATTGAAGTTGAGACTCTGAAATAATAACGGTCTGAAAATCGGAACTACAAAAAATTGACAGACCTGAACGTTATCAGAATCAAAAAGATGAAAACTTGAATCGACAAGTTTCAGACTTAGAAATAGAGAAATAAGAGAAAAATTCAGAATACGAGATGATGGGAACATGGGTTTGTTGCACTTCCACTGTGGCAATTCATTGCACCCAATTCTATCTTCTCGTCACTTTTTTTCATTCTGGGTGAACAAATAAGAATTACTGGCCGACTTATGATAACGGTGACGAGCGTCAATACGTGCGTGAGTATTAGTTTCGAGTATTGGTTAAAGTTAAAGAGTAAAGAATTAGTCACTCTTTTAGGTCAAGGCACAAATTGAAACAGAAAAAAAATTTAATGGCATTTTGGAAAAGTCTGAAAGTTGAAGGAAAACTGATGACGAATTTAGGTATCATGAGGAAATAAGAAAGTAGATTGCTCGAATTTCGAGGGACACAGTTTTTTTATGCATAGAATTTTTTCAGAACTCCAAAATGTTCTTGAAGGTGGTTGTGTGGTGGGTGTCTGAAAAAATTTATTTGTCAATTTTTCTTGAATCCATAAAACTTATGAAGCATTCCAAATTTATCAGAAGCACGGTATGGTTCTAGAAGCTGAAAAGATGATGGTTGGGTCAAGATGCATAGCTCAGAAAAAATGTGTTTTGAACTTTTTGTTGTGAAATAAATACTGCCCGGGGCGTTGCAAGTATGGAAATACCGTTCTGAACCAGTTTTAGAAGTTTAGCTTCAGACTGACTGAGAATAACTGAAAATCAAAATTTCAATCAGACCACACTCTTCATAAATCGTTTCAAATTCAAAACAACTTTGCAATTATCAACACTCGTTCACTAAAAAGACCATCATTTCTGATCTCTGTCTGATCATTCAAACTACATGTTGTGTCTGTTGTTTTTGTTGCCTTTTCAGTGTGTAGATAACGTACCTAGAGGGTATATAAAACGAGTATAGTCTGATTGATGTTCAACATTTCACCATGTTTCTCTTACTATTGATTATTTCAATCATTGCCTGGCTATCAGCCAGACAGTATTTAAAATCAAAACGTCTTCCACCTGGACCAACGTCTTTTCCACTCATTGGAAATTTGCACCAAATTGGGTACCAACTATGGAAAACCGGAGGAATGGTCGCCACATTAAACCATTACCGAAAAGTAAGATGATCGATATTGACATGATATTATCGGAATTTTCAGCAATATGGTGATGTTTTCACGCTTTGGTTGGGTCCGATTCCCCATGTAAACATAACAAACTACGAGATTTCACATGAAGTTTTTGTGAAGAACGCAACAAAATATGCAGACAAACATATTCCTCCACTTTTCGATTTTATACGACGTATGTTGAAGAAACGAAATGAAGTTTTTTACTTTCGAAACCATTACAGAAGGAAACGGAGTCTTCTTTTCAAATGGAGACAAGTGGCAAGAACTGAGAAGGTTTTCAATGTTGACAATGAGAAATATGGGAATGGGAAGAGATTTAATGGAGGAGAAAATTATAGCTGAACTTAATACAAGGTAATCTTTATATTCTGAAAAATAGTTAACAAAAACCATATATGTATCCTCTCAGATGCTCAGAGCTTGATGCCAAGTCGGTCAACGGAACTGCTGTGGAAACTGTCAATGTATTTTTTGACTTGACAGTTGGAAGTATCATCAACAACATGCTCATGGGTTTTCGGTTTGATGAGGTACAGCTGGAATTTTTTGCAATATGCATTCAACTTATTTTTTCAGAGAAACAAGAATAGATTTTTGACTTTCAAGCATATGGTAGACAAATCCATGGAAAAGTTTTCAGCCACTTATTTGGTACTTCCAGTGTGGATTCTGAAAACATTATTTTCGAAAAGTTTCGATGAATTGATTTCCGACAACTTCAAACTATTAGACTATGTATCAGAAGACGCAGTTAAAAGATCCAGAGATTATATTAAAGGAACATATGAGATTGATCCTGACAACGTAGAAGACTTTGTGGATGCGTTCTTGCTGAAAATGAAGCAAGACCCAAAAAGTGAAGTTTACAAGTGAGGGATACTAATAGAACTTTTATTTATTTACCCCAGATTTGATTTCAGTGAAGAAAACCTGAAGATGTTAGTGTTAGATCTATGGATAACTGGTCAGGAGACTACAACAATGACGCTGATTTCTGCTTTTATCAGATTCCTTAACAATCCAGATGTGATGGATAAATTAAGAAACGAATTGATGAAAGTGACCAACGGAGCATCTCGACATCTATCACTGAAAGATAAAAATGAGACTCCATATTTGAATGCAACACTTGCTGAAGTCCAGAGACACGCATCGATTCTGAATGTCAACTTTTGGAGGCTCAATAAAGAGCCTACAGTAATCGGAGGGCATCCGGTGGATTCTGGATGCCTGATTGCTGCCCAACTGAGCGCTCTTCATACAAATGAAAAAGTGTTTGAGGATCCGGAGAAATTCGAGCCAGAAAGATTCTTGAAAAATGAGAATTTGATTCAACAAGTCATTCCATTTGGTATTGGAAAGCGATCGTGTCTGGGAGAGGCTCTGGCCAAAGCAGAGCTTTATTTGGTGAGATATGCAGGTTCATTGATTGGTTTATTACGTGGAGAACCCCTTTTAAATGTAACGACTTCAATAGGAAGTGATTACATACATTTCGACAGAGAATGTATTCAACAGTCGTAATTTGAATAGTTTTGCACTTTTGTTTTGGAAAAAGTTCATTTTTGCTATCTCGATTTTCTTCGGAAGCAAATTCGCACGTCATTTTTTCCGGAACGTCATCTAAATGCGCTCGAACGCCGATATTGTAGTAAAAGTTAGTTTCCAAGTCTTACAGTTTTGTGTCTGCATTCCATCGGAAAAGCGTGGGGGAAAATTTTATTTGAAAAACGTCCAAAACTCCATGTATTCGTAATATTATATCCGCTCTAGACTTACAACCTGATTAAAATTAATTTTGATCTCATTGCTGCCCGGCTTGCCATTTCCCGTGAAACGTCGGCTGCTTCAATCTAGTCGAGTATATACAGTACTGGCCATAAAGAATGCGACAACTTGTTTTTTGACGATAACTTTTTGAAAACTCAACTTTTCAACTCGAATTTTTTACTGTAGACACATTGGAAAGTTACGAAAACTTGCGTACTTGGAAATTGCATCATCTTGCAAACAAAATTTTTTTTCAATTGTTTTCATTTTTTTTTTCATTTTGCATATTTTTCATGATTTTTGGTTTTTTTAAATAAAGTTGAAAGACAACTAATTGGAATTAGTTTTAGTTATTGTTTTATTGTTTTTCAGATATGGTTAGACCATTCGGGAAAAAATCCTTCTCTGTGGACGAGCGAAAAAGCATTGTGCGTGGTCATGAACTCGGCGCGCATCCGAAGATACTTGCAACTCAGTTTAGTTGTTCTTCCAGCCAAATTTACCGTATTCTGAAGAAAAATCGAGATGATGTGAGGTTTCAATCAGCTTTCTCAACTAAATTTAACAATTTAGAATGGCGTTGTTCATCGCCAATCTCCAGGAAGACCCCGAACCACTTCCAGAAATATGGATCGGAACATTTTGCGCGCATGCCGAGAAGATCCTAGACGCACATCTACGGATATTCAACTTTCTGTGACGTCTCCAAATGAACCGGTACCATCGAGAAGAACTATTAGAAGACGTTTGCAAGTTGCTGGACTGCACGGACGAAGACCAGTCAAAAAACCACTCGTCAGTTTGAAAAACCGAAAAGCTCGCGTTGAATGGGCTAAACAGCACTTGTCCTGGGGCCCCCGTGAGTGGGCAAATCACATCTGGAGCGATGAATCGAAGTTCAATATGTTCGGAACTGATGGTATTCAGTGGATTCGACGTCCCATTGGCTCCAGGTATGCTCCACAGTACCAATGTCCAACTGTGAAACATGGAGGTGGATCTGTGATGGTTTGGGGATGCTTCTCCGACACTTCTATGGGACCATTGAAGAGAATCGTTGGAACCATGGATCGATATGTGTACGAAGACATCCTGGAGAACACAATGAGACCATGGGCAAGAGCAAATTTGGGCCGATCGTGGGTGTTCCAACAGGATAATGACCCGAAGCATACTTCGGGTCATGTCGCCAATTGGTTCAGACGTCACCGTGTGAACCTCCTAGAATGGCCAAGTCAATCTCCAGACTTGAATCCCATCGAGCATATGTGGGAGGAGCTGGAACGCCGCCTCAAAGGAGTCAGAGCATCCAATGCCAATCAAAAGTTTGCTCAACTCGAAGCTGCTTGGAAGAGTATCCCGATGACGGTGGTTCAGACGCTCCTGGAGTCGATGCCACGTAGATGCAAGGCTGTTATCAATGCGAAAGGATACCCAACGAAATATTAAGTCACTTTTTATTGTTACCTTTTTTTTTTTTTTGACCTCCGGTGTTTCTTGAGCTTCTTTGTATAGATCTCCAAAAATGTCATTTTCATGAATTTTCGAAAAAAATTAATTTTCAAAAAAATTGTAGCAGAATATTAAAACCAACTTAGCCTAAAAGTTTTTGATAGTGCTGAAAAAATCTTACCAAAAATTCGGATTGAAAAGTTGAGTTTTCAAAAAGTTATCTTCAAAAAACAAGTTGTCGCATTCTTTATGGCCAGTACTGTAAGCAAATTCAGTTTTCTACTCATTCTGCGGTCCGGAGTTGATGGGTTATCTATTATTATTATGGAAGCTCATCCTGCTCGCAGGTCGAGAATAAACGAAAACAAATTTCAAACAAAATTCCAACAAATAAAAAATCAAAACAACGCGTTCTTACATCAGAACAACCCCCGTCCTTCGGAACAACCCCCGTTTAAAAATTCCCATCAACACCAACTTGACCGCACTTTTTGGCTTTTTCTGACATTTATTTTTTTAGATCATCGGAAACCTTCTCCTTCGTTACAACTTCAAACCACACGGCGGATTACCGCCAACTAAAGAAGTTTTGCCGTTCACAATGGCCAAGAGATGCGCGGTCTATGACATGGAGTTTATAAAAATCTAATTCTGTAAAATTTTCTAGTTTTAAGAATAAAGTATACAATTTCTGTTCAAGTTTGGATTCATTATTGGGGAAAAAGAAACAAGATTCGTGTACATATTGTGTCATGAAATTGTCCACCTATAAATTATTATTGTGAAGCGAAAAAGAAGAAAAACGAGAATACATATTTAGAAGTGGAATGTGCAGTTATTATTGCAAAATCCTAGGAATTAGATAAATGTTAATGGCAGATAAAGTTAGAATAGATGGCAGGCAAGAACAGAAAAAGGAAATAATATGAATGAGTACAGGCAGAGACGATGGAAACGGCAATTACTCTTTTACTACACCACTCTTTGACTACACCTACTCTTTGACTCCACATTCTCTTTGACTACAAAGTCTCTTTGACTACATTTATCTCTTTGACTACACTTGTCTCTTTGACTACACTTTAAAAAATTTTAAATTTTCTGCAGTTTTTGTGTGCGTTCTTACAGAATATAAGAAGAATTTGAGCCTAAGCCTATAATTTTAAACAAAAAACTATCAATTCCAAAAATACATAACAGTGAAAAAAGTACTGAAATTCGCGAAAATCAGCAAAATTCTCACTTTTTTCGCTGAGATTTCCAAAATTTTGTTATTTTCTGTACAAACAAAGGCTTAGGCTGAAACGGTTACCGGAAAACTGGTGTTTTAGCCTAAGCCTATAATATGAGACAAAAATCGGAAACTCCAATAAATTCAGTCAAAAAAGACTATAAAACAAAAAAGTGTAGTCAAAGAGACAAGTGTAGTCGAAGAGATAAATGTAGTCAAAGAGAATGTGGAGTCAAAGAGTAGGTGTAGTCAAAGAGTGGTGTAGTCAAAGAGTAATTGCCGATGGAAACAGACAACAAGCGTAACATAACAAGCTAGAAGAAAAAGTTCCTAGTTACTCGTCAGTGATTTTCTTCCCGTAAAATGTGTTCGTTTCAGCACCGACTTGCTCGAGAGCTTCCAGAATCTATAAGAAAAAAGTTATAATAATGCATATAGCACAAGAAATGGCTTACATAATCTAAATGCTCTTTTGTGTGATCGGCACTTAAACAGAAGCGAACCCGTGCTTCCAACAGTGGAGTGGCTGGATATCCGACCGCCACTATTCCAATGTTATGTTTGAGCATTCGTCGTGAAAATTCGCTGAAAACAAAGAAACTGAATACGAACAGCTTTTCAGACATCACTTACACAACTTTAGTGATATAAAATGTCATTAATGGCACTACTGGACTATCATTATTTCCATAAACTAGAAATCCTCGTTTGCGAAGTTCCTTCCGGAAGTATCGGGAATTTTCGAGAAGTTGAATGGCTTTTTGACGGCCGATATCTGTGCCGTCTTGGCCGCACATAATCTGAACTGCTTTTTCGACTTGAGCGATGAGTGGAGGCGACATGGTCACTCCGTAACAAGTACCAGCGGAATAACGGCGAATGTGATCGATAGTTTTCTAAAAAAATCGTGAAACTCAAAAAATTTATCAAACTGCTGATAATACCTTCGCACCGCCCATATATCCTCCAGCCGAAGCGAAAGACTTTGTCAAAGTACCCATCATAATATCAATATCTTTGGGATCACATCCCCAATACTCGGCAACACCTCTTCCACTTGGACCGACTGCTCCGATACTGTGTGCTTCATCGAGAAAAAGATAACAATTATACTTTTTCTTGATAGCGATAAACGATGGCAAATCGACAATGGTTCCTTCCATGCTGAAATTTTTTTAACTGTTTTAACTGATGATGGAAAAATAATGAAACCTGTAGATTCCTTCAATGATAATCAGGACTTTGTTATATTTTTGTCCAGTCTTCGGGCTCACTCCAGACAAAGCATCTCGCAATTTTCGTTCACAATCTTTAGCGTTATTGTGACGAAAGACTAAAGTGTGTGCACCAGATAAACGGCATCCAGTGACCAGCGATGCGTGGTTCAGCCGATCAGAAAGAATAAGAGATCCTTTGTCGACAAGAGCCGGAATATTCATCGAATTAGTGGCGAAACCCATAGGGAAAACGACAGCATCCTCTACTCTCAGGTATTCAGCGATGGTACGATCGACTGATTTATGGGAAAGATGGTTTCCGCATTCCTGTCTCGATCCTCCACAATTTATTCCATATTTATCTATTTGAGCAGCAGCGGCATCGGCGCAAACACCCGATCGGTGAGAGAATCCGAGATAATTGTAAGATCCAAGATTGATGACTTCTGTTTCGCTACCCGAGTATCTGCAACAGTTGTTTGTATAGTTATAAATTAATGCTGATAAGAAAAGTTGCGGACAATTGTTTCAATATCACATGTTCTTCTCTGCTAATCTGTCCGAGACGAAACCAGATTGCAAGAGTTCTTGTAGTATTAAGTCTCCAGTCATCATAGAACATTTTCAACAACACTTACTTTTGTGTCCATCCGTGATCGTCACTATATCTATCTTTCAGCCTAACAATAGCTCCTGGAACACCGCTAATCGGCCTATTGACAACATCGGTTGATCGTCGATAAATATGATCTGTGTACGTGGCATCGAAGCTGTTTCCAAGTGGTGCAAAGTCCTGAAAAAAACCAAAATTTTCTAAGTGAATCATACAGCAACTCTGTGACTGATAAAGTTTTATGTGACGGTTGTCTAAAATAATTTCTAACCGCATTTCCGCATGTCAAGATTTCTTATCAAACTGTGATAAGTGACTGGAAAGAACAACACCAAATGAACAATTTTCGACGAACCTCCATTCTGGGATCTCCTTTTGCCCGTTTTGTCTTCACAATTCCCCATTTATCGAACAGTGTGGCGACCATTGCACCCAGAAGCATCATGGTGATGTTCAATTGAACCAGCCAGAACACATAAAATGCTGGTTTTGGGCATTCTTCCAATGGAATCGTGTCTTTCTCGGTTATCTTTCCGTTTTTCACTCTGAAAATTGAAAGTTGAAAATTTCAAATATATTCCGAAGAAGAAAGAAACCTTCCATTCGCCACGGCTTTCCCATTTTGAGTCCCACCCATTTTGTAGAATCTGAAAGTGTTAAAAATATATTGGTTTCGTTAACGAATTCGTTGAAACCATAAAAAAATTAACTGAACGATCGCCGGTGAAAATTACCCGAAAAAATTGTTTACTAGTAGAGCGATGGGGCGCGTTTGCATTCCCCTCGCATTTCGGGGGGATTTTGCAAGTTTTGGAGGACAAAGACAAGAGGAAACGGGTCAGGAAACGCGAGAAAAGTGAGAGATGATATACTTATCAATCAAGTAATCAGTGGTGGAGAAAAAAACTGATCGCGGGCAGAGCGCAAAGTACATGGGAAGATACGCGGGAGAGACATTCTTCGGGGCTACAAGAGACGGGGTGGGGGCAGAGAAGAGAAAACACAAAATATGGCATGATTCATGTTCACGTGCATCAATATGTATGGTGAGACCGGCTTCTGATGTCATGTAACATATACAAGTGGTTCGTATAGTAATAGGAACCGCTTGATATTCAATTTTAATGAGCCAAAAGGTGTTGCCGATCGTTGAAAAGAACGAGGCGACCTTTCACAAAACAAAAGATCGTCGGAAAGGTATTATCTTTGGAATTACCTAGAAAAGTGTTGCAATAGAGAACCAAAGGTTATTGAAATTGGAGAATTTTTCGAGGAACAGAAAGAGAAAAATATTTCAGCAGCTATTATTGTTAAATGCCGCGTTCAAAGTTGATTTCCAGGAGTAATTTCCTGGAAAAACGCTGTCCAAAGCTGCGATTGTTTTTCAGATTTACAGCAACAGTAAACTACTGTATCACTCGTTTTGACTGTGTTCTTCCTGTTGATTCATGTCGATTTACGGCGGGTCTCGAAGCGGAGGCATCTGGAAAACAATGGCTGCTTTGGACAGCGTTTTTCCAGCAATTAATTTCCTGGAAATCAACTTTGAACGCGCCAAAACCTAGGGTTGTTGCTGGCCGCCAGTGCTATGGGCCTTTCAATTTCACGTGATTTGCGTTGAAAGCCAGCGAAATTTTTAATATTTGCCTGTTTAAAATTTAAACCGGCGTCAAACGCCGCTTTCTTTTTGAGAATAGAATTTACCTTTTGATTCACTAATATCCCCTCACTGTAGCTTCAATTTTAATTATCTCAGTTCTTATAAAAGATAGCAACAAACCGTCAACTGATAAAATGCGCCAAATGTCAAGAAAAACATTTTGGCAGTTGACAGTTTGATCATATGTTTCACAAGAAGTCAGATAATTGAAGTTAAAGAGAGAGAATGGAAATTATAAAATGTTAGAACGAATTTGGTATTTGAGAAGTTACCACTAGTCTTCCATTAATAGTTATTGTGATTATGTCTGGATTAAGGTTTAGTTCAAAAGTAGTTGTTTAGCTTTTTAGAATTTAAAGTTGTAAACTTTGATTTTCGGGACTTCAGAATGCAGGTTTCAAAAAACTCAAAAAAAAACGAAGTTCGGAAACTTTCAGGAAAGTGTAGTTTCATGAAATCCATAAACTTTCAAAATCACACAAACCATAGACTTTTTAAAATTCGGAAATTCTGAAATTTCGGAAAACATTTTTCAAAAGCTTCAGACACCAGATTTTCAAAATTTCAAACAGAATTCCAGAAGTAATGAAATATTTCGAAGGACTAAAAATATCAATTTCATTCCATTTGACTGTTTCGATCATCTGTTGTTTTTTTTCTTTTTCAATCTTTCTCTATGAAGTATTTTCTATTGAAAAAGTCATCTTTTAAAAACCAGGCGTTTAATGCCTGTGAAAATTTTTGCTGGCACTGGTGGCCAGTGCAAAAATTAAAAGCGGCGTGGGTCGCCAGAAAACGCCATTTTGGCCAATCTAGTTATTAGGTTGGCGGGAAAGTCTTTGTCACTTTTTCAATAGTTTATTTCTCAAAGAAAAAATAACCGAATAATTAATTATATTGTCCATCATTATCAACAACATGTCTCCAACGTTCCCTCAATTTATGGATTCCATTGCGGTAGAATCCAGCCGGGCGTGAGGCAAAGTATTGTTTGAGTGCCGCTTCGACCGCTCCACGGGAATTGAAGCTTCTTCCTTCGAAGGCACGTGTCATATCGCCAAATAACCAATAGTCGGAAGGAGCAAGATCAGGAGAATACGGGGGGTGAGGGAGAACATTCCATCCATATCCCATCAGCTCCTGCTTCACTTGTTTCGAAACATGTGGGCGAGCGTTATCATGTTGATAGTACACTTTCTTGTCTTTCAGGGCCGAACGGTCGACTGCTTTCTTGAGGTTTCGTAGTTGAGTAGTGTAGAGGTCTCCAGTTATTGTTTTGCCCTCGGGCAGAAGTTCCCAGTAGATGGGGCCGTCCACTCCCCACCACACAGAGAGCATAACTTTTTTCGGATGAAGGTCGGGTTTGGGGACATCCTGTGGGCTCTCTCCTTCTCCAACCCACTGGGATTTCCTGTGGTGATTATCGTAGAAGACCCACTTCTCATCTCCGGTTATTAGCCGGTCCAGCCATCGATCGCCCGCGTGGAGAGTGAGAAGAGTAATCGAATCGTCGACTCGGCGGTCAAGGTTGGCTTGAGTCAGGTGATGAGGTATGAATCGACCAAAAAGTTTTCTCATTCCAAGAGACTTCAAACCTTCAAGGACTGTGCTATGGTGAACTCCGAATGTGACAGCTAGTTCACGGCTAGATTGAAATGGATCCGATTGCAATGCGTGCTTCAGCTTGTCCAAATCCAACTCACGGGGTCTCCAAGAGCGATCCTTTTCATCGAGCGAGAAGTCATCTTTTTCGAAACGATGGAACCAATTGCGAATAGTATTGTAGTGAGGGGCATGTGTGTTGTACACATTCTTCAAGAAAGTTTCCGAATCCTTCATCGTGGTGTGAGATAGGAAGAGGTAAATCAAAACATGTCTGATGTGAATAGCAGTGGGAACAAACATATCGTTTCAATTACAGATGAGGAGCAGGGAAGGAGATGGGGACTTGTTTATATGGAAGGTTCTTATCACCTTGTTATTCACTAAAGTCGATATCATACACAGCCTCCATATACGAGAACAGTGATTAAACAAACAGAGTGACAAAGACTTTCCCGCCAACCTAATAAACCCGATGCCGTGGCTGAAGGTCCTTCAATTGTGGGACCCTGTGCCACAACGACAACTACTGTAACCTTTCAAAAATTATATATACCGGATTTACTGTCTTGATTTGACTTTTCAGAAAAACGAGAAAATAAATACGGAAAATGAAAATATTTTTAGGTTACGGTAGTTGTCGTTGTGAAACTTTCGGTCTTCCACAACTCCGATTTTCTTGTACTAGAATGACAGTAAAAAGAGGAAAGAAGAAAGAGGGTATTCAAATGGTGGAGTTGATCGACATTCCAATTTTTAAGTGTAGTTTACCGGCTGTAATAAAATGTGTGGAGTTTGAAACGGAATGACAATAAAGAAAACAGAAAGAAAACAGAAATATGTCCTAGAAATGTGTTGCAGAAATACTTGGAAATTCGAATGTTCTGGTTTACCAGGAATGGATTGCTCCAGATGACATCGAGTTGCCCTGGTATGGCTCTGGGGCATTGGAACATCCTTGATCCAACAAACTCCACTCTGTCAACATCATCAGTTTAAAGTTCCATCATGAACTTCTGGATTCTTTTCCTCTCCATCAGTCTTCTTCTCGGATCATCCGATGCGAATGGTTTGAATACTGTAGAAGTATTCAACGCGGTGAAGAATATTTTGGATGAAGGGACAACTAGCTACAGAATTGTACCTCTTAATGAATACGAAAAAACTTCATTCCAAATTTTCAGACGACTGATATCTCCCTGGTATACTACGCAGAGGAAAAAGCAAAAGAATGCCCATCAAAAGGGGATTTGGAGACAGGAGAAGTCCTTATTAATAATGATGATCTCCAGAATCTTTTGATAGGTTCCAACTCCACGCAATACTTCTCCCTGGGTCCACTTCCCACTATTTCTACTCTACAAAACAAAACTGTTAGAATCTTTTTGAATATTGGCTCTCGAATGGGTTGTGCGCCTTTAAATTGCTCATCTGGTTTTGATCAGTATTGTGTTTTTGATAGCAGGTAGGGTCGTTCTAATCACGAGCCATTAAGAGCCAAGTATTTAAGAGAGTACGCATCGAGTCGGTTGGAAAAGTATGGATGTGTAAAATCTGAGAAGTACCCAAATCTTTGCGAAGAGCAACCTATTGATTATGTTTCCATGGATCCATCAAATTTTCAAGCTAAAATGATGAGCTGGAATCATGACAGACGGGCGGTCGCAAAGAAATTCGGTTACAGTAGGATGTATGAAATGGTAAGCAAGTTTTAAATCCATTTATTGCTGTTATTAAAAACGCAGAACTGGTCTAATGATGCAGCAATGATAGCAGAAGTACTTGGATTTGCTTGTGAGCCAAACTTTGCTGGATTCCTGGGGACACATTATTACATGCATCCGAGAACTTTGGATCCTCTCGGATCTTCATGGTTCTTTACACATGACACAATCGATGGATCTCAAATCCTTGGCAACACAACTTTTGAAATGTTTGCTCCAGATCGGAAAGAGTTTGGATGTGTCCCACTGGATACTGCTTGTTGTTCGAATTACTCGTATATTTGTGTGCTAGGTCCAGATTGGTTAGTAGTCAGCTGATGATCACACTTCAATGATCACCAATCATTTTCAGGCTCTCCACAGATCAACCAATATTCTCAAAAGGGACTCCTTGTGACCAGTGCCCTGATGGGTGTAACGATGGTCTTTGCGTGAATCCAAAGAAGGAAAATTCGTCAGAAAATTCTGCAGTGGTTCTTTCGGAAATTCCTCTTGCTGAAACTACAAGCATTTACCATGGAACAATTTGGGAAGACACTGGAAAATCTGTTGCTCTACTTGTTTGTTTTATTGGAGCAAGTATTGCAGCCTTGTTACTTGTTTATTATCTCTTCACAAATAATTATAACTTTTGATAAAATGTGATTTATAAAGAATTTTTATTGATCTGGTTACAGTAATCCTTGATTCTAAAGTAATCCTTGATTCACTTCACCTGTTCTTATCAACTCAGAACTTGGGAAAACTGGGATAAATTGAAGAAATGAAAATAGCACTCGGTACAGTAAGATTCGGTTCTAGACTTATTGTATACAGTCTGAGAGAGTGCCACCCAAACATTCAAATTTGAACCCTTATATCTCATTTCCTGCAAATGATATCAAAAAGTGTTTAACTGATAAAAAATTTCAAATATTATGATAAAAACTTTATCAGTTGGTGATTGTTTGATATCTTTTACAGAGAACGAGATATATGGGCTCGAAGTTGACGGTTTGGGTGGCCTTTATTAAAGTGTTTACAGTACCTAGAACTCAATCTAGAAGTGGAAGGCGATGATTCTATCAGAAATTTTCAGCTTTTTTAGTGATCGTAATTATCCTACAGTTCCTAAGAAAATTTTTGTAACATCTGCTGCTCTTAAAATTTTTTCCAGTTCCTCCAATTGTCCTAGAAACGTGGGTAATATCATTTTGCATCTTCTTTCCGCTCTTGAGGGTTATTTCAACTCCATAGGAATGTTGTTTCAACTATTCAGCATCATCTTTCTCGTTGGTAAATTACCCCCATCAAAATCTTCACTTGTATTCGATTCTCTCCTCTTTAGCACACTGTGCAGCCGTTACAACCATCACAATGGTGACAAAGAGTCCTAGTGAAACTGAAATGTTCACCGAAGTATTGCGACTGTTAAATGATCCCCGACGTTCGTTAATCTATGACCTAAATGTATCGGATCTGTACTGGTTGAAATGGGACATATCGTTGGCTTGGTTGGCATTCAAAACCACTGACACCTGTGAACCATTGGATGACTCCGACGGATTTGCGAAATTGCGGTTAACACTTTCTGATAAGGAAATTGTCACGACTACAAATAACCAAGAAACAAAAACTCAACACCGAATTGGTGATATATTAGGTGTCTAGTAGTAAAATATTGTATTTTTTTTTAGTTTCGGACCTCTGGGAAAATCTTGATGCATTTACGGAACACATCAAGGAATATGGATCCGAACTCAAGAATTCCAGAGAAGAATTTTCAAAGTTCTACGATTATTATAGAAGCGATTGGACACGAATCGGATGTGCTTTCAAAGTCTGCAAGGATGTGATGACTGGAGAGGAAAATAATCTTATTTGCTTCTTAGGACCAAAGTGAGAAAAAAAGTTCTGGGATAGGAAATATCTTGAATTTCCAGAGCGGATCAGAAGTCTGACCCGATATTCACAATGGAGACTTCCAAGGACGATCTGTGTAAAAACTGTGAATGTGAGAAGCTGGCGTGCAAGGAACCCCCATTCGATGGATCCAAATTGTCAGATGATGAGTTTCAGAAAAAGGTGTTGGATGAGTTTAATGGAGCCAGAAGCAAGTTTTCATTAGGAGCTAACGTTTCAGCGATGAGTAAATTGGTAGGCAGCAAATTAAAAAAAAACATTCTTTCATGTTTTGTTAAGGTTTGGGACGACACCCTTACCGCATCTGCTCTTGATGTTGCAAACAACTGCCCAGGCCAAGTGGCTCATGGTACTAATTATCGTGAAATTTTGGCAGATACGTTCCTAGATAAAGCGGCTGGATTGTCATCAATTGGTGAAATGTATGGATCCACAACCACGGAGCAGTCTTATACAGAAGTCTACAATTGGTCCGCAATTTACACGATTCTGTGGCCGAAAATGACCAAAGTCGGATGTGCTCGTGCTCCAAACACTTGTGCCAATAAGATTTGGTGTCATTTCGGAGATATGTAGGTTTTATAAAATTATTTTGACAAAAAGTAATTTTGAGTTTTCAGTGGCCTTCTAAATGGAAAAATGTACGAGAAAGGGACGCCATGCTCCAAGTGTACGGGTGGATGTGAAGATGGGTTTTGTACCTGAAAAAAGATATCATAAGAACTTTTCGTGAATAAAATCTTTGAATTGACTCGTTTTTTTGTTAACATTCAATGACCTAGTGGCAAAACAAAGGAAAAAACCCAGTCATCAAGAACACGTTGCAGTATGTCATGCGACGTGTTTTTTTTCTAGAGGCGCTGGTTTTTAACATTCACCAGCCGTCTAATCCCTAGAAGAGGTAAAAAATATGTCGAAAACTATCGCAGGTAATACTGATATACTTAAAAACCTGTAATAGAAGGGCTCCTAACTTTTAACTTTGAGCCAATTTATCTCGGTTCCTAAGGACATGAAAAAGTTGTCAACAGATAAATTGCGTATCATAAACTCACAAGCATTTTATTAGTTGACACATTTTTGATATCGTTTATAAGAGCCGGGATAATTGAGCTCAAAAATGACAGTGTGGGGGCCCTTCTATTACAGGTTTTACGGTAGGTAATTTAAAATTTCACAGATTACTACGAATTCGGACGTAACGAGTTTACATTTGACGTCAACGACATCGAAAAGTTGGATGGTACTGGACAGAATAGTCCACATTATGCAACTGGAGACATTGATTGGTAATTTTGATTCTTGCTATTCTTCTGAACCTATATGTTGTCTCAGGCACCTGAACGTCTGTATCAACTCCACGTACAAAGGAAAATACCTCTCTGCGTTCCTCTTCTGCTCTCCGGTTGACGTTGCGAGTGCTTGGAAAACATTCGGACAATTTCGTATCGTTTTGGAGAACATCGAGAGACCAAAACAATCGATCGCTCGTCAAATGGACTTCTCGTTCGAATCTGAAGAAGCCGAGAATCGTGGATGGAGAACATTCACCAAACTGGATGAAGTGTTGGACGAGGCTAATGGATTCTATAAAGACAAGAAGCTTACGTTCCGTGTCATTGTTGGAGTCAAGAAGGTGGAAGGTTTCGAGACAGCGAAATATTTCAACTTTTTGGAGAAGGGAGAATATTCTGATGGAACCATTACGGCCGGGAACACCAAATTCTATGCGAACAAAATGGTAAAAAATTTCAAACTTTCTGTCATAATAAGAAAAAAAATTTCAGATTCTCTCTGTCCATTCTCCAGTCATCTCAAATCTTTTTGCGAACACTGATGATATCAAAATTGAAGACGTTGACAGTCTGGAGTTCAACGAATTCCTCCAATTCCTTTACGCAGTTGCAATTCGTATTGAGAGTCAGTTCCTGTAAATCAGAATTTCTACTATAAATTACAAAACTTTGCAGAAGCCAACGTGGATATGATTCTGAGAATGTCCGCTCGGTTTGACACCTACGGGTTGAAATTATCGTGTAAACAGTACCTGACATACGCGTTGAACACCAAACAAATTGAACCAGAGTTTGCTATCCAGATGGCTGATAAGCATGAATTGAAGGATATTCTTACGAATGCTCTGGAGTCCGCGAAGAATGTGGATGACATAAAGGAGAGATTCAAGGGATACGAGGACTTGTCGGTTGGAACTCTCAAGCAAATGATTAATAAAACTCTTACTTTTGCTTGAATGAATCTTTTATTGTTTTTTCTTCTCTGTGTTCAAATTTTACCTTTTCAGTTTCCTATCATTTTTCAGCTCATTTGTCATCCTTGAGATATATGAAGAGGAAGGAGGTGATGAAGTCATCGGCCATAAAAACCCAGATCTTACATATCGCAGGCATTTGTCATCAATTCCAGACAAATAATCGACCCTATATTGTTCCTAGATGATGACTAAAAATGATGATTATTTCAGACGTTCTGGGGGCGGAGCCTAAAAAGTGTATATAAGGTCCAGGCTCATCCCGATATTTCACTCAGTCTGGTCTGATCTCCCATCGTGATACAGAATGTTTTCTTTCTATTCAGCTATTACCCTGCTCTTCTGTCTATTTTCCATGACCACGGCTACTGGACATCTACGTCTGGAACTCACGGCATCCAACTACCTGGAGCTTCATGTCAAGACCAATATCAGTGCTCAAACTGTTTTTCTCAATATGGGAGTCACCAGAATCGTCAGTTTCCATCCAAAAGTCGACCAGGAATCCATTGAAGTCACCTTCTCTCAAAGAGGAGGATATTCGCAAATGAACGTCTACAATTTGAATGCTGCTGGAGCAATGACTCAACAGACCATTCTTTTCTCGGATATCGTACTCATGATTCAATCGGTTTTTGAATGCGATGATGGATTCATTGGAGAGAATTGCCTAGAGGTTTCCACCACAACCACCACAACCACGACGTCATCCACAACCACTACGACTGAAGGACCAACGACTACCACCGCCCCAAGAACAACTTCATCGAAAAAATCGCCAGAAATGCCAACTGCCAGCGCTTTCACCGCCTCTTTTTCTACTGACACCATCATCTGTATCACTTTCTCGATCTTCATTGTTGTGCTTCTAATTCTCATTGTGACTCTTTACCTTCGACGCCGCCAACAAAGCATTTACATCCAACCTCATACACCAGCCAAAAAGACCTACATCGATCCCGAGGATTCCGGAATCTACTCCCCAGAAAGCAACCGATACACTGGATCTCCACATCTACAATGCTAAATGTCTATCTTTCTTTTTTAATTTCTTATGTTATTTTAATTGTATTATTTTACAGTCCCGATTTAATTACATAAATTTATTAACTTTCAAGAAGTGAGTTTTGAGTCGTCTTGTGAGAATAATAACTTGGGAAAGAGAGCATTGGCGTGAACTTCGGTGTGCCACTGAGCTCTGCTGACCTACCTACGTGGAGTCGACTGTAAACATCCGGATGTGTTGACTGACTACACCGTCATATATCAAGAATCTTAGAGTTACGATGAGTTGACTTCTATGGGGATCATCTCAAAAATTGACAGGTACTTTTTCTCAATTTCAAATCAGTTGTTTAGGCTAGAACCAGTTTTTTTCAGGCTCCTATCCTGGTGGCCAAAAACTGTTCCGATGTACTTTCTCAATGGATCAAATCGACATGGAGTCTCCGCACAGCAAATGGCAAACTTCTGGAAATGTTTCATGGTCAGTCGGCAATTCGTTGATTTTCTATAGAGCTATCTTTTAAGGACTATGGGGGTGGTTAATACAAAAAATGAGGAAGGATCGAAGACAGAAAAGCTGAAAGCATATATAAAGTGTCATCTTGAACCTCATATCGAGACTCTTGTTGAAGAGAATTGGCACCTTGAAGCTGATTACGTCATTCGTCTAAACAACCATTCGAATTCCAACAAGAACGTCTACACTCGTGGATCCACTAGTTTCAGCAAAACCAAGGAACAAAATATGTCGAGTTTGATAAAGATCTCTGACATTACTGATGACTTCTTGCTGAACGACGAACTCACTTTCGAAGTGGAAATCGGTGTGAAAAGTTCCGAAGGTCTTCCAAAATCTGTTGATTTCTTGGTCAAACGTACAGATTCGAATGCTATTTTGACTGTTGGCAAGGAGAAGTTTTATGTCGATAAAGAGGCAAGTTCTTTCTTTGAGCAAAGAGACTGAAACAAAAACCAATAGTTTCAGGTTCTCTCGAAAAATTCCACTGTCTTCGAGGATATGTTTAAATCTGATGGAACTGGAAAGGCAAAAAATGAGTATCCAGTTGACGACGTAAATCCAGAAACCTTCCATTTGTTTGTCAAGCTTGCCAGCGACGTCCCTATGCAGTTTGATTGCGAGTTTTTTGAGTATCTTAAAACTTTTAATAGAAGGGCCTGTCATACATTCAAGTTTAAGCTCAATCATCTCAATTCCTGCGCAAGATATCAAAAATGTGTCAATTGACAAAACATTTCTGATATTATGATCAACAATTTATCAGTTGACAACTTTTTGATATTTTTGACCGGAACCGAGAAAAGTTGGATCGAAATTTAGAGTTAAATTTAGAGTTAGTTCAAACCGTTGAAAACTATTCCGGAACTCAAGAAGGCGTTCAAATACTACAGAAGATTCACCAATGATTCGATGAGACTTTTACTCAAAAAGCTCATTCAAGTGGCATAACTCGAATCCAATGGCAGTCAGATTTTTAAATGTTAATTCTTGTGTAATGTCTTTTCAATTTTTTTGTTTGATGAATAAAATTTATTTGAATTAAACCCCACAAGCTCATCTAGCACAATTCAACATCCTTGCAAGTCTTATCTTCTGGAATATCCTTGTCGATTGCCTCCTGAATGTCGTGTTCGACCACTTTCAACTCCTTCAAACACTCTTTTGCGAGAAGAAGCATTGCCTTGCAGCGGGTTCCAATTTCTTCATCCAGCCAAACATCTAATGCAACGTCCCCAGCCTCCTTTCCGTCCTATTAAAATTTGTTATAGATCAACAAGTTAAAAAACTTTGCCTACCTTGATCAAATCTTCGCAAAGATGACAAAACGCTCCGTGAGCTTTCTTCAAGACAAGTGGGTTGGGTGGAAGAGCATAGATGGCCACCGACAATCCGAGAAGCACGATGAGAAGGGTTTTATTAAACATGATTGTTGCGATACATTCCGACAATTTGAACTAGCTTTTATACAAGTTTAAGTTCCGCATTGATAAGAGAATCATCGTTGTGAGACTGATTCGTAGGCAAAGTAGCCTACAACAGGACGCGACGATCAAACAAGAAAACTATAGGGAGCAAAATTTTCCGGGAATATAGAGAAATAATCAGGTGAGCATTTATTTATTTACAGATTGATAAGTATAATAAATCAAAATAGAAATGTCGTGAGATCGGTATCAGAAAGGTTAAAAGCTCAAAAATTGACATAAAAGAGTCGATTATTAGATCACTGTCCCTTCACATATCCTAACTGTTTTCCTGACTCCATTACTATTTTCTTTTGGTTTCTTCTCCACAGCTTCACTTATTGGCTGCTGATTTGTCGCACTGTCGGGTTTGCTTGTATTTTCCTTCGTCTCCGGTTGACTGAAGACGTCGCGGTACAAACATCCACAAGTGAGCCAATGAAAATGCTCTCTGTATGCCTTTCGGAATCTCGGAGACCGGAAATACGTGACAAAAAATGCTTGGCAGAAGTTGGGCATCGTGATGATGGCAAGGAATGGCATGTAGGGCACAATGTCTTGCTCATTCTCAAAGTAAGCAAACAGAACACGGAAGCAGATTGATGACATCATCCACGAGAAGATGTAAATGGCCATCATGTAGAATGTTGAACGGAATACCTGAAAATGGTCGGAGTTTATTGGGAGAAAAACTTTGGTTCAAGAGTTTCAAATTGCAACAAGGGTCCAAGGCCGAATAGAAACTAGATATTATTTTCCGGTAGTGCTTTTCTAGAGAGAGAGAGGAATCAAAAATCCTAAATGTGACCTACTTTTCTGCGTTCGTCAACGACACTATTTCTTCTGTTGACTGTTGAATGACGATGGTTTCTCATGTCTTGGGCTGGAAAATGAGGTTCTTAGACTGATCAATTTCAAGCTTGGAAGACGAAACTCACATTTTCTGATAGCCACAAAAACGGAGACAACTGTGATGAGAAGTGTTAGAATATTGCACGCCACCACCGACGTCGATATCGTTTCAAACACTCCGTCGTCCATAGCTGAATCATTATTGACCTCTTGTGTTTTTGGCGTTCGAACTATAAAATTGTGAGAAAGACGAAACACAATTCTACGATAGATGATCATGCGACTACAGACAGGTTTATTAGGCACTTACTCAACATGAATGCACAATACGGAGCGTTCTCATCGGTAACGAAAAGAAAGTTCAAGAAGAACACAATAAGGGCGAAACAGGTTGGCATTATGCACATTATCAGAATGTATTTTGTTTTTGGCCAGAGCATGTGTCTGAAAAAATTGGTTTAATCATGAAAATTTTTTCAGACTCACTTTATTGGAAGCATAATGCAAAAACACAAATCCAGAGCCATGGAAAGGAACAGTGCAGATTGGAACATGACACAAAACGAGTATGGAACATTGTACAAGAAACATTCTCTTCCTGTGAGTGATTGAAATCTGTAGTTTTGATTTTCATTTCAATTTCAGGTGATAGTCATTAAAGTTACCGGAGCCTGAATATAAGCACTTTGAGCTCTGAAATATTGCATATGAAGTGAGAAATTGCCAAGACAAACACGAGCATTGCTGGAAGAACATAAGTCAGATTAAATTTCAAATTCAGGGGTATACCTCCTTTTGTCCGGAGCACTTTTTTCCGGATCACGGCGACTATTACGTTGAGATTCCCAAATGCTCCGAGTACCATCATCGGACCAATTATGGATTCTATGAGATATTGGTCCATATTTTGATAACTGAAAATTAAAGAAAAAAGATCATTTAATCTATTCGGAACAAAAAGAGAGAAGATAAATTTTTTTCTTCTTGTTCCCACGAATTCAGTGAGAAGCGTTTGCAATATTGCAGAAGGAAAGAAAGAATCAAAACAGGAAACGCTGGAAATCCGGCTGAGAAAATTTGACAGAAATTTCGGAATCCAGAGAATCTGAAGACTAACAATCTGAAGACGACAAGATTAATGAGCAAAGGGGCGGGGCTGAAAAATAGTGTTAGAAGAATATGGAGGTGTTATGAGCTCCAAAAACCTTGACAATTTTGTAGTGGTCTGGCGATTCGGGATTATAATAAATAGTGGCAGATGTTTTTGCAGGGATTTCAAAGAAAAAAACGAACAAGATCTGTTTTCGAGCTAGTAAATGATAAAACAGGCTAGGAGTAGAAAGCAATCGTATAGTTTGGGAAACTATCCAGGGAACTGTTATTGGAGAATTTAGGTCAGATCTCAACGTTCGAAGTGAAACATGAAAAAAATTAGAAAAACAGCTCATGTCCGGAAAAAAATTGAAACTGAAAATATCAAAGCGCTATTTCGGACAAAACCTATTCGCCCGTAGGAAGTTAGACAAGAAAGTATGAAGTAATAGTGACACAAAAAATAAAGCAAAATAGCACATATGTATATGAGCAATCATTTTGAGAACAACGGGAAAATCCAACATTTCTTGGAAAGTAATAATGGGCATACGTTTTTGACTGCTGAGTTTCTGATGATCTCGGATTGAGTTCAATTCGAAATATTGTCGAATTAAAAAAAGTGACACCTGAGAATTTGAAAACTTTTGCTTTTTTTGATCTACGAAAAAGTGCGGCAAAAACGTAATATTTCAGAATTTCGGCTCGTTCGAGCTACTTTCGTGTTTAATTTTAGTTTTTTGCTCAAAAATAGATTCTAGAGATGCTAGCGATCATGTTTATACCAAGAAATCAACATTTTGTTCAGAAAATCCCACTAAATTCACATGAATAAATTTGTTATCAACAGTATCCGTTTTCGCTCCGCCCCCTCGTAAATCGACACGAGCGCCGTCTCCGAGATTTTCAGGTGTCACTTTTTTTAATCCGACAATACTGAAAAATTATATTTAAAGGAGGCGAGACAGCAAAAATTTCGGGGGACAGTTCGGGGGGGGGGGGCGAAATCGCGCCGCGCTTATGTAGGCCATCGGTCGTTAGGCGCCTTCGCGCCCCCGTAGCTCAGCCAGTAGCGGCGCTGTACCCCTGAGCTGCCTGTCATGAGTTCAACCCCTCATGGGGGTTCTCTATGCAAATTATCAGGAAAACTTTTTTTTTGGTGTCTGGCCTCCTTTAAAGGTGCCGAAATCAAAACCTGTAGTCCAGTATGTACAATTCAAAACTTCTTACTAATTATTCAAACTAGCCCCAATAAACCAACAAAACATCTCCTCCTACTTCTCAAGTTCAAAGTGATGAGAATTCAAAAAGCACGAGGAAGAGCCGAATGCCTTTTTCAGAGTAAAAAGAGACATCTTCCAGGAAAGAAGATTTCCCGAGCACAAGTGAGGGGGCTCTTGCTTTGTTTGTTGAAGGGCAGGAAATTGGGGTTAGGCCGAGAGCGATAGCTTGCACTCATTAGAATTGGGTTCCACTTGTGCTTGTGTGACCGCGACACATTTTTCATGAATTATTTGGATGGGTGACTTTTGGTGTGGGGCTGCTCGCTGGCGGCAGATTCAAAAATCAGAGAAATTGAAAAAAAACGAAGCGAGAAAAAAGACGACGACAACGGATGTAATGATTCTTCATTGTTGTCCATTTCTCAAATCCCAAAATAATTGCTTTATACTTTGCTACTCTCTTCAGAAGGAGAAAAGAAGACGAAGACGTAGTAAAATTGATCGAATTGTATTCAAAAGAATTGTGCTAGCGAATCTAACAGTTTCCCAAAAAAGTTTCCAGCACCTGACAAAATAGAGATGCGCTGGAAAAAAACGAACATTTTCAAATGTGTTTGCTATTGAAATATTCAAAAGGAGACCATCCAAAAACCGACATAACCTCCTACATACCAACATCAACAGCAAAAAAAAACATTCCCATGAAGAAAAAAAAAACATTGACAAAGAAAAAAAATTGGCCGAGTGAATCATTTCTGATGGTGCAATCTAATACAAGTATGTGTTATTATAAAAAAAACTCTAAAAACAAAGATGAATACAAACCACGTTTCGATGTCACAAACTATGTATTCTACAGGCAGAAATCTGCTGACTGAGGCTAAACGAGGATTAATTGGATGCTGAATGGAAGGGGCACGAACTTTGCCATGGGGAGAACATATGTGGCCTTGAAAAAGCTGGGCCATTTTTGAAACCTTTATTTTCTAGCTTGAAAAAAAAGGAAAAAAAATCACATTTGCTGAAATGCGAATTTTCAGTAAGTCTCTACCAGCAGTATAACATTCCAGATTCCGTAATTAGCTTGACGCGGCTTTTCAACAAGTCTTCTTGAATAGAAAATTTGATGAATAAGAATCTCTGCAAACTCGATTCTCTTCAACTTTCACAAAAATTTTCATTAAGAAAATGAAAACCAACTTTATAATTCATACGGACATAATATCATACATTGAATAATGCAAACCATAAATATTATAGACAATGGAAATATCTCTGCTTTCTTCAATCAGGTATATTGCCCTTTGGATTGTGTTCAACAACAGAAGAACTTCTCCAACTCGTAGGGATGAATCCATTTGAGTTTCTTTTTTCATCTCGTATTCAGATAATTCCTTCATTATTCTGCTTCTCATTATCTTGCAGGTATTCACATTTTCCTGAGATTGACCTTGTATACCTAAAAAGTGAACAAAAATTATACTGTACTCCTACCGATTTCTGTGTTTCTACCGTAATCCCAATAGAGAAGAGCAGTCAAAAATAAAAATTCTTGTATGTCAATTTGAGCTTTTCCAAAATCCGTCACCAAGCTTAAACCCATCCGATGCTAATACGTTTTCATTATTCTGAATTCACAAGTATGTGTTTTCTGAATCTAAAGTTTCCCATGCTCACCTAACAGCATTTTCCGGGTTTCCAAGGTTTTCGTGGGAATAAAAATAGTTGATATTCTCAAAAGTCATGTAATTCTTATTTGGCAGGTTCAGTTCATAATTTCCTTTTGGTATGAAGCCACTGTCCAATAAAAAGAATTTCAGCAGAAAATTTCGTTTCAATAGAATCTGAATCTTTTTTTCATTATTTGTCAGTCATTTTTCTAAATCTAAACCTTTTGTTCCATATCTAAAGGATTTGTTATTTCTTCAAAAAATTTCAATAAGGATGTCATCAAAATTTTAAAATCTGTATTCAAGACTTGATTCATTTCTTGATAGTTGAAAAATCTGCGGCTTGAACTCCCCTGAAACAAACATATTTTTCAGGTAGAATTAGGTGAAAGCAAGTTGACTGTCCGTTTTTTAATTAGCCAATAACATAATAGCAGTATGCAGACTTACGAAAAAAATGGACAGTTAACTTTCTTCCAACCTAGTACTACGTGCTCACCTCAATATTAAATGCCATGATTCTTCTGTTATTCAAATCCTCATAAGCCGTTTGAATCTGCTCCAAAAGAGTTAAAGGATTTGTTAGAAAAGGATTCTCTGATAGCCTTAAACATCCATATTTACCCAGATTTCTATAAACAGAACTGATCCCGACGTCCAGGCATTTTTGGAAACGGCATTTCGCACAAGATCCTCGTCTACTGGTGGTTATGTCGCATTTTCCATCACATCTCTGCCGTATTTCTCTACATTCTATCACTCGTCGACGGAAAAAAGAAGAACATGCTCTGGAAGATAATAATGATTTAATTATATCTTAGGACGAATTCTACAAACTAATAATATTCCCTAAAAAATGTAGAAACAACTTACCTACAAGATTCCACACCGTAATGTACGCAATCTGCTTTTCAACCACAAACGAGGCAAATCAGAGGCGACATTTTTGAAATTCTCAATTTCTAGAAAGAAGATCGCATTCTAGTTCGTATGGTGAAGAGGAAACGTGCGAGGTCTATCGGTATTTATTTCTCTCGCTGTCCACTTCCCACACTCTCTCATTTTCCTCTCACCAACTGATTGTGACCTGGTATACTACAGCGTTTGTAGTTTCTTCGCAATATTCTGAGTGTTAAGAAATTAGTGGTAGAGCAGATTGAGTATAAAAAAGAATGATTGGAGAAAGATCGATGTCTGAAAATGATTATTTCGATATTGCTAACAGCAATTGTTTTGTGGATTGTGATCCAACACTACAGGAGAGTGTCCAGACTCCCACCTGGTCCATTCTCTTTACCGATTCTTGGAAATATTCCGATGATTTTCTACTATGCGTGGAGAGCTGGTGGTGTTGTTCCAATGATGAGTATGATGAAGAGGGTAAGAATGTTCTAGAGCATCCTTCTTGGTTACTCTTTGATTCAGAAATACGGAAACGTTTTCACAATTTGGATTGGTACCATACCACATGTCAGCGTCACTGACTTCGAAACATGTCATGAAGTTTTTGCCAAATCTGGAAACCGATTCTCCGATAAGGCGTTTTCCCCCATTTTCAATGAAGCCAGAAGTTCGTGAGAGTAAAAAAATATTTTCGATATGTGTACTTCTTTCAGACGGCTTTGGTATGATAGCTATAAATGGGTCAATATGGCAGGAAATGAGACGATTCTCCCTTCAAACTTTCAGAAACATGGGAATTGGTAAAGATTTGATGGAATTGAGGATTATGAGTGAATTGGATCTTAGGTAAACTTTGAAAGAGATTTTTGCTAACTTGTGCACTTCCTATTCCAGATGCAGAGAAATCGACGAAGAATCTATTGATGGAGTTACTGAAGTCAATGCAACCGAGTTCTTTGATCTAATTGCAGGCAGTATAATTAACACACTTCCAATCGGCAGCAGATTTGAAAAAGGAAATTCCCATCATTTCCTCCGTTTAAAAATGTTGATCGAGGAATCGACCAAAGTGCTGAGCCCAATTGACGTTATGTTACCAATTTGGTTCTTGAAAATTTTCCTTAAAAGAAGGTACAGCTTAGTGATGAAAGCACATAGGGATATATTGGACTTCCTCGCAAAAGATGCAATCCAAAGAGTGGAAGATGTTTTGAATGGAAAAATCGAAATAAATCCGGAGAATCCTGCTGATTACATAGACAGCTTCATTCTTAAGATATTGCAAAAAGACTCCGACAAAAATACTTTCAGGTCAGTCTGCGATTCCAAAAAAATAATTATTTCTGTGAGAATACTTTCAGCATTCTGTCTCTGAAATCTGTGTTGACTGATCTATGGATTGCTGGTCAAGAAACCACTGCAACTACTCTTGTTTCAGGATTTTGCCAGCTTTTGAACCATCCGAATGTTATGGAAAAGATACGAAATGAGCTGCTACATGTTGTTGGATCCCGTCCACTAACTCTGAAAGATAAAAGTGAGACGCCATATTTGAATGCGGTGATTGCCGAAATTCAACGTCACGCTTCAATTTTGAATATCAATTTCTTCAAAATCAATCATGAAGTGACAGAAATCGGTGGACATCCTGTGGATGCAGGTGCTCTTGTAACTGCTCAACTCAGCTCACTACATTCAGATGAGACCACCTACAGTAATCCGAATGTGTTCGATCCAGAAAAATTTGTGAATGACAAAAATTTGTCACAGAAACTGATTCCCTTTGGAATCGGAAAGCGAGCATGTACTGGAGAGGCTCTAGCGAGAGCGGAGCTCTATTTGGTGGGTTCTGTTTATTGAGAAAACCATTTTCTTTTTTTAATCTTCAGATCATTGGAAATCTTTTGCTACGCTACAAATTCCAACCGTCCGGTCCGTTGGTTTCTAATATTGATGATGCTCCGTACAGTTTCGCGAAAAAGCCAAGAGGATATAAGATGCAGTTAATCAAGATTTGAATCATTCCATAATTATTTCTATAAATATTTTCATTTGTTGTGTGGATTGGAAAAATGTTTAGTTATAATTACAGGTCATTATTACTCCATTTCAGTCGAAATGCTCTTAACATCTGTGATCACCGGATTTGATTCGTTCCAAACAATAAAGCGGAAGATGTCGCTTTTTAAATGAGCAGTTGCAATTTTTCCATCATTTCTAACCAAATGTCGACCTTCGTATCCTTTGAATTCGTACTCCTCAAAATCTAAAAACTCGAATACTTTGTTGATTCTGGAAAAACAAAACTATTCATTTTCTAATGTTTTCTTACTTCAAACATACAGTTTTCTTTCTTTCTTGATCTCTTCGAAATTTTTTGAACCGATTCCATTCAGTATCTCATTCAAGTCTCCATCCGAAATATGAATTTTTACGGTTTCCAATTTCGAATCTTCTTCCTCCAACCACTTATTCAAAAGTGCATTTAAATCTTCGTTCTTCAAAACTGTGTTCTTTAAAAATACAGATTTAGACTTGATATTCAATAGATCTTCTCTGTTCAACCATCCTGAGAAACAAATCTCCAATTTCTGACAATCCAACGGAATTCTGCATCCATGATTCAAATTTTGATAGTGAACTAAATTGAAGCAGATCCCGTTTTTTGGATGAATCTTCTCTCGGAATAAATGGAACTCTCTGTCACTAATTGGAAAATAGACGATGAATGTGAGATGGTCCATTTGGTTCAGTTTCTCAAAGTTCAGGAGATGGGAGATATCTTGAACTCGAGAAATGTAATAGTTCAGTTTTTTAGGAATCCAGACATCAAGCATTACTTCGACCAGTCTCTGACACACGACAAGGTCATTCTCACAGTAAGAATAGATGACGTACTTGTCCCGTTTCTGGCTCCGTCTAACAAATTTCAGAATTGAAAGAGAAAGATAATAAACTTGAAAACTCACTTGCTTTCCATTCTTAACCCATCCAATTCAAAAATATCCGTCGTTTCGGCATTTTTCAAAACATCTCTACTTGATTTGATTCGCCAGTAAACTTCACTTCCATTTAAAAACCGAACGTTTATCACACAATCTTTTTCTTGAAAATTGACCCAAAGAAATGTAATTGGTTTTTTGAAATTCCGCACTACAATCCGTGATCTTTTTGAGGCGAGGCTTTGTTGGAGCCTATAAGAAATTGAAAAATGAAAAAAGAAATGAAGAAAAGAACTTACATTTGCCACTCATCTGCATATTTCACAGTCTCTCTCATCACGACGTAGTCGAAATCCATGATTGGAAAGGGCTTCATTTTATTAACAAAAAAAATACTATAAAGTTAAACAAAATATCACATATACTTATTCGGACAACGAATTATTTTGAATTCAAACTATCCGATAAGAGGGAGGGACGATATTCTTTGTTGTTCGATAGCGCGCGTTTGCAAATGTGTATAGGTGAGGCAGCCAGCGCGCGCACACACCAACATGCATTCCTTTGGGAAACTTCCCTTCTGGGAAAAAACGGAATGGAATACAAATAAGAGAATAAGAAAAGTAGAAAAAAAAAGAAGACAGGCACCACTCCATTTATTTATTATAAGAACGATTCAAAAGAAACAGTGGAAACAGAATATTTGAAAATATAATCCAATTCTTTAAAAAATTATACTTTTACAAACTCGCGACGGCAGATGACATCGCCACATTGAAGTGTCTGGAACATTCTTCCGTTTACCACTTCGCTTGTGAACACCGAGCTTTTATCCTGTTCTTTTATTTTATTCTGACGATGAACCAGCTTTCCGTCTTCTACAGTGACCACAGAGTTGAAGGTCCGATCATCTGGACTGATCTCGACGAATTCCTAAAAAAACTAAATTTTATTGACTTTTCTTGATTCATACAAACCTCTCCCAACTTGAAAGACAGTTTTGTATTCTTAAATGTCGAATATTGGTTGATATGCCACGTTTCACCATCGGAATAGACTTCGATTGTAGGTTGCATATGTGCTGCTAACTTTCTAATAATGAGCCCAACACCGATTACCTTCATGAATTCGTCAAAATTATCAGCTTTGACAAATTTCCAATGTCCAATGAAAGCATCGACAGAGGACATAGTTGTAATATTAGTAATTCAGAAAACTAGTTTAAAAATGGGAATTGGTATGACGTTCGTAACATGGTGCATCTGTTTATATAGAACCTGATGGATCATTACTATCAATTATAGAGGGTTTAGTGATGTGAAGCGGGGGATGACATAAATTTGTGTGCGGTTGTGTTTTGTGCTGGGTACATCAAACGTTCACAACTTTCCCCTGCAAGGTGCTTTGTCACTTTGTATGTTTTCATTGCGTTTGGTTTGACTTTTTCCAGCCTTATGTATTTTAAAAATTAAAAAGGCTATCTTATCAAGATAAAATCTATCTATTTTGATTTGTTGAGTTCTAAAATGTGAAATCTCTCGAATTTTTTCAACTTTCAATTTTGAGCCAACTTATTTTGGTTCCTGTGGGAGATATCAAAAAG